>NC_056745.1:1064072630-1064187563 GCF_019279795.1 Protopterus annectens
TATTGAATATAATGCCTCTTTTAGTATGTATTTATTCAAACGTAGCATACAACTAGAAAGATCATCTGACTAAAGAACCCGAGCTACCAAAACAGGCTTGAACATTTTTCTCTACACTCCGTCTCTTATAAACTCCTGCATGGTTATATTTGTCGAGCATTCATTCTGTGATGTTAGGAATTCAACTGATCTTAAACTTCTACATCTACACAAAAGAAAATAGGTTTACAAAAACTTAGACTGAAGACTTGACTCTCCATGAACAAATAAATATTATACAATGACCCCCCATTAAATATTAAAAAAACGTGCACGCTGATTGGTCAGTGTGCACGTTGTAAATCAGAGTTATAGTAATGGAAAAAGGTCCGGTCGCCCGGACTTTTTCCATTACTATAACTCTTTTTTTTACAGCAACAGAGAACGCAAGATCTCTGTTGCTTCACACTGTCTTACTATGTTAAATGAGTTTAACATAGCGAGACAGCTTTAAAAAAGCAACAAAGATTCTCTGTTGCTTTTTTTAAAGCTGCCTCGCTATGTTAAACTCATTTAACATAGCAAAACAGTTTTTAAAAAAGCAACGGAGATCTTGCTTTCTCTGTTGCTTTTTTCTAAACTGTCTCGCTATGTTAAATGGGTTTAACATAGCCAGACAGCTTTAAAAAAGCAACGGATATTCTCCGTTGCTTTTTTTAAAGCTGTCTCACTATGTTAAACTCATTTAACATAGTGAAACAGTTATTAAAAAGCAACAGAGATCTTGCTTTCTCCGTTGCTTTTGCCCACAGCTCTGATGTACTGCATAGGCACGCACATGCGCAGTACATTAGAACTGTCGCAGAATACCAGACAGCTGTGGAAGGGCAGCAAGGAGGTATTATACAATGCCAGTATTTAAGAAAAGTAATTATTTTTTTTCTTAAATAATGTCATTGTATAATAGCAATAACCCACACCTGGGTGTGGGTAATGCTGGATTTACCCACGGTTGGCTTTGTTTGGCTACTCAGGCTTTGCCCTCGGTACCAAACCACACCAACCGTGGGTAAATCCAGCATTACTCACACCCAGGCGTGGGTCATTGCTATAATACATACAGGAATACCGGAAATCATAGTGCTTCCACATCTCTGGAATAATCTTTTTATTACATCTAAAACAGTGTCATACCTTTACTGCCTTTAGGGTAAACCATAATGACAGGGTGACTGGATGGCCACCCATAAATTTATCCTGGGCCTGACTTGTTTTGCTCTCCTGGATGTGGGTGTTCTTCAATGAGGGTGAGCATTGATAAGAATAACATGGTCTATGCACTGGCTCTCCCTTGTACATGCTAGGAATCTATTAATCTCTGAATCTGAATAAAGTGATTAAAAAAGAACATTACTAAGGACAGACAGACAAAGAAAAAAAAATATGTCAGCAGTGCCAGATGTTAATTTCTTTTTAGTACTAATTACAATCTATGGATTCTGTCAGGTAAAACAATACAAAGAAAGCTTCAAGCTAGTACATTTAATGCAACATTCAAAAAGAACAGATTCCTTAGATATGAGTTTGGTATTTCTCCACATCATATTCCAAACTGCTGTTGCACAAGTAACTAACTGATGGCTTGGAAGATGATCTGCTAGGGTCATATTCTAATATCAGGGGGACTGAAGCCTGATATGGAAAAAGATAGATGAACTATGAGTTTGCTAGGGTAAGAAAACAAGTATGCATTGCAGAAGCTGGAAAGCAACATATAACATCTTGCTGAGTTTGTTGCTATGTCAAAAATAACTAAACTTGGAAGGAAATTGTTAGAGCAAGATGTAGCTTTGAAATAGATCTATGGACAAGAAAAGAGTTATTTTGAAATTCTCATTGCAATAGTTACAGAATCACTTGTGTTAAAATGCTGTGATATGATTAAGCCATTTGTGATGTGAGTAGATGCCATTTGTGAAAGTAGATGCTAAGACAAAAGTTAATTTGCCTTTAGGACAATTGCAAGCCATAGGCTTAGAATGTTAGCAATAATGTTTCAATGCAAGAGATTCAATGCTTATGTGTATGGCAAGGAAGTTCATTTGATAGAGTCCATAAACACATGCAAATCATATTCCAAAAGTCTCTCTGCAAGGCACCTACTAGATTGCAGGACTTAATACTTAATATATATATATTTTGTCATTGTTTTCTAAGTGCTGTTTCCCTGCATGCCTCCAGCTTTCACCCCACAGTGGTATTGAACCCACTCATTTTCTCATCACTGGGGACTCTCCAGTATTAAATGACAACTGATTGAAGATGGTCTATCATACAACCAGCTATGGTAGTGACTTGTGCCTTTGCAGGCATCTGACAGTGCTGGCAGTGATAGCACTGGCATCAATGGCTGTGCTAGCAACAGAGCATTTATTTTCAGGCTCCTAAACTCCTCCCCCCAACATGAGCATTCATATCATCGCAATCACATACTATGTCTCCACATGCATGTGAGTACTTTCACATACATGCTAATGAGAGCTACTGTGACTGGCTTGGTAGCACCAAGGCCATGTTCCCCAATCCTGGCCATTTCACTACTTTTAAAATCTCTGCTTGATATACGATGACTGACTAATCAGAATCACAACTTCGTTACCCTGGGATGGGTGCGCTGGCGTTAGTTACTTATTTCCATCTTTACTCCTTTTGGTCTTCCAGTGCCTGAGCTACTATTCACAATCAGGTCATCTGGACTGTAGTCAGGGCTTTATTGCTCTATACCACAGAGCAGAGCTACATGCATCTGAATAAGTCTACCACAAGATGAAAGCAGTTATCCCAGTGGAATAAAACTTTGAACCATTATAGCAACGGAAACTTTTTTTACATGAATTCCATATTCAAAGGTCACCAGACACCAGTTAATTGAGAGACTTTCTGGCTACTCTTTTTAGAAGCTTTGTGTTCATCCCATTTCCATCCCTGGCTAGGGGTTGGAACTGGATTGGATTAGCAGCAGGCTTCCTTTTCAAATTGAACCCTTTCAACTTTGTTTTACATGTGGGGTGGAAGAGACTTTTGTTGCCCTCCAACTAAATATAACCAATTCTGACTCTATAGGCTCTTGGTTTATGTTATACTTATTGTTGCTTTTTTGTAATGGTAGAAGGATTCATTGAGGAGGCTTTGCAGAGTTATCCCTCAACCAATTCCCCATCTGTCGTTCATCGTTTGCCCCATTTCACAGCTTATTTCTATTAAATTTAAACAAGCTGTAATGTTTTACACTATTATACAAGTCTTGCTAAGCATGCCCTTTGCCTTTCTTAGAGTCTCTTTCCCTTCTTGTCTACCAGCTTCTTGCAGACTACAGAACTATCTACAGGAAAAGGATTTTTACCATCCAGGCATCCTACAAAATGATTTTATGAATGTATTGAAAATGACTTGTCCAGCTATTCACCCACTGTGATAATTCACAGATCACCATCCTTTCACCTGAATGTACCCAATTTAACATGGTCCACTGCATAACGATGCCAGCCTAATGCTTAATCCACCCTATTATCCTAAGACTGGCTCCAAGACTTTAATTTATTTAGCAACATGTGCAAGTTCCTATTCCTGACTTTTCACAACTCTCACTAGATCATATCTTTACATATTTACTTATCTAGTGCACTGTTTACACAGTCAAAGAATTTGTAGATTTCTGTAGCATGACCATTTAATTTCTCCTGGGTATTATGCCCTGCTGATTTCCAGATATTTTCATATGATTTTCATCTGCAGAAATTTCATGCATTTCAATACATTTGAAGTGTTAATAATAAGCTCACAACTTTCATCGGTCTTGTCCTTACTCTTGTGAAGGAAGAATCATGTCTATTTTTGTTTCAATTTATTTTGAAATGCTAGCAGTATTATTACCTCTTCCACCTTCATGCCTTCAATAGTTCCATGGAGAATCATATCACTTTCAATTACATTGTGTACCTTTAGTTTTGGGTGCTTTTACATTGCTTTTTCTGGGAGGTTGATATCCATCCTTTTCATTCTAGGCTTTTTATTTGCTGAATTTAGTTAAACTTCATTGTTTCTTCACAAATGCATTGCTGTCACTGCATTCTTTTTGGCCCACTAGTTTCCACTTTGCAAATCTTCACTATTCTTTTGTCATTTTTTCTTCCTTATGCATCATTTGCAAGGTTTCATTATTCTTTTTGTTCTTTTTTCATCCTTATGTATTGATATCATATTTAACTTCTTTCAATGCCTATTTGCCTGGATTTTCCTTAATTTTTATTTGTTCATTTATTTATTCATTTTGACAACCCTTCCTTTTTCTACCTGCTTTCATCTAATTGTTGTCTCTTATCACCCCTCTCATTTTCCATGCCTTGCATTTTCCTAAATTGCATGTTTTTCCTTAACCTTTACCATTGTACCATTTGAGAACTATAGTGAGTTGCATGACTGTTTACACAAAAGTGTGAATATATGATACCCTTCTTGATGTAGCCAGAGTGTTCCTTTAGCACTTTTCATATTATCATATTCTGCTGTCCTGAAATCCAGAAACTTCACTTTTGGTTGTTTTACACTATACTTAATATGATACTATGCAGTTTGAGGATCATTTGTCCTGAATGTCTGCTTATAGCTAGATCTGAAATCCCCTGTACATCATCATTTTAAACAACCAGATCCAAGAATCTTGTTGCTCAATCTAGCCTGAATTTTATTTTCAGACATTGAGAAAAAGTGTACAGTGGGAATATTTTCTGTAATTTCTTGTTCTAGGCATCCTTCAGAGGTTTAATGTCCTTTCTGTACTTCATTCATGAATGTAATTTTGTTGTTGTTTGTCTTTCGGCTTTTCTCAGTTAGGGGTCGCCACAGCGGAACTCCGGTCCACTAATGATTGGCAGTAGATTTTCACAAACACCGAGGTGCCAGCTCAACGTTCAACCAAGGCACGCCCATTTACACATGTCTTTCAAATGCCCATCCAACCACAGGGAGGGCATGCAGACTCCACACAGAAGGCACTCCCCACACTCCAGCCAAGAATCAAACCGGAGAACCTCTTGCTGTGAGGCAACAATGCTACCGCTACACCACCGCGGATATCATTTATGAATATAATATGACATCTTAAATGGAGCCATTTTATAGTATCCATTCAAAATAACTTTGCGAATAACTCTAAAAACATTAGCACTGTGTCTCTGTGCAGAACTTAAAACTGCTGCAGAGAACCTGACATGAAAAATATCTCATAAAAACAAGCATTTTTTTATTACCTTCAAGAATTTAAGGTACATATGTGGAGGCAGTGTGATGCCTTCAGCTATTTTTGTTGGCTCAAATAAGCTATATCTAAAAAAGAATAATAATAAAACAAATGTGGAGAATATTGATTTTGAACTGATTTGTGGAGCAGTCTTTGATTTGTTGACCAAATATAGCTGCTGCCATAAGGAAATTATTTTGTTTTTCTGTTGAACTGAGAAACACGTATAACTTTATCAGTAAAGGGGAAGCATATCTCCTAACCTGCTGTCCTATAAATATTCCGTCACTCATAATTCATACCGGACTATTTGCACTGATCCATGTCTATGCATTCTGTAGCTGGTTCTAGCATAAAGCAGCCTCAGTCAAAGGGAAGGAGACTAAAAGCAGACGTCTTAGTAACTGCACTTGTTATCATAAAACACTGCAGTGCAAACAGAAAAGGAATGACTAGAGCACACTACTTTAGATTATATGTCAAACAGGCATCATGAGTTTTGGGAGTTACACCTACTGAAAAAAGAACACATATGCACGCAAGTATATTAAATCAACAAATGCTGACCATGTTAAGCAGACTGTGTTTACAGATTAGTTATATGAAAAGACAAAAGATGTACTCAAGTATTTGAAACAATATTTGTAAAGCTAAACAAAGTACTCTGTGCAGCATAGCAAACATTTTCTTACTGCATCATCTTGGCAATTACCAGTGACTAGTGAGTATAGACAACATAGTTCATGTAATGAATTTTATAAGAACACAGAGAAACATATGCAGGCTTACATAGGTATTTAAATATGTAACAGATGCATTTGTAAAAACCATATGAATGCTAATTGTTAAAATGTATGTCATTATCTTTGCTTTCCCTTTATTATATGATGTATGAAAGCATGCTTATAGCTACTTTATAGAAAATCCAATTTAAGCATAACCTAAGCAAAGCTCAGCTAGTTGATGCCACTGATATCACTGCCACCTGCAGATAATCTGCAATATACCTACCTGCAGGAACTTCTGACAAACTGTTTATTCTGCACTTGGTACATGGACATCTAATATCAACATCCATATGTTGGAACTAAGCTATATTAGTTGGAACATGAGAAGAGTTCTTTATTTTTAGGATGACACAGTATGTCTATCCTTTGTTTATTACTCAAAGAGTAACAACAAGGGCCACTGGAGCATGGTGGATAGTTAATATATGTGACTTTCAAGAGAGTAGATAAAATATTTGGAGAAGACATACATAATATCATATCTCTTAACCTTCCATCTTCAAAATGCGAACCCCAACTATTCATAATGTGGATGAAATGGGTGAAATATAGAACACTTATTAACTATAAAGTGCACAACATGGTTAAACACCATTAAGACATACTTGTAAAATATTCTGTTGATGAGTTAATCTGATTCAGTGTTACATTCAATGGGATGTTGTTACAAAAGTTCATGAATCTGTCACAGGTACTTTCTGTGTGGAACAATGTAATACATGCGATACAACTGAAAGGTATATATATATGATATGGATTCTGAATTTGTTCCACATGGCCTCATAGAGTATCAGTATAACTGGATGGTGAAACAGATGATGAGGAAAAGGAACCTATTTCCAACATAAAAAAAAAAAAACTTCAAACATGGATGAAGGTACAAGTTTAACAGAATGAAGGTTTGTGGCCTGCACTGTGGTGGCAGGACAGGTAGCTTACATTCTTCTAAGTTGGGAACTGCTGATTGAGGGCTCAGTGTCTGTTATTCTAAAAGTGTATTAGTTCTGGTTTAAGCACTTGGGCTTCAGGCCAGTTATTTTACATTAAAAAGGTTCGTGGTCTGCACTCTTCTGGGAGGAGAGGCTGGACTCTGCCCTTCTGAGCTGGGAATTTCTGGTTAAAGGCTTATAGTGCCTGCATATTTGAACTGTTTCTTACTGAAAATGGTACACCTTGTTTGCTGTAGCATAGACTACATCCAGGCCTGCTGAATCTAGCTTTGTTTGTTTGCTTGTTATTTCCCTGAAACGCTAATTCCACCTAAAATGTGGCTTTTCAGTGCTTCTGTGGATCCCTAGTGATATCTGCATTGCTTACTGTACTTATTTCCTTGTTTCACTTGAAAGAAAGTTACTGTTTGTCATTTTTGCATTTAAGTTACCTCTAAAACATTGCATTTAAGTTACCTGGCACTTGCTCACTAAAGCAATTATATAAGTCAGCACTAAAAAATTAAAAGCACTACACCCTCACAAACTCCCCTTGAGTACCTTGTTCCCCATTAGCCCTTTTTTTCAATTATAAAGGAATTCTCAATACTATTCTAGCATGTCCAAAGGTCAGTTGTCAATCTCCTCTCCGGTCCAGCTGGTGAATCTGGGAATCTTGAGGCAATGTTACAACTGCCTCATGTACACAGACAACCCTCTCCTCCTTCCAACAAATTCCAACATATGTGAGAGATGTAACCATTTAGCAATACTGGAGGCTAAGCTCTCTCAACTCAGTACTGGCAAAACCAGTCAGGAGGAGAAGGAAACCACACTCACTAAAATTCCAGTCTCACATAGACCTACCACGACAGCAAACCAAACACATAAACACACAAAAACATACTCGGAGGCTCTAAATAAAAATCTGCCTAAGCAGCAGAGACTTCCAAAGCAGACACCCAAGCAACCGCTACTCCAAAATGAAACACGTGCAACACATAGCTCACAAAGCCAGTGTGCCGAACAGTCACAGCCGTAAGGCTAAACAACACACCTGATACACTTGTAATAGGTGACTCTATCGTCAGGCACACTGACGTCCTGTTCACCAGGCTGAACAAGGAGAAGGTCATGGTGAGCTGCCTGTCGGGCGCTAGGATCCGCCACATAACACAAGCACTCAGGTCACTCCAAGGCAAGTACAAATATGACTCAGTCATTGTCCATGCTGGTGTGAATGACCTGAGATGTACCTCCCTGTACTACATGAAAAGAGACATAGAGGAGCTCTCTGAGCATGTAGCCCAGGACGGTATGACCCTGACCTTGAGTAGCATCTTACCCTCACCAAGAATGATGCCACAATATGAAGACAAGATGATCAATTTCAACAATTGGCTTAAGTATTGGTGTCATTCAAAGGGGATCCAATGCCTGTCAGCCTGGGATGACATGCTCGACAAGCCAGGATGCTTCGCTAGGAACGGCTTGCACCTGTCACCCCTGGGCTTTCAGATATTGGCAAAGGCTCTTGCTAACCCCATAGTGCCTTTTTTAGGCAAGGCTCAAAAGACAAACCCACCTCCATAGGTATCACAAGGGATAAGAAACTAAGAGTAATGCTACTCAATGCCAGAAGTCTAAACCTTAAGATGCATGCACTCGAAACTCTCCTTAGCATGGAGAACATCGATATCTGTGCAGTAACAGAAACCTGGTTCAAGGCTCCCAAGAGCACCCCAGCACTACCAGGTTATACCTCATACCATGTTTTTCGGCCCCAAAACTTGGACCAAACCACAAAAGTAGGGGGAGTATCAATATTCGTCAAAGATACCCACACCTCCAGGTTGGTGGCACAGCACGAAGCATCAGAGACTATCCATGTGCAACTAACAGTGGGTAAAACTGCCTTCCAGTTTATAGCCTGCTACAGACCACCCTCCCAAACCCAGGAACCCCACTCGGCTTTCCTGAGAACACTGGAAAATATGAAGGTCTCTCCAAGCACCATTATATTGGGCGACTTCAACTACCCAAACATAGACTGGGAGCATTACTCTAGCTCCAACACCCTAGCCCAAAGGTTCCTAGAATTTATAAACTCAAATGCTATGGAACAACTTGTTACCACTCCCAGAAGAGGGGAAAACATACTGGACCTGATCATCACCAACATGGGGACTCTATGCTCCAGACCAGAAGTGTATCCCTCTTTGGTAAGATCAGACCATAAACTAATCTCACTGGATATTCACATCCCGACTCCACCCCCTGCCCTGAAAACCACAGTGAAAAACTTCTCTAAAGCAAATTTCACACTCCTCAAAACCGAGGTGGAATCCTTCAAAGCCCCCGAGCCTGTGGAAAATATGGCCCAGACCACAGAATCCTTTATAAACGCATTCTATGAACACCTTCAGGAATGCATGGATCATGCAATCCCAAATAAAACCAAGACCCAATCCTCCAAAGGCAGATGATCTGTCTGGTGGACCGCAGCCATAAACAAACTATACAATAGAAGGAGGAAGCTACTACATGATAGAGCAAAATCCCAAAAAGGGAAGGCATCTCTGATCAGTATTAGCAAAAAACTACGGGCACTCATAAAATCCTCTGAGGCCAGCTTCGAGAGAAAAATTGCACAGGACACTAAGGATAACCACAAGGCTTTCTTTAGTTATGTTAGGAACCTGGGTGGGAATTCCCAGATATGCTCAGAATTAGTCCAAAATGACAAAAAATACACCAAACCCACAGACATTGCCAACATCCTAGCTGACAGGTTAAGCACAAACTCCCCCCCCCTCCCCACCAAAAGGGAAAATATCTATCCCAGCAGAGTGCTGCCCCCCTGACATCTCAGATGCTCAGGTAAGAGCTGCCCTCTCCAAAGCAAAAAACTCAGCATCAATGGGACCAGACGGTGTCCCGGGCTACATCCTACATGAACTCCAAGAAGAGCTAAACCCAAACATAAAACTACTGTTCAATCTCAGCCTTACTACAGGATATGTACCCAAAGAGTGGGGTACAGCAACAGTGGTCCCTCTCCACAAAGGTGGTGTCTCAATGGATCCTGGAAACTATCGCCCCATAAGCCTGACTAGCTTGGTCTGCAACGCTATGGAAAGGATCATCATGGACCTCATAAATAAAGATTTTGGGGACCTACAGACACTGGATCCTACCCAGTTTGGCTTTGTTAAGGGCAGATTCTGCCTCTTAAACCTGGTTGATTTCTTTGAAACAGTCACCAAGGCCATTGACGAGGGGAAGGCGGTCCACACAGCCTATCTGGACCTCACAAAAGCCTTCGATACAATACCCCACTCAGGCATTATAGATAAGCTCACCAGCTTAAATATAAACCCCTATGTCACTAGATGGGGTGCAAACTGGCTCAAGGACCGAACCACATGGTTAGAATTGCTGGAGCCATGTCAGACTCCAAACCAGTTACAAGTGGAGTCCCACAAGGCTCAGTCCTTGGACCTCTCTTGTTCGGTATATATTTCTCGGAGGTACAGGCCAACAGGGAAGGACTGTGGCTGACCAAGTTCGCAGATGACTGCAAACTGGGCACCATAATCGACTCTCCAGCCAACACAAGCATCCTCCAAAAGGGTCTCATAGAAACAGACAACTGGTTCCAGAGCCATGGCCGCAAGCTAAATGCCAAAATGTGTATAGTCATCCCCTTTGGCAAAAACAAAGTGCCCACAAATTACCACATAGGTGGTAATCCATTAAGTACAGAAGAAGTAATTAGGGACCTGGGGACCCAAGTTGATAGCAATCTCCCATTTGACAACCACGTGGCCAAAGTGGTTAGAAAAACATTTTATATAGCCCACCTAATCATGAAGGGATTTACATCTAGATCAGGGGAGGTCATCATGCCTCTTTACTCATCCCTCATCAGGCCCATAATTGAGTACAATGCCCCTTTTGGGATGTACCTTACCAGACACCTGCAGCAACTGGAAAGACCCCAAAAGTACCTCACCAAGAGGATCAAAGGGCTCAAACAGATGCCATATGCTGCCTGGAGGCGATCTGTGCCTGACATACAAAGCCATGTCCAACCCGGAATTAATGGACATGCTGCACCTCAGAAAATCCAAATCCCATCGAGCTACGCACTCGAGAAACTTGAACCTCAGCACTGAAATAAATAGGACATGCTGGAGGGACAGATTCATAACCCAGAGGCTCCCTTCACTCTGGAATAAAATCCCATTCCAGGTTAGGCAGAGTCCCTCAATGACTCTTTTCAAGAGGAATCTTGATGAGTGGATGGGAGATCATAGGTTTACCCCGGGTATCACTTCTGTGTCACTGTTAGACAGAGGCACAGTATACTAACCTCGAAAAAGGGCATAGCAAAATTAATTTAAAATGGGTGGTGAAAGCCAAACACACTCTGGCTAGGCTTATAAATGCCCTAGGGCAGATAGCCTAGTATGAACCTATGAACCTATGAAATCATTGCACCTTGCTGGTTGAGGAATGCGCCAGCTATTTGATCATCAGTACTACGGGTCTCAATACCAAGAACAGGTTATGCTGAAACCCCACAGTTCTGTGACTGTAAAGATAGCAAAAATAAGTTAGAAGGGTGTGGTAGGTCTTCTACAACAAGGGGTGTTCAGGTTGCTTGCCCCCTGCCACAAAAGCCTGGTTTCAGGTTCACAAAAGCTTGGACTGAGTTTCATTGAAAGCAACTTTCAGCTTAACCTGTTTTTAGTATTGGACTTTCAAATAACTTCATTTATAAGGTCATCACTATGAAGGCCAACAAAAAGCAGTAAATAGACCTCAACAGAAGATATTCTGTTATTCAGTAACTGTTAGTTAGAGTGCAGAGCCATTGCAGTAAAAGCTGTTGTTACTACTTGTGGATAAAAAAGGATTCACAGAATGCTTTGAGTTGTGAAAAGGAAAGACATTCATTCTGACTCCCCTTCCAAATGCAGACAGTGTGAGTGCTGCTCAACAGTATATCGAACAGTTAAGCACCAGTGTAAATGAAAAATCAAAATACACAGTTCAAGATTTCAAATCTTCGGACAAATTATCAAAAACTCTTTGCAATCAATGGAAAACTAACATAAGTATAGGAAAAGAAGGCTGAAGCTCTGCAGTATCTGTAATGATAAAGCACACGGCTAGGGTTCATATTTTGTTTTGTGGACAAGTGCAAATTAAAAGAATCTGCAGAGATATTTTGTATCTCAAGACCTGCATATGCTGTGACATGGAGAGAGATCATTGACACAGGGTGGATAAAAATGTTATGAAAGTTGGAGGAGGATTTTTTTTTATTTTATTGATGACAGTGTTATCATTCATGACCTAAAACATAGACTAATCTATATCAGCGTTTTTTGAAGCTCTAACTGAGTTTTCCCTGCCTCAGGACAGGTGGAACCTGTTTTTCCTTGCAAAGTTGGGTGCTGTTATTCCCATGATAATATATTTAAACAGGGTAAAGTTCAGTGAACCCCAAGAGGTGCAGTTAGCTTGATTCAAGGAGAGTCTAGTCCCTAGCTCCTTGGACAATGTGTTGTCTTAGATACACTTGCTGCAGATAGGTTTGATATCACAGTAAAAACATGGCTTCTGCTCAACACTCCCTGCCAGAACTTATTTTTTAGAATGTAGAAAGATTAGTGTTCCGATTCCCATGGAAGTGCATATGCACCAGGATAAAGCATAGGAAGTACTGAGGATTCAAGGATGGTAGACGCCATAATTTTTATACCACAGAAAACATAGTGTTCTAATTCTCAAGCAGGTATATTTAAATTGGGTTAAATAGCAGTGAATCCCAAAGGTGCACTAAGCTCAATTTAAGGAGTTTCTAGTCCCTGAAATATTGGACCATTTGTTGTTATAAACAGATTATCCAGCAGAACAAAGGCCTGTTATTGTAGTAAAACAGAGTGTAGAAATGCTTGTGTTTTGATTTCCAAGGAAGTGCATTTAAAGTTGGGCAAAGTGCAATGAATCCCAAGAAAGTACACTCAGCTTGCAGAAAGGTGATTTTAGCCATGGCTGTATAGGCTATGATTTGCGCCGAACAGATGACCTTCACAGAAGTAAACTTGTTGTCACAATAAAACAGGTGACCTGAGTTTGACTGCCAGACCTGGTCCCTATGGAGTCAGCTAGAAGATATGACCAGGGTAGAATTTTGTTGGTTCACCAATCCCAGGGGAAGGGAGGGGAGGGAAGGATTATTTTATCAGGCTACAGTTTTTGGCAGAAGTCAGGAACTCTAGTGTCAAGCAAAACATAGGGGTCTCCTTGGTGTATTGTTAGCAAACAAATTCCTACACTGATGTAATTGCATACTTGATGTGGGATAGTATAAATAATCTTAATCAGAAGTCTGAAAATCAATGAATGTATTAAGAAAATGCCTCCCACTGTTGTAATGATAGTGCCATATTGGGTAACCCTGACATCACTTTTGTCGGGTGCTCTTCTGGTGGACAAGCTTGTCAAATGCCATAGGGTGTTAGATGTGAAAGACTGGGAAGAGGCTCTGGTTCACAGCAAATGGCAGACAACAGTGGGGGAACCAGTCATACTATTTAAAAAAAGGGTGTGACAGAATGCTTAATAGTGGCAATGAATGCCATTAATTCAATATTATTAAGTTATACTCTAGCGAAAACACTGAATGCAATCTATTTTTGATTTGAGGCAGACATATATTATCTGGACCCATTCATAAAGTGATATTGTGCACCAGTCCACCACCAGTAAAGCTAATGGACTTTTAGTAGACAACACTCCTTGCTTTTCTGCACCGAGAGTATGAAATGGTAGAACAGCAGCAAAAATAAAGAAAGGCAATCAAAATTTTGCAGTTAAATTGTTACAAAATGAAAAATGTGAAACTGCAGAGCTATTCAAAGAGTAATATAAATGCAATGCATTAAAGAACTGAAAAAAACTTGAAGATTGTTGCAGCAGAACTGGCAAAGGCCAATTTCAAAATGCAAATGCAGTATATCAGCCCAAAAGTCTTCAGGGTCTTGAAACTACACAAAATGGATTGACATATTTCATACAACAAGGTATTCAATAGAAACCTCAGCTTATGATCTGATGGCATCTTTCCTGATAGTAGTAAACAAATGGACTAATGATGCAGGGGACAGAAAAACACAAAATTTGGTCCATATTTACTTACAAAGAAAGTCTGGAATTGAAGTGCATTGTCAAGCCTTACATAAAGTTTTGTATGATGCTCAGCTGTTAGAAAAATATGTAGTGGAACTGCCTGCAATACAGTTTTGTAAGGATGGCAGAATAGGTATCCTTTGCTCTATGAATTCAGTCTAGGTGTTGGTTAACTGCTTTAACTTAACTGCAGGAATGGTGGTGCACTTGTAATCTGCGGTACTACGCAGTCATAGTAATGGCTAATTATTAAAAGGTTTGTCATACTTTTGACCTCACTGATCACTTGCTTCTCTGAAACAAACTAACTGAAATTGGTTTCAGTCTGACACCACTCCCTGGTTTAAAAACGTCCTTACTGACAGACACTTCAAAGTTAAAATAGGATCCTCCTGATCAGAATCTACATATTACCAAAGGTGTACACCAAGGATCCATTCCTGCCCACCTCTTCTTCTCTATATTCATTAACAAACTTCCTTGTGACCTCCACTATTGCCCACATATCCTTTAGGTTGATGACAAGATCATTTACCAGGTCACTCTCACAACAACATTCAGTGCCAACACCAGTCAGACTTACATGAGCTCCTCCAGTGGCTCATAAACCATAAAGTACTTCTCAACCCCACTAAAACCAAACCAAGTATTTCGGAATGACACAGAAAATTCACCAAGCAGCTGACTCTTTAACTATCTTTGACCTATACAACCATCCCATAGCAACAACATCCATCTTAAAAATGGCTTGAGCGGTCACTTCACTTTCATTTCCATGTAGACAAAGTGAGAGCCAAAATAAACTCCCTCCTCTCCTGGCCAGAAAGATATCCCCCTTTTCTATCTCAATCAGCCCTATCAGCCATTGGCAAATAAGTTCTGCTTTCTCAGCTTGAATGTGGGCTACCAGATTTTGCTTCTTCCCCCAAAGAAAAATATTGCCACACTGTAGACTATCTCTTACAGCATCTGCTGATTCATTACAGACTCACTTCTTTGTGTGCATCACTGTATCACCCTAGACAAAACTAAATGACTACCCATAAAACAAAGATCTAACCTACGTTTAGGATCCTAACTCTACAAATTACTCCAACTCCACATGTTTACTCACCTTGCAACTAGACATCATGAAAAAAACCCCTTATACAACCTGAGGCACTACTCACAAGCCACACCAACTCTCATTAATCCTAGAACCAAACTATGCATCACTGCACATACGTTCTCCTTATACGTACCTAATCTTTAGCAAGCTCTCCCCATTGACATTAAGAGACTAAACACTTATTCCAAATTCAGAATGCAACTCAAAAAGCTCTTCTTCATCCAAGCCAAATGCTCTCCTGCTTGAACACCGGACATATCATCTAATCTATTTCCTTTCTGTGTCTCTTCTCCTCTCTCAGGATTCACTGAAGATTGTCCCACTTTAGAAACAAATCTATATACTGTACGCTACACTGTGCTTCATTGTACATTGCAGTGTGCTTTTTCACTAGAATGTATATATACAGTTCTTTTCTGTGTAATTATTCTGCACTACTCTGTTATTGCTTATGTTTCTGTATTTTTTGTTTGTTATTATTTTGGGTTTCTCACAGGGTCAGCCTGAAATGCATTACCCCAGTAAATAAATAAATACATAAATAAATAAACAAACATTGCCATGACTGCAGATAAGAAGTTATATTATACTAATGAAAGGATGAGGTACTGAAGATGTTTCCATTGGCAGGAGCTGTGCCACTGTGTTGTGGCTGTCCAAGTGTGCTTGTGACAGTATGCTGTTGTAGTCAAAATAAAGGTGCTTTGTTGTTCAGCTATGTCATGCTATGCAGAGCATCATTGGACTTAATATGTTTTGATACAATGTTTCACACAGTACATCTGCAATTGTACCTCCATAAATATTTATCTTTAAGTTGGATACATTGACTGAGCAGACAAAGGCCCAGATTTAGTGGTGTACCAAGGAAAAAATCTCCACAGTAAATTAAAGAATGAATATATAGTGTACAATGACTGACACTAGAACAATTTATAGAAAATGAGTGTAACAGGAAAAGTTAACAAAATTGTTATAATGCAGTACAGAACCAATTGTAAATCCAACCCTCTTTTCTACTCCACAGTTTTGTATGTGATTCACTGAATAAATTGTAAGTTATGCTGCAGATCTCCATTTACATCATTATTGTGTAGATGGTCTCATTCAGGTATGTAGTTGTGTATGTTGCCTCCCCAGTGTGCACAGACCCTTTATGAGGCATGCTGGGCTCTCATATTTGACTTGGACCAAGTACCAGCCTCATATAGTTGCACACAGTGTCTAAGAATCTTGACCATGGTTAACAACTGGAGCATCTCTAAGCAAAAATAAAGGCAGTCCAGAGTTAGGTAATAACATATTTAGACACAATTATAACTGTAGGACTTACTGAAACATATAGACATTTACTCATCACCACTTTCTGTAAGCAGTGTCAAGAAATATAATTCATTAAAATGACTTCAAAAACATTATCAAAGGAATAAGCCTCTGATCCCCCCCCAAAAAAAAAAAATATAGGAGTAGTCAAAAATAGTAACACACCCTATCCAAAAGGTTGCTAAGGTGAAAACCTGGGATCATATTGCTTTACCAAATCAAAGAAACTAAACTCCATCACTATATATTAAATAGTCCCAACAACACAACACTATGCAACATTTACCTCAATACCCTGCTGAGAAACATACCATCAGTACTGATCCAAATGCAATAGTCCAAAAATTCACCTTGAAGTAGTTCTTAAGCTAGTCCTATAAAGATCCATGTATGTATAGTGCAAGCAGACCACAGTCACGCACACACAAGAAACAACAGGAACACGTAACTCAGATCGGATCTTGTTCAGTCCTGTACTTAGCTTGTCTAACTTCGAGTCATTATTAACAGCCACCTCCTTTTCACTGATCCTCACTCTGATTAAGAAAGATAGACCAAGAAAGAAATGGTAGGTGAGCTAAGTCCATATGCACTTCATTGAGGAATGTTATGCTAGCTGACTTTGTGTCAAGGATTTTAGATCTTGTAGTGATAAACTGCATAAATTAGATAGTTCAAGCTGGCACTTCCCCCATTGTAGTGCTGCCGTGGGGTTGGTGGCCCTAGAACATGGGAGCTAGAAGTGGGCTTGCATCCTGCAAAAAAAAAAAAAAATGCGTGTGTTTTTATATTTTTTAAGTTGCAGTTTTTGTTATGGGAACGTATATATTCTAGAGACTGTTTACTGAAAGCAAACCACCAAGGTATGAAAAAGAAACAACAAATTAGGATATCAGTGTTGCTTTGTATTATGCTACCAGCTATCAAAGGTGTACAAAAACATTTGATTTTGCAAATTAGCCTTCTGATCAACTTGGGTTAATGAAGTAAAAATGCCAGCATTTAATGTTTTTGCAAACTCAGAATGTGATTATAGTTGTAATAATTAGAATAACAAGGGGAGATATACTGTTAGAAAACCATGCTTGCAGTTGCACGTGACCTTATAGCTAACTCATTCTAGTTAAAATTATTATTACCATAAACATGAAATAGGAAAATCTTAACTATCCTTTAAATCTGAAAAGAATGTTAAATGGAACTGTTAAACTAGCACTTCAGTCTAGGAGTTTGTCCAAATGTTCCATTGTACAAACTAATACTGCAGCTGGTGTATTTCTTGCATGCTGGTTTGAATATAACATGCAGCATGGATAGTCAGATGTTTGCAAAGTATGCAATCTGCAGCATACATACTCTCAAATAAAAATATTCAATCTGTCATGTAAATTATATAGCCTGAAGGGGTGATAGAAAAGCCTGCAGATGAGTGGATCTGAGAGTCCAACACCGTGGTGAAAACATACCCTTGGTGGTGAAGGCACATAGTATTATTTATTTATTTATTTATTTATTGGCATTTGTTTTCTGGGAAAGTCTGACTGGGCAAAAAGCCCATTTTCAGCAGAGGCCTGAGGAGAAAAGCTCCACAATAATATGACAGAATTTACACATGAATAATACAGAAATAAACCATACAAAGACAAATTTTAAAGCTACAAGTAAATTCAGGTCTAACGCTTGGGTATGTAGTTAAAAAAGAAAGCTGATTACAAGTATACATGAAATTGCTAGTTATCTAAGAAATTTAGCACAGGAGTTACAGTGACAATAACATAGTTAAAAGGAATAAAAGCCTAGAGTCCAGACATTCATTTAGAAGCAGTTTTTAAGTTTCACTTGACTAGAAACGCCTCCGGCTTTGATTGTTAGCTAGTATATCCTCCATTCGGAGTGTTTTTCTAAAGCCTGTGCTGCAATCAAAAGTTGGGCATATCCAAAAATCAGTTACATGGAAGTAGCTTTGTCATTCAGGCCATCTGCCAGTTTGGGTGTTATTGTAAAAAGAAATAGTCCTGCCTTGACCATTTTCAAGGTCCATCTTGGATACTTATTGTTCTCGACTTTCTTAGATGTTTGCTTTAGCATTACCAATACCAAATAGTATGTCTCCAAGGGAATGACTGATCTTTATTGTTTACTACTTTCATCTATTATTTGCATTTTGGTAGCCTTTTTAATGATAAACTTTTTATGTCAAACTTTTACCTCCTTAATTTCTGTATGTTTGCCTTGTATGAATCTTTTTGATTGATAATACTGGAACTTTTCTTCAATTTATTTTTGTACATGCTTTCTTGACTATGTATGCTTGTCTAATTTATAACTCTTTGGCTTTTAGTAATGTGTAGTCTTTCTCCATCTTTTTGTATACTGACTAATTGTGTTATCTTTGTTTTTCTTTATTGCAATGTTGGAGCTTTTCTCCTCAGGTCTCCACTGAAAATGGGCCTTTAGTTCAATTGGACTAACTTGGTTGACAAATGTCAAATAAAATAAATAAAAATAATAAACGTACATGTAGTTCTTGCTGATTTCTTTGTTTTCTGGCATTCCCATACTTTTGCAGAAGATAGAAAGTCCATTTGCTAACACTTGTCACAAGCGTCTCACAGTGACTGGCTCTATTGGTGCAACTGGCCCAAATGATCATGAGCTTTGTTGAAACACTGAAGTATACATTTAAAGTTCTTCATTTTAATTAATCTGACAAAAGGCAGGAATTCATGGCTCTTTGTTAGTACTGTAGACTAATCACTATCAAAGTCTATAGTTGTGCCTTTCTATTTAATACCTTCTCTTTTTTCAGGCAGTCTTAAGAATATGGGCCGGATTCAGGAAGGCTTACACGGAGTTCAAGAGTAGTGTAAGCCTCCGTGTAAGCCTCCCGATTCAGGAACAGCCCAAATCTCCGTGTAAGAGACAGCTAACACGTCTCTTACACGGACTGGGCGTGGAAATGCTCAATACCTCATTTGCAGCTGAAAGATATGCAAATGAGGTATCTGAGCGATCCACAAAGCAGAAACCAGTCCGTGTAATGGACGTGTTAGCTGCAGAAATGTACTCAGCTGACAACTGAGTACATTTCTGCAAAATTAAAAACGGAGCTATGTCAGCTCCAAATAAAGGGTGCATTTGTGTCATTAAGCATGCCAATGGCCAAATATGTGGCCATTGGCATGAAAAAGTGTTGCAAAAATATGTAATATAACTTTTTTTTTTCACGGGATTTTGAGGTTTAACTGCAGCGCACACCCGCGCAAACAGGGTGCGCTACCTAAAACTAAAAACCGAAGCTTATAAGCCCACAATTGTGGGATTTATGTATTACATGTAATGTCAATGGAGGGACTTGCAGACCAAAAACAATATGGCCTCCGTTTAGTGGTTGTCAAGGGGGGGAAGCTCCGTGTAAGACATGTAACTAGTCATTACTAGGCAATCCTATGTAAATGAGGGTTACAATACTGAATCACACTGCCACATAGGTAATGAGCACTTTCTGAGTAGTGTAAGAGTTAGAGAAGGGGGAGGAACAGAGTAAGAGGTAGGTGACATCACGGGGGGGGGATAGATACAAATGTACCAGATTGGAGGGCAATGTAAGGTGAAAGATGACAGACAGACTTCAGGGAGGGAGGTGTGTCCCAACAGAACACTAGGAAAGTCAAGAAACTGAAGGCTTACACTATCCTTACACTCAAAGTCTCTTGATATACGTGCATGCGCGCGTGTGCGCGCGTGTAAGGCAGGCTCAACATATGGGAGCGTGTTGCAAACCGTGTACAACGGTTTGCGCGGGCGTGCATGTGTTTAAGGCAGTGTGCGCACGTTTTAACATGAATCAGCCTAGTTCACACCGTGTAAGGATGTGTGCGCGCGTGTAACACTGTGTAGGGATGTGTGCGCGCGTTTAAGTGACTGTGAGCGTGTTTAAGCTGGTGTGCACATTGCTCCCCCTCAGGAAACAGAGAGGAAACAGGAAACAACTAAATTACACGGAAACTGCCAGAGGATACTGCTGCAGTTAATTATTGGAAACAATTGGAAGCAGGCAATTATGCAGGCAGACTAGAAGCCCAACCCAGCACTTAAAACACTGCAAAGAGCAGTGCAGGGTGTTTCTCACAAGAGATACTGCAAGAAAGTAAGCTATCAGAATTGAAAACTGAAAAAAGCTGAACTCAGAGCAGAAATGCTAGGGGCTGCCATAGCTGTTATAATCAGGCAAAGGCGAATTGCTGAGGGTGGTGTCAATGCAGATGCTGACAGACAACCCAGAGTGAGGAGAAGGAGAAGAGTATACAGGCCCAGGGTCACCTACCATGGGTTACATGAGCTGGAGATAGTAGAGCGCTACAGAGTGGATAGAGACCTTCTGCAGCAGATTGTTGAGCTGTGCAGGCCACATCTCACACACAGAACCAACAGAGGGGAACCCATCCCAGTGGAAACCAAGGTATGTGTTGGCCTAAGAATACTAGCAACAGGTACCTTCCAGAGACCAACTGGTGATATGATGGGGATATCACAGGCATCAGCCTCCAGGGTACTGCACCAGTTCCTGGATGCCATGTCAGCACATGTCGGTGATCATATATATGTCCCTAATGACCGTGAGGTTGTGGCCAGCAATATGCATCTCTTCCAGCAAATAGCGGGATACCCTGAGGTGCTGGGTGCAATAGACTGCACGCACGTACGCATCAAAGCACCAGCTGGTGAGCGGGGTAGTGTCTACATTAACCGCAAGGGATACCCCTCCATCAACTGCCAGGTCATGTGTGATGCCCAGGGCATAATAATGAATGTGTGTGCTGGCTGCCCTGGGAGCTACCACGATTCCCACATCTGGCATCTGACGCAGCTGTACCAATCATTTGCCAGTGGGGACTTCCCACACGGACACCTAGTGGGGGATGCAGGTTATGCACTTGAGCCGTGGCTGATGACACCCATCAGAAATGCGCACACACTTGAACAGGAACGCCATAATGAGGCACACGCACAAACATGTAATGTCATAGAGCATGTGTTTGGGCTGCTCAAGTCACGGTTCCGGTGTCTGGACACATCTGGTGGAGCCTCGCAGTACACACCAACTACATGTACCCAAATGGTCATGATATGTGCTATGCTACATAATATGATCCTGCGGAAACAGCTGCAGCAGGACCAGCACAGGGCTGGGCCTAACATCCCCCCACCATTGCCAAGGCCACCACAGGCAGAGGGTGACTTGGAGGAGGAACAACCTGACCTTGTCCCAGTAGGCAGAAGGAGGCGTGCCCAGTATGCCCTGGCCTTGGCAAAGAGGCAACGCATAGCACATACACTTGGTCAGTAGGAACACTGGGACTGATACACGCTCTGACTCACTCATATAGTAACAGGGATGCCTAACATGACACAACCTGCTTCCAAACATGTACAGGGAGTGTAGTATGTGCATCCGACAGAGGCAGCCCTGCAGCACCACCTGAGGCATGAATGCCATGTGTTAAGTAATGTAATACCATGTACCATATGCACACCTGAGGACCTGACTAACATCCACCCACACCAATCATAAACCACAAAAAACACAAACCTACCTCATAGGTACCACAAGCGATAGTAACCTAGATGTAATGCTACCCAATGCCAGAAGTATAAATGCGTGCAGTGTAAACGCACACAGTATAGAGAATGTAGATATCAGTGCTGTAATAGAAAACAGGGTCAAAGTCCACATCAGCACCCTGACACTACCAGGTCACACCTCTGTCCTAATAGCAGGAACTGCCCCAGGCCTACTCTGGCAATGTGAGTGTCAAACAAAATATTACTGTCAACCTGGGTGCCCAGGACCCTGATAACCTCTTCTGTGCTTAGAGGATTGCCACCTAGATGGGAACTAGGGGTAACCCTGTTGTTCCCGAAGGGTATGACTATGCATTGTTTAGTGTTTAACGTAAGGCCATGGCTCTGGCACCAGTTATCTGTGTCTATGAGACCCTTCTGAAGGATGTCTGTGTCAGATGGGTTTCCAACTATGCTTCCCAGTTTGCAGTCATCTTCAAACTTTGTCAGCCATAATCCTCCTGTGTTTGCTCGTACTTCTGAAAAGTAGATGCTGAACAAATGTGGGCCCAGGACTGAGCCCTGTGGGACACCACTTGTGACAGCTCTGGAGTGTGACATGGCTCCAGCAACTTTGACCCTGTGTGTTCCATCACTTAGCCAGTTTGCAACCCATGCTGTGATGTATGGGTTCACAATTAAGCTGGTGATGTTTTCAATGATACCTGAGTGGGGTATTATGTCGAAAGCCTTTGCCAGGTCAAGGTAGGCTGTGTGGACTGCCTTGCCCACGTCAATGGCCTGGGTGACTGTCTTGAAAAAGTCAACCAAGTTTAAAAGGCATGATCTGCCCTTGACAAAGCCAAACTGGATTGGATCCAATGTCTGCAAGTCCCCTATGTCTTCATTTATAATTCCCATTATGATCCTCTCCATAGCTTAGCAGAACAGGCTTGTCAAGCTGATGGGATGGTAGTTTCCGGGGTTGGTGGAGGCACCTCCTTTGTGAAGTGGGTCCACCATTGCCGTATGCCACTCCTTGGGCACATATCCTGAGGTGAGGCTAAGATTAAACAGCTGCCCTAACTGCGGGTGTAATTACACATTGAGTTCATGGAGCACACAACTAGGGACACCATCTGGTCCCATGGATAAAGTGTTTTCCGCCTTGGATAGAGCAGTTCCCACCCCAGCATTGGAGATGTTTGGGGGGCTACAATCCTCTGGTGTAGATACTCCTCCAATGAGTACAGGACCTGTCAATCAAAGTGCCATAAAGGCACTTTTAAGCACTTAAGACCAGGTCTGCGCTCGTTTGCGCGGAGCTCACGCATGCACATTTGCGTTTAGCTCTGCGCACACAAGCGCACACCCGCACTATTTTCGTTGAAAGAAAAGAAAAAGGGGTGACAGGAAAGTGGTGAAAAAGGGGTCACAAAGAGGGTAAGACAGTAGGGAAACAAGCGTGGGATTTGCAGGAGGGATGTAGGTAAGGCCCATAGATGCCCATGTCTTTAGCAGCAACAGCTGTGCATTTCCATGTATTTTGGTGAGACATTTGAAACCTTCCACCCCTGAGAGAGGTGTCAGGACAACATTAATGTTTGTTGTAGAGCCAATTGTAATTAACAGTTTCAATGTCAAGCGGACATGTGTGCGACATGGACAGCTATGTATGGGCGTAATTTTTTTGTGGGTACAGAGTGCCCTTTTTTTTTTTCAGGGGAGAGTGGTATGTCAGGTGAAGGAAGTCAGTATAGCTGGGGAGGTAGGTTGGGTAGGTTAACAGACAAGACAGACAAGACGCATACAGGGGTGGTGTATGACACACGTGGGGGGGGTTACACAATTGACGGGGACGGAGGTTGGGATATCCAAGACGCATGAGCCCACAGATGGCAACAGTGGAAATGATATCCCCACCCATAGGCAGTTGCCACTGTTCCTTCACAGCCCAGGACGGGGCTGTGCTGGGGGCTGTGTAGGCGGGGCAATGGCCGGGGCCGTTAGCTGTGCCACACGAGCCTCGAGCTGGCGTAGGGGCCCAAGAACAGAGTCTTGGATCTCCCTTCGCACCACAGACTGGACACCTTGGAGGGTGAGTGGACGAACTCCTCCGGCCACGCTTGCAGAGGGGGGACGGGCCCCATCCCCTGCAGCGCTTCCACCCAAAGGTGGCACAGGGCCACCGGAGGGGGGTCCGGCCTGGGCACTAGTGCCAGGTGCAGTCGCCAGCTGAGGTGGGAGAGGTGGGTCCGCTGGGACCTGCCTTCCCAAGCGTTCTAGGTTTGTGAGTAGTTATGTTAGTTTGGGTTAGTGGCATATTATTCCATTCAGATTAGTTGTAACAGCATGCATTGGTATTCCCATTAAACAAACACCCAGATATTAACACCATTGAACAAGGGGCATATCAATATCACATGCATTATTTGAACGGAAATACACAATCAAACAACATGCAGGGTTGATTAATGGCAACAGGCCATCAGATTTGCAGGTATGAACAGGGCACATGCACGAACAGACATGCATATATGCTTGGAACGGACAAATGTCCATGGTTAATGAAATGTTCACATACCAATATTTATTGGGTGTTGTTATATGGAATTATAGGGTTGGGTGGAGATAGAAAGTGATGACACATTCATAAGTTACACATTGATATACATTTGTAATAGGTACACAATTAAGTTGAGGCTGATGTTTCAAAATGATTTTTATTTGACTGTCATGCTACACCTGTTACAAATACATCACTATCCTACTTATTTTTAATTTGATCAGATACATCATCCTGCTACACTTTGATGACAGGACAGGGGACAACTATGGCTGTTTAGTCTGTCAGATAATCATTCATTCTATCTGCAAATTGTTTACTGTTATCACCATATACAGATTTTGGCCTTGACATTCCAGATTCAGACACACTGAAATCAGTTTGGGATGTTAATTTGTACTTCACACATGCATTTAGTTCTGTGGAAACACACTGGGGCTAATATATTCAGGGGTTATTACTACTTTATTTATTCATACATGACCCTTTCTGTCACTCTCACACATCCTGCAACTTCACAGTTCAGGTTGGTACTTCTAGGCTTTGTTCACATATTAGACCTGTGGTGATTCAAACACTTTCCAACAGCCTCACTTCTGTCATGATTCAGCATTTCAACAGGGGATAAATCACACATGTGACTACCTCAGATTTTGAAGCTGTACTCTGGAGACTACTGCAGGTTATACTACATTTAATTAATGGTGGGACATCTGTATTACAGCACTATTTATTTCTATAAATTATTTTTCCAGTCACACTTGCATACTGATGAACTTGTTGCAGCCATACCTGCAAACTTTCAATTCTTGCTTGCACATTAGATTACTTTTAATCAATACACTGCAGTGTTCTGATACATGCTACACTATAATATTTATTTACAAGTACTAGATGGGGTTAATAACCTGCATGGTGGTGCAGCCGTGCCAGTCTACGGTCATGCGTCTCATGGTTCGCAGAGCGGACACCTGCAGCTGTAATACAAAGGAAGTAATATTGGACTACACATCTCCATGGTATCAGCTAGTTGAAATCCTTACATACATGAGTAAAATGTAACTTACTCAGTAGTGGGGCGTTGGGCATATCCCGGGCCTCCTGGATCCATTGGGTCAACTGGTCTTGCTTACGCCGCTTCAGGTCCGCATGGTGGTGACGGACCTGCTCACCAGTGCGTGGAATGCCAGTAGCACTGGTCAGATCACGAGCCAACTGGTCCCATGCCTCCGCCCTGTATGCTCCCCATGAGACCTGGCCCTGCATGAATTGGGCCTCGTGATGATGGACAAGGAGCCAGACCATGTATCTGGACTCCTCAACGCCCCAACGCTGTGCTCGAAAGCAACGTCCCTCACCTACTCCACTCATTCTGACTGCAGGTCTGTTCTACAATCGGTTATGGTGTGTATTCCCGCCTATGGGGCTTATATATGCTGCTTTTCCCGCACATTTCTCTGATTGGCCATTTTGGAATTGTATCTACTTCACTGAAAATGCTTTATCATGCTCCATTCTGTATTTTATCCCATATATATGCTATTTCTGCATTTCTAGGTATTGCTGTCATGGCTTAGTGGTTTAGTACCTTGACTCTAGTGCATGGTATCCTGGGTTCGAATCTAACCACTGATTTTTAATTTTCATGACAGAAATGAGTTGAGGACCTGTCAATCAAACATGCCATAAGCACTTTTAAGCACTTAAAAGCAGGTCTGCGCTTGTTTGCGCGGAGGTAACGCATGCGCACTGGCAGTTAGCTTGTGGGAGCGGCACGCAAACGGTGTGGGCTGGGATAAACCTTAATTGGCTAGTGACACACTTGTTGAGCTAAGCACAGCTAGTTGCAAACAGTTTCAGCCTGTTAAACCGGTGCTTAGCAACGGGCATACCGATTGCAGCTTTTTAAACACTACGCAGTTACGGGCACTGTGTCTCACAGCAGCTTAGCTATCGGTACATTTCTAATTATTTTTATTATTGTGTTACTTCAATATGTATGCTCCATTTCATTCCATTTTACAAAAGGGTATACTTTTACATTTGGACAATACTGTCAGGGGCTTTTTTAGTGCTTATTTACAAAAAAAAAAAGGTTGTGTGGGCTCGAACCATGCCTGCCTACTCTTAAGCCGGCAACTCTACCACTAAGCTATTTCTTTTTGGCTTACTTTGCATATGTAGTTCTCATATCCTTTTCCACTGATTGCTAACTGCAGTTGCGCTAGTAGCACACCCGCGCACACGAGCGCACACAGTAGCACACATTTACGGGGTTAAAAAAAAAAACAGTTTTTATTTTCATTTTATAGCCTCTGTTCACTTTGTACACTGATGGTCTGTGGGGGAATGTGTTGTGTAGTGTGTTTGTTTACATTTCCATGGCTTCTCTCGTGGCTGTTTACTTTCAGCCATTCTACACTTACGGGGGCGTGTCCGCATGCAGGGCTTAGCCTACGGACACGCCCCCTACTCTCTTACACGGACCGTGTAAGAGTTACAGTGTGATTCAGCATGCCTCATGCACCTCATGCATATGCATGACATGCTGACATCACACCGTTTAACTGCAGCCTCCGTGTAAGAGTTATAACTCTTACACGGAGGCTTCCTGAATCTGGCCCTATGTCTTTTTATTTGGTGAAATAAAAGCTTAATGGCAGTGGTTTAGGTGGCATATTATGGCTGACAGGCTCTAGTGATGAATATTGAAATGCCTGCTATGTCTATAAAGAGCTGAACTATCTCCTCCCCAAAATGTATGGTATCTACTTCTGATAAGGCCAGTAACATTAGCTTCCTGTCTTTCAGGCACACAACAAAACAAGTGCTTCAATTTTCTTGATATTTTCTCTAACCATAAGATGTCTATATTTTGCTTTAGAAGGAAGTTCATGTTGTTGCTGTATATGCCAAATACCTGTCAATGTCTCTGATACAGAACATCAAGGGTGTTCATATTCACAATTATCACCTTTATCACTGCAATAAGATCTAAATATTGTCCCACTACAGCTGTGATGGGCAGTGACTCCTTTGCAGATATCCATGATTGATTTTGTAAGAGTGCAAAAATAATTTTCTGAAGTTATGACTTGGTTGTCAGCAGGCCCCTGGGTCTAAATGATGTTAGAAAAATATGTACTAATGTGTATATGCTTAATGCCAAATTAATAATCAAGGATTTTAATATGCTTTTCATTCTATTTTTCATGCACTGTGTTTTATACAAATTGAGTTTCATATGAGACTGAAAAAGATGCTTTGTGAAAACTGCAGTATGCTTTCTGAAACTTGCAAGTTGCCCTCTGACCTAGTAACTGCTAGGACAGCAATATTCTTGTTTATGCCTTGTGGAAATGTACTTGAGAAGCAGGTGTTTATCTTCTAGGTCAGAAGTAAATGAATGTACAATGCGTTATATTATAAATGTAATGATTCTAGACAAACAGCCTTGTCCAGAGGATGGGAACCTCTGCAGCTGCAGTAATTTAGAGATAAAGTAGACAAAGGATTATTAGAGAAATGAACTGCTAGCATTGTACTTGATTTAGCCGTACTATCTTGAATGTAACATAACAAGTATCTAACTGAAAGTAACCAAGGCCATGTTGTTTTCCTCAGGAAGTTTCACATAAAAATTGTTCAAATCAGCAGAAATTCATGGGAAAGATGGTCAGCAGATGATGATGAAAAGGTGGTAATCTGTTACGTCAGCATGGTAGGACAGGATTAATTTGAGAATCTATAAAAATGAATGTATTTCCTTTTTCTGGTTAGACAAACTCTGTATTAGCATGTTTTTGTCTCCTTGCTGCAAGATTAAAGTGCCTTAACCTGAACCTACCGTGTTTTGATCATTTTTAAAGTATATTTTTCCTTTGACAAATGACATCAGGAAACTTACTGTACCGTTAAGCAATGGAATAAGTTACTTTGTCCTGCCAAAAACTGTAATTTAATTGTACCTTATGGTGTCTCTGTGAGATGTAGATGCTTATTATGTTATGATGCCTGGAGTCCAGGCATCTACCTTTTCAACCATCTGGCAGTTATGTTAACATTTAAGTTCATAAGTAGTTAGTAGGCTTGCAGTCAAGCATACAGTTTAGGAGCTTAGCCCAGTTTCTCAATTGTCCCAGAGCAGTGAGTGGTTAAGTGACTTTCTAAGTGTCATGTAGCAGGCAAGTGGACGCTTTGGGAATCAAACCTCCAAATTATAGGAAGCAGCCTATTAACAACTCATAGCCCTAATCCTCTATGTTAACTGATGGTACACATGCCTTGCATATATGTAGTTCAGAAAGGTCTCATAAATAATCTCTTTATTTTCACAGGTCTTACTGCAATTATCTTATGTATCCAAAACAGATCCTTAACTTGAGTATATTTATCATTTGGCTAATGTATATTCACTCCAAAATGTATCGCATATATCATGACTAATGTGGATTGCACAGCATGAAATTTTATATCAGCACAAAAACATTAAGTTCTGTTGCTCACCATCTTTAGACACTGTCTCAGCCATTCAGCTAAACAATAAACAATGGATTGCATATTTATATTATAAACAAAATACATCAAAACTTCTTGACTTTTCTTATTGTCATCTACATGGCATGACACCATTACTGTGACCCAGATGACAAGAGATTGACTAGCAGCTCAGGCACTGGAGGAGCTGGTGAGGAAGTGGAGGGAAGGAGGAACTTTGCCAGAACACCCACTCTGAGAGGGAGGCATTTATGTTCATGAGGAAAACACATCACCAGCAAATGGGATGTGTCATAATAGTGAGACAGATTGCTGGTAAAACTACGACATCTGTGGAAGGGCCAAAGCTAGATGATGCTGTGTGCTGTGATGTGTAAAATGTCACTATCTTTGCCTTGTTAGGGTATAAAAAGAAAAATTCATTCTAGAATGAGGCTCAATTTATATGTTACAGCAGGTTACTTTGCTTCACCTCTTGTAGCAAATCCAGCATTGATGCAGGACCAGCCATGGGGGATAGTACCAGGAACACTAAGGAAAAAACGGTGCAATCAGGCAGCTAGCTGATGTTCAGCCATGGGCATGCTAATGGAATGGGAAAACAGTTTTGATTTTTTTTTTTTTTTTTTTTTTAAGTAACTAGCACTTAAATTTAACATAGCAGAGATATGCACAAGTAATAATCCAATACCCTTGTTTAAAACAGTTCATTTTTTTTAAGAACCATCTTACATCCATTCACATTTAACATGTGGTCTTATTACTGTGGAATCCTAAACCCCACATCCTCAAGCAAAAATCTTCTTATTGGTTTTCTCCAATGCAGAATGAGAAATACTATGGAAATTCCACATCCTTCAGGGTCAGATATAACAGTGAAGAATCCACATTCTTCATCTTACAGATCCTTCAGGTTTTATAGGAGTGTTTCAGCTGAACTGGATTCTAAGAACATGGCAGGTCTTTATAAATGGTCTCAGATCTCTCACCCTGCTAATGTCTGAGTGGTTAAAGCACTTTTTCTGCATGACTCATCAATTATTTTTGTATTGTTTATATAACCGATATTCTAATGGTTATTGAAATCCTAACGTACTATCCTGAGTCCAGCAATGATGACCCTTATACAATACATTTTGTTAACTATACATAAAAAACAGTTTCACTTTATAAAAATCTATAACTAATCTCCCTTATGCAGATATACAATTTTTGAAGCAAGATTACATTTATAAAAGAAAATTGAATCTAGCAACAAGTGCATACTTAAGTTGTTTAATCAGGGAAGCCTGAAAACATATAAACTGTTGAGTAGACTCTCCCAATATCAGTCTTAACTAGATAAACAAGCAACATAAGTATTTACTCAAACTTGGCTAAAATATCATTTAGTTCTGAGGCATTCATGCTGTTAACCTAAATAATGCAAGTTTGTCCTTTGGCCACAGTAGAATAATTTGATTGCTAGTTGCTGCAGCAGCAATACTATGTAAATATTAGCATACAGAAATGGTTTAGGTTGAAAATGCTAACTGGGAGCTAAATGGAATATGGAGAGGGTAGTAGCAGTAACTTTTAAATTAATTGAAGCACTTTCTTTGTCAATAACCATAAAAGAATGCCTTTTTCCTTTTTTTTGTATACATTTTCCTTCCATGCCTCATGCCTACTAGACCTCACCAATGTGTCTTGAGCCCATTTGTTCCACCAGTACAGGGGAGAAAGATGACTGGAGGGGCTGTCAGTCCAGGCAGCCATGGAGGTGGTTTATACTTTTGTTGGCATCCTGGCAATGAAAGCTTTTCTATTAAGTCTTTAACTCCATCCCCAATAGCTGAAATGAGCATCTGTGTCACCCTGAGACATCTCATGCCCTCATTTCGCATATGTGTGCTTCCACCCTGTGCTTACATCCAAAATAAAACAAGGATTAGCATTAAAAGTTTGGGACCACAAACCTCTGTGCACAAGCAGAAAGTATCTTCAGGTTTCCTCCAATACAGACATGGGAAAGATTAGAATGATTCCACATGCCTTTTCTTCTAGGTCCCTCAGTTCTCAAGGGAACATTTTTGTTGAGCTGAATTATAAGGGTCTATATTATAATCTCAAAGGCTTAAAACTTCGAATCCCTAAAAAATCGAACTTTAATGATCAAAGTCTTAAAGCATCGAAACCTAAAAAAAAAAAAAAACTGAATAAAACAACAATAAAAAAAAAACTAAATAGTGTGTAGGCAGGGGGGGGGGGCAAGACCCCTGCACCCCACACCCATATACCAACTCTGAGAATGCACTTCATTGAAGTAAACGGAAAGCTCCCCTATGGAGATTTTCCATTTAAACATTCAATGTAGTGCACTTTCGCTATTCTTGTGTCGACAATATCATATTCGATATTGTCAGACTTCAAGATTTTAATATAGACCCAGATTATAAGACCATGTACCAGGCCATTATGTAGCTTCAATATGTGCTATCAGGTTAGTCATCCTGATAACATTTGAGTGATTAGAGCATCTTCTTTAATTGACTTACTGGTCATCCCTCATGGTTCTCCTGATCTCCTTCAGGACATGTTCCAGATCCAGGTCCACTAAGTCTGCTGTTTGATCCACAGCTATCTTCATCAAAGTTTATAAGACCATGTTATACTGTTAAGGTGCTAATGTACAATGTGTACTAACAATGCGGCTAAAATTTCTACTCTTTTTTTTTTTTGTTGTTTGTTTGTTATTGTACCATAAGCTTATATTTTGATGCTAAAATTTTTAATTATTTCTTTATGGATATACTGGAGCTTTTCTCTCTGGGCCACTGCTGAAAACGGGCCTCTGGCCCAGTCAGAAATTCCTGGGAAACAAATGTAAAATAAAAAAAAAAAATAAATAAATAAATAACTTAGCAGTGGCTGCAGCCTTGTTGCTGGGACCAAGTTTTTATGTGCCTGTTACCCCTGCTTTGACACAGCTATCACCACTGGGACTTTCTTTTTTGGGTGGCATAAGCCAGGGAACCTTGTTGTCTAGGCTTACATAGACCCTTGGGCCGATAGCCTAGTACCTACCTATGAACCTATGAACTTCTGCATTAAGGTCTTTGACTTTTGAAGGTCCTTCTTCCCAAAAGCTTGAGGTCAGCTTCTTGATGTAGGAATCAACTCAATATCCTTGTGCCTGACGGTAATTACTTATGCAGTGCTGAGATGACATCAACATATGATGTATAGAGGAAAAATCATAATGAATAGCAATAGTAAGAACATTAAGAGATCAGAGGTCATGTAAGGGTATGACTAAAAGCAGTACTGCATACTACTGACAAGGAGAAAATAGAGTTAGTTGGGTTCTATATAAAACTATTTACACTTAAGCTGTATTATTAGTTGGATCATATGAATATTATAGTTTTGAGTAGCATGTAAGTGTTACAGGAGGGGTTAACACTGATTCACTTTGGTGTTATTACATCAGCAAAGCAAATAGGGTAGTTATTAAAAAAACATTCAACACAGGTTATGGAATTTAAATTTCTGACAAGTGTTAAGGTAGGATTCAGAAGATTGAGTGAACTGGATAATTCTTTAATTGTGAGTAGGTGATTCACTTCCTTACACATCTTCAACTGAAGCACCTTGTAGGTGAGGGTGTCTATGAGTAAGGTGGAAAATAGAAAGCCAAGCTGCCTCTTCAGGAACAAGACAGTGATGTAGCTTTTTTATCTGCACCATCCGTAATGTAACAAATATGGTTTTGCATTACTTGTAGTTTCTGAATATTGGTTGTAGAGGTATAGCCATGATGGATATAGGTAATTCAAGTATAGATAAGATCACCCCTTTGTCTGTTGTATTTTTCCTTGTTTAGTTAGAAGTGAGGAAATTGTATTGTATCTGAAAGACAGCAATCTCAGTTTATTGTTCAGATTATGTGGATTGAGAAAGTCAGGAAGCAGTCTAGCTATATGCCTGTATACTTTATGGAGTCTACTGTTTAAGTGGATCATCTTTAGTTTCCTGTGATGTTCTGGTTGGATCTACAAGAATTATAATATTTGTGGGTGCTGAGCACCGTTGTGTATTGGTTCTACTAAAGTTTGCCTTTCATCATTTTTGATTTAGAAATACACCTCTGGGAAGGTTGTATCCCAGTAATCTCTATAGCACATCCTGTAATTGTGAACTGCTGCAGTGTGATAAAGTAGTTAGGTAGAAGTTCTAACCCCAGCTTTGGCAAGTGTGTGTGTGTGTGTGTGTGTGTGTGTGTGTGTGTGTGTGTGTGTGTGTGTGTGTGTGTGTGTGTGTGTTTGTGTGTAAAATGCCCCAGGTGACTATACCAGGTGGCTAGAGAAAGTATTCAGGCTCAAATCCTGTACCTTGAGTTCAGGTAACAGCAGCCTAGAATCCCTACCCACCACCACTTGTGAAAGCTTTCTAGATTTATGCCTCATATTTATGTTCTATTCCTCATAAAATCTGTGGTTTTCAGCATTTTTTCGCAAATAAGTGAAGGATTGAATTTACTAAATAATGACAGGCATTTGAATTTCAGACTTCATATTTGATAACTTAAATGGTAACACAAAACCTTTTATTCTAGCAATTTTCTAAGTTTATAAGATCAGTATTTGAAATGTGTCCATATTTTTGGGGCTGTATTCCCCCATTATTGGCTTTGTCCTGTTTTTTTTTGTGCTAAGAGGTTGAGAGCTATGGTGAGAAGTGAGAACTGAATTCTGTATTCCACCATTATTGGCTTTGTCCAGGTTTTTTATGCTGAGAGGTTGAGAGTTATTGTGAGAAGTGAGAACTGAATTCACCAAATGATAGCCATTTATGTTTCAGTCTTCCTATATTTTAGAAAACTGTTGGTTTGGCATATGGGTATATTGATCTGACTGTAGTGCACAGGGTTCTGGGTTCCAGACTTGGCAATGAAACACATGGTGATAACACAGCATTTTATTCTAGCAACTTTCCAAAATTATGCAAGCAATGTTTAAAATGTGTCCCTGTTTTTTGGGCTTTTGCCTGTCCCCCCAATAAATTGTGGCTTTTTCCAGATTTCTTGTGCTGCTAAGTTAAGAGATTTAGTTGAGGGTCAAGTATATTTTACAAGGAGCTGAGAGCTTCTGGGGAAGAGAAGTTTAGTGCTACTTATGCTAAGTTGTTTGCATTGTTAGTAGTGCAACAGGTAGTATACTTGCTTTTGATGCAAAGGCTATGGGTTCTACTTCTACAGTATGCAGATAGATTACTAATACTGTACTGTGTTGTACTTTAAAGGGTGTGGATGCTGCAGTCCTATGAATGTCCTCCTTTGGAGGAGTAATCTAGTAACTATGTTTCTGTTATTAGTTTGCCATCCATCACAAAATTACTAGCTTGTCATTTTTTAATATAGCATCGGCAGTTTATTCTTCAAGGCAACAGGCACTTTATTTGTAGACGAAACAATGAAATATAAAGTTGTTTGCTAGCAGCAACCTCTTCATTAGTTACAGATCTCTTTAATGTAGAATTATTTAGATAACTTACTTCTGCATAGATTTTCATATTTACTAATATTGTTGGATTGGGCGGCCACGGTGGTGCAGTGGTTAGTGTTGCCGCCTCACAGCAAGAGGTTCACCGGTTCGATCCTCAGCTGGGGTGCCTTCTGTGAGGAGTCTGAATGTCCTCCCTGTGGTTGCGTGGGTTTCCCCCCACATTCCAAAGACATGCTGCAGGTTGATTGGACACTCTAAATTGGCCCTAGGTGTGAGTGTGTGCATGTGTGTCCCTTCTATGGAAGGTTGGGTGCCAGGCTGACAACTCAACACCATAAAACTCCACTGCCAATCATTGGCAGACAAGGTGATCTGCTGTGGCGACCCCTAACTGGGAAAAGCCGAAAGAAGAAGATGAAGACTAATATTGTTGGATTGTAATGACAGAAGTTTAAGTGGCCTTTTATGGTTGACATTTTCTGAAATGGATAGTTTGGTCATTATTGATTCATATATTTTGTTTCATTGCTTACTAGAAGACTGTTCCAAACTACAAATGTAAAACACATTGTAACAAGTGGTGCTGTATTATACAATGAATATAATTGAAAACAAATCAGGTTAATACAATCAGGAAGGTGAATCAAAGAATGCATACATGTATGCTTGCTCACAGGATGCAGAAGATCAAAATGGGGGAAGAGACCAGTCAACAACGGAGTCCTCCAGGGTTCAGTGCTGAGACTTTTTCTGTTTGGCATATACATCTCAAAAGTAGAAAGAAATACCAAAGGGCTTTGGCCAACTACATTTGAGATGACAGCAAGCTAGGAGCATTTATGGATTCCCCAAATGACTTAGCCATCATGCAGGAAGGTATGTCCCAAACAATAACTGATGCCAGAATCATGACTTGAAACTAAACTCAAAGAAATACATTATTGTATCCTTTGGGAAGTCATCTACTCCAGGGAACTGCCAAATTGACAATGCCACCTGAGAAGTGACCCAGTTGTTTGGCATTTGGGAACTTGTGTGTACAGTGACCTAACCTTTGACCAACATGTGCCCAGAATCATAAAGTCTTTCTGTGTTGCACAGTTTATAAACAAATTGATTTTGACTAGAACTAGAGATGTTATTGTCCCCCTTTACAAAGCCCTCATTAAGTCAATCATTTTGTATAATGCCCACTTTGGCATGTATCTGTCCAGACCCCCTAATACAGATGGACCTACTGAATATCAGCAAGTCAAATGGCACCAGAAATACTCAGTCCAGGTATTTAAACTGAATGTTGTGGAGAGATGGATATATATCACAGAGGTCACCACTGTCCCACAACAGACTATCCATTCAAGTAAAACAAAACTCATCCCTGTCCATTGTCAAATGCAACTTGGATCTAAGGATGGGTAATAGAAAAGGTACTTCAGGATTGCCCTTCATGCCACTAATGGATAGAGGCAGTTTTTAAATGCCGCATCTCTTACATGGGTCTCCTCAAATTATCTATAGTATGATAACATTTATTCTCACTAGGGATAATATACAATTATAAGCCATGGAATAGGTAAGACCAATCAGGAAAGGGAAACTGGCTAATCTTAAAGTGAATCTATGTTGTAGTAGTAAATAGTTTTAAAAAGTGCCATTTTTAGATCACTAAGTGCGCCTCTCACCCTCCACCCCCCAGTCTTAAACAGCTTCTGGTGCCTCTGAGTGCATGCCATACCTGCATACTGCTGAAGTGTGATGTAGAACTCTGGTAGGGTTCTATTCCCACCCATGGCAGTTCTGGATGTTTTGTGTGTGTTCCAATGTCTGTGTAGGGTGCAATGCATTTTAGGATAGTCACAAGCAGTACATGTCACATGTCTTACTTTGTCTATCCTGCTGATGTCAGTCAATGTGATATACACCTTTGAGGAAGGAGTACTCTAGTAATCTCTGTGGTGCCTACTATACCTGTGTAGTGCTGTAGTGTAATAAATTAGTTTTATTATTTATTTATTTCATTTTATTTATTGTATTAAATCACCCCATGTCTCATATACACACACACACATGCCGAGGCAACAGCCAATATGTGTGCAGTACACTGCATATTGGCAACTGATAGTAACTATTGAGTGAATGCAGTGGCCTACAGAGGGCATGGCACCCTGTCATCTGTCCAATATGCACATACATGCAGACAGTGCACCTTCCCCATGTTCCCCACTGGAGACCTGCAACACCTGTAATGCCATCACATGTGACCCACAAAGGACATACCATGCCTAACAACATACCATGTATGGACAGATGCCACTGACACCAGGGAATGTCGTTAGCATGCTATCAATTTAGGTGCAGGGGTAACCCGCTGCCCATTACCAGTTCCTGCCACAGGTGGCCAAGACTGGCAGATCTGATGATAATCTGGGCACACAACATGGGCCCAACACCCCAGGTACAGTTACACATGGCACTGTACATGCATGTGGGAGGTGTGCACATCCCAGACACTGTCCATGTCATGAATTAAGGAACACATACATGGCAAGCGATGTACAGCATTGGCCACATGCAATAGTCACCCAGGTGACTGGATGGTGGATACATTACCCACCTGTGTGGGCAAATGCAGAAACCACAGCCCTGAGCCACAATGCAGACCATTGTCATGTAGCCTTATGCCAAGGTATACCCATCACCTAGCCTTGTACAGTTGTCTAGCACAGTCGCCCACCACATGCCCGTGCATAAATGCACCCATGCATGTCAGTACTGGCACCCTGTGCATTTGTGTGTGTGTTGTATGATGCATATGATCACATCCACACTCACAACAACCCCCAGTGGCATGCTGAAGCATGCTGTCTGATGCCAGACACCACCCCATACCTTTTGCTCATAGACCCTCTGTATGACCCATGTGGTGCATGTGATACCTGCACAGTAATGTGTTGTGGCAATCTCACTAGTGATGAATTGTATCTCTGGCCCTGCCAAGTGTGCCAATGTGTGTGCATCCCTGTGAGGGTATGGCTGTGTTGATGATGGCACCTGTTCATGTGGAGAGGCACGTATACGTCACCTACTGTATAGCTACCATATCCCTGTTGCAGATGTCACTCTCCATCACATATATGTTCTGAGGACTCTACAACAGGTAACCTATGTGGCGCATCCAATAACTGCATAGGACCGTGATAGAACTACATAGTCATCAGGGGTTTGATACCCTGTGCTGGTAGGTGTGTATTACAAACATGCTTAGGTTTTACTCTCCCACCACCCCCTGACTTGTCAATGCCTCTTTCTGCCTCTCTCACTCCCTCACTGGTGGATGTTGAAACCTACACCTGCTTTTCTTAGGCAGCAGCATGTGCATTTTAAGTGATGCTCATGATCAGCTGATGGCCTCTGCACAAATTGCAGCCCTCCCTTAGCTGATTGCATGTAGAACAGCTGTGGTAACATTCCCATAGCTAATTGCATGGAAACATACTCCAATATCTAGGAACATCATGTTGGTATTGGCCCTTTTCATTCACTGTAAGCAGGAACTAGAGCTGTTGTTTGGCAAACAGCATCTGAGATGGATTGGGGACTTACCTCTAACAACATACACTGTGGAAACAAGGCAACACACAGGAGGGGGATGTGCCTGACCTGACTACAGACTGCATGTGTTGCTATACTGCATTTGGAGTAATGCTGGTTTAACAGTGTGTGTGTGTGTGTGTGTGTGTGTGTGTGTGTGTGTGTGTGTGTGTGTGTGTGTGTGTGTGTGTGTGTGTATGTGTGTGGATATGGCCGCCCTACATGTTTTAATACCTGTCATGTCAGGTCTATGTTTATGAGGAATCCACATCTGTAGGGTCATCTGCTGAATGGGCAGTGATGTGCCTTTGGTGTCATGTGTTACCCACAGAGCATCTATCTGTAAACTGCAGAAGGTAGTGTGAAGATTGCAGTCTGTAGATGGTGGAAGTCGTAACAGTTACTGAACTTATATCCCTCATAGGACATATGTTGCAACAAACCTGTTACAACAGTAAATGTATGTGGTTATCACAGCAACATGTCAGTATTGGCCCTGTGTATGTGCTTCCAGCCACAACTCTGTCAACTTTTGTACACATGTTGTGCATTAAGAGGTGCATATGTGCTGTACACCATCATTCGTTCATCATATCTGAAAACAAGCCAGTGAGTTATCAGACTGTTAAACATGTTATGTACAGTAGGGGTTATATTTGATGACATGACCTGGACATTCTGTGGTTGTTTGTACAGTACTGGGGTCTGTGTATTTATGATGAATGTCGACAGTGTGTGTATTGTTAATATATACCTTGGCCTCTGTACAGACTGTGGTAGATATCATCGTCCTAGGTCCTGTCCTATCTGATGTTACATGCTGCTCCACTGTATGTTACCATATTGGCTTACATGTTTGTAGGGCCATACACACACATGTCCTATACCACAGACGGGCATCAGACCACACTGTGTAGTGACCCAGTATATGTAGGGTTAGTGTGTAAATGGCACATAGGAGGATGATGTTGAACAGATAGTCCATATACTGTAATATTATGTTAGCTTACCATATGTAACTGTGGCAGTGTTCACATTGGTTGTGGTTATGCACTGTCACACAGGTGTATCTTAACCTGTGCTGACATGCCTGTAGAGCCTGCTATATATGCAGGTACATGTGCATTCCCTCCATATGAGATGTAGGCTAGTGTTGAGGCAGTCCGCTTGTAGCCTGCACAGTGCTTTGTTACATGCCTAGTAGCTCAGTGTACTTACCCAGTGAGATGTCATGTCCAGATACTTTCCAGATGTACTGCTGCCGGACCTCCCTCACCAGTCATGTATGTCAGACAGAGCAGTGGGATGCTGTACAGATGTATGCCAATATCTTGTGGGTAGTATGTGGCCATGGCACCCCTGTACCAGCAGTTAGTATGTGTCAGGACAGACAGAGGTGTGTCACTGCACAACCTATGGGGGTGAATGTATACCAATTGTTATGTGTTATACCCTTTTACATGGCTGTTAACATCCATATTGTCAGGCTTGGTCCACATGTTCTGCACTAAGGGGTGCTGTGTATCCCCTTGCACTATGAAGGTGGGGCTATAGGGACTGGGGTAGGGCTACACCCCATGTTCAAGACATATGGTGAATATATATGTACATATGATTATCCAGATATCAATACAGATAATTACACATGTACCTATCGACATATATAGATGGGTGTGTATATGTACATAGATATGCATATACACATCCAGATATATACATATACAGAGCAGTATATTTCTTCACATATACAGATAGAGATACATATCCACATATATGTATACCACTCTGCCATGCCTGCCAGTAGTACACTACTGTTGTATCCTCCATACATACAGTGCGGCTGGGGCCATATATGTGTGGCCTTCACCAACACAACACATGTGTGCCCATATACACTCCAGAGGCCAGTGTATGTAACAGTGGTACATGGCCCTGTATTAATGAGTCTAGGGGGGTGCACCATACATAACCTAGGCTGTTACAACATGTGGGGGTATCATGGGTGAGTACTTAAGGTATCTGGATATACAGTACCATACATATCACCTATTTTGACATTACTTACATAAGGTGGGTTACTGCAGGCCTACTACCTCCTGCCATACAGACTGTTCTGTGTGACAGTGCGCCTGTGATGGTGTCAGTTAAGCCTTGTTATGTAACAGTTACATCCCATTTGGTCAACTGCTAACTTTGCCACCTAGTGATTGTGTACAGAGTGTAGATAGAGGCTGCTGGACTATACACCTGCATCACTTACTGTTGATTGTGTGGTATCCTGTGGCCCAGTCTGTCCTTGCTAATGTATGATTTGAGGGTTTGGCCTGGACAACAACAGTTGTGGACCTTTTCAGACTACTGTATTAGTATAACTGTTTCATAGTTGCATTAATCTGTTGATATGAATGTCAGTGTCTGAACAGCTATATGACATGGCATATAAAACTGTAATAGTACACATATAAAGGTATTCCATTTCTGCAAACCTGTGTGTGGTGTTTATCCTATGACCTCTCTGTGGGGATATGTTGCAGGCAACGAATGTCATTTGTATGGGTGGGTCATCCAGTGTCCAGTTGTTAGGGTGTTCACTGTAGGCATAGTGGGTGTACTATATTGTGTGTGCCTACTACATAAGTATCTTACTGTATATATGTCTGTGTGTGTATGTGTAGTCACATGTATATCTATACATATGTATATATATATATATATATATATATATATATATATATATATATATATGTTACCAGACCACAGGAAAAAAATGAAGATAATTAACACTAAAAATGAACAAACTCCGTGATGCAAAAGCATTCAAAACAAATTCAAACTGACTTGAAGAGAAAACACCCAAGACTCCTGTATTATTTAGCACTTTCGTCTTCTTTATTATCAAGACATCTTCAGAAAGATGTGTCATTATTAAACCCAACCATTTAATCATTGTTTAACTACAGTATTTTGAGCTGTTTATTTAAATTAACAACACGGTTCTTAACCAACAATACTGTGAGACCAGTGGTCCTGCAAGGAGCTGTGTGCATCTTCATTATCATTATAATAAAGAGGTGATTCAGTTATCAGTAGTCCTGCAAGGTGCTGCATGCATCTTCATTAGACAATAATTTAGTTATCAGGAGGAAAACCTGTAGTGCCATGTGTATACAAGGGTTGTGTGTTTCCCGTATACCTGAATTAGATGTTCCTATTAGGTATCATGTGCATACTGGGCAACCTTGTGTACCACGTATGCTTTGCGATACCTAAAAATAAAACCGTTGGTGTAAACAAAGTCACCCGTGAAGTCTATTGTTATTACCAGGCTAACATTCGTCCCATGTGGGACGACCCAAAAGTTGGATGATTTTCTTTGTGGTAACACCACATCTACATGGCTGTGTTCATATGGGCATGGACTACAGTGTGTGGAAGACCGAAGATACTTGGGTCGGGACAACATACAAGATGAGTCCCGAGAGGAGGAGGAGGAGAGAAGGGTGGGCAAAGTGTAGTGGTGTGGTAGCTACAGGCCGGTAACCAGAGAAGGGATGGTGGCAGCATGTGTGCAGCAGAGGGGGGGGGGCGGAACTGTGGGTAAAGAAAATATGGGTTGAGGAGAGGCTGGGTTGGATGGGCCTGTACTGGTCAGTCTGCCTAGTGGGTGGGGGAGAGGGAAATGAAATATAAGAAGATAACAAATAAATGAAAATAAATTTAAATCCCTATTTACATAAAACACACAAAATGCAATAAACTTGGTAGTGTATTGCAGGGCAAACATGTTTGACTGTGGGGGGGTATGCCAATTCGTACAAGACGTATATTGTTTGGGGCCTCCCAACCCCATTAACGATGCATGTGGACATATATGTTTCTGTTAATCTACCATTGCTATCTACAGATTTATGCCCATATATATACTTATATAGGTATATATATTTGCTTACATATTTATAACTATGTCTGTATGTACCTACGGAGATATATATCTGCGTACATATATGTAACTTGCTGTGTATATGTGGACATATAGGTGTTGACATATATATATGTGTAGATGTAGGCATTTGCATGTATATATGTTCATATATATTTATATATATGTATATATTTCTCAATATATATATATATATATATATATATATATATATATATATATATATACATATATAGATATGTAGTATCTGTTTAGATATTAATATATTTACACACACACACATACATATAGATGTTAGTATGCATTTTCTGTACTGTTGCATGACTGGGCTGAATGTTATGTTACTGAAAACATCAGATTTAGTGGTAAATCACTTTGTGTATGGTGTGCATGGTCCTGGGTTCAAGCCTTGCACAGGCTGTTTATTTTCTTGCTGGGCAGAACACAGGCTGTTTGATACAGAGTGATTAAGGCACTTTAAAGCAGTTGAAAGTGGGTTTGCGTGGGTTTGGGTGGAGGTAAGCACTACTTACTTCTGGTTACAGTTTCTTACACTCAAGCTTCTACATTGCTTAATGTGTGTCGGCAGTGCTTACCCCTGTCCAAAGGCACTTAAACATGCTTACTGGTGCTTACATATGCTACACCTACTTACTAGTGCCTTATTCATTATGACACTGACACTTCACATGTGCATTTCCTGCAGTACTCCAGTTCATAAATATATGTTATTTAGTGGATTTTGCAACAAAAATATTGGTTATAACATGCTTTGCCATGTAAAATAGACTGTTCTGAAGTGGGACTTGAACCAGGAATGCCTGCATGTTAGGGTAATGCTCTGCTCACTACACTATTGCTGTACTGCTTCATTTGCACGTATCTTCCTTGTTATCCTCTTCAACCTTTTAAGCTGTTATAACCATAGCTAAGCAATGGGCAACCCCATGCACCTACAGTTATCTGTACTCGGATTTTAAAAAATAAAAATGAAAGTGTTTCTTCATTTAATTTATATGTACTGTTGCTGTTGTACACATTGGGTACTGTTGGTAGGGATATGTGGACACCTATGAGCGGTCTCGCTCATTTCATACCACTTTTAGCTGTTCTACATTGCAGGAGCGTGTTTATTTTGAGAGCTCTGCTCTTAGACACACCCCCTGCACTAGTACATGCTCCTTGTAAACCTAGGAGCTTGGGCAGCGTGCCTTATTACTATGCATGACGCGCTGCCGTCCTGCTCCTAAATGGGCACTTCCATGCAGGACTAGGCTAGTCCTGCATGGAAGTTTAGTAAAGCTGTGTGTGTGTGTGTGTGTGTGTGTGTGTGTGTGTGTGTGTGTGTGTGTGTGTGTGTGTGTGTGTGTGTGTGTGTGTCGACCGAAAAGCAGCACTAGCAGGTATATGCCCTGTTCCCCACTGTAGTGCGACCCTGGAGTTAGAATATATTGTTAGGGGGTATGTGGGGGACACAGCCCACACTTGGGGGGTGTGGGGGTGAAACCCCCCACAAAGTTCAGTTTCACCAAACAATATCAAATCAAACCATAAAATATCTGCTCTATAGACTGCCAGTGCTGTTTTTCAGTCAAATGAGTTTTCGGTCATATCGGTTTTCGGTCAAATGAACTTTAGGTCATTTGGTCTCAGTCAAATGGGCTTCGGTCATATGAACTTTCAATCATATGTAGTGAACCCATATATCTATCTATCTATATATATATATATATATATATATATATATATGTAAAGAATGAAGTACTAAAATTTTTTCAACAATTTTCTAACATCAGCCATTATATTTACTTTTGCATTAATCTTCAAATGGGAAAAAAATGCCTCACAAGTATGATGTAGCTAATACAATGCTAATGCAGATGAGGTTTGCACAGCACAAACAAGAGGTGTAAGAGATGAAAGGAAAAAAAAACTTTAAAAACAGTACATTTACAGACACAGTAGCATTGCTCAGTACTGCAGTTTCAGTGCATCCATTTGTGTAGCAGGTTTACTTTCATTTAATTAAAGCAATTACTGTTGCTATGTAATCTGTATATAATGTAAAACCATGCCCATGCAATACAAATGTTTTTGTAAACTTTGGATTCTAGACTTTATGGATGATTCTTGAAAAATGAAACGTTAGTATACCAGCAGTTATTCTGACTGATAGCACACACTCACACACACACACACACACACACACACACACACACACACACACACACACACACACACACACACACATACACACACACACACACACACACACACACACACACCAACTTAGAATGTATACCCTCCCAATGCATTATGGACTAGCTTTTCAAGAAAACACTCATGTCAGGATGTCTGTTCCCCATGAAGACAACCAGGGTTAGAAAACCAAATAAAATTATTAATAAATAATTATTGGGCTGCTGACTGACTTAGATTGTATAGACTTTCATGACAAGAAAAAGATAAATACTTTTATTCTGTTTCTGCTCTGGTGGTCCTTTAAAAACGCCCACTTGTTGACTTCTGCTTTATGATACTGTTCTAATTCTTGAGAATTACTGGCCTTATTTTACATGCAGCATTGCTTATAGTTAAGACTGTCCAATTGAATTCCTCTTATTTTTCAGCATTTATGCAGTTTATTTTTTTACATTTATTCGCGTGGGAGATAATAATCACAAGGGAGAATATGTAAAGATCATACTAACTATAAGCCAGTCACTATCACATCCATGCCTGGAAAGTAGAAAATAAATAATACTAACCAGTTCCCGACAGTTAATGACCTAGTGAATAATGATCACCTGAGACAGGGCTTGAGTATGATAGCATGCCATTTGACACCAATCAAATTACATGACTGAGTAAAAGCGAGTGCTGATACAAGGGATACACAAGATGTGTGCTTTCTTGAATTCCAAAAGACTTTTATTATTGTGCGGCAGATGCTAAAGGAAACTATTTTTTTACCCAGGACACTCTTTTTAGTGAGAATCTCAGATGGCAAAGGACAGATGTTAAAAATGGAGTAGTATAACAATACTCTGGAGAGAAATATTCAGCAATTTTATGGTAGATTAAATGAGGCAGTAAGTAGGGTCCATTTATTTGTGAAAGATTATATCATAGGCAGAGTGGTACTAGATGGTGAGCAAAACAAAGACAAAGCTAAATAGACCAATGGGGTCATGCTTTACAGCTGAGGTAACATATAGTGAACTGTATTGCTAACTATTTTGTATGCACTGACCAGAAAGACATGAATAAGCAGTATGTTGATTTACTAAAAAGCAAAGCGGAAGAAAATAAGATTGATGAGAGGGAATCATTCTAATAATAAATTGGAAACAATGTGACAGAACAGTTATGAAATTCCTCAAGATTCTGGGATACATAACTGAGGTGGACAACGGTAAGGACGAGTTTATTTTGCCACTTTGTCTAACCATGTCATGGTCTTACAGTAATTATCATATACTTTGCTAGTCACTGTTCAGAGAAAAAGAAAACACTCTTGTACAAAGGGAGCTAAGATGAGCTTTCAAAATACTCACAGGAAAAGAGAGGATAGAATATAAAAGAAGACTAGAGAGAGTCAGGATGCACAGCGTGGAATAAAGAGGATAAATGAAAAAAGGATATACAATATAGCTAGGGGCATTTGATAGAGCTAACTGTAAAGAAAAGGCAAAGAAGATTAAGTGGGGAGGGGTCATGTGTGGTATCAGCAGTGAACAAATTTCAGGATGGTAGCAAGGAGGTATTCGTTCACTAAGTAGTGGAGGAAATTGGAACAACTAACTAGATGGCATTATAGGGTGAAAGAAATCAGAGATTTTTAAAGGAGGATTAGTATAGTTTGAACAGAAGAGCAGTAGAAGATTTGTTCTGCAGAACTAGCTGCAAGAAATGAATAGAGTCAAGTGACATATACTGCTCAGACAAGCTCCACGTGGGTTTACAGAGTGGTCCTAGCAGCAAGGAACTCAAAAAAGCAACTACCTTCTGGATTTAAGTATCTTTGCTTTTTTTTCACTTGAAATAGCTTCTGTAGCTTACCTTGAACTAGCCTGAACTGTTTTTTTATCTGATTGCTGCATTATTTTAAAATCTGCACTTAAAGTTACATTTTAGTCGAATTTGATCGAAAGTTTGCTTGTTTGTTTGTTTAATTTAAATGTGGAGGCTGCCCACTAAAGTGTGCTAGCCCGTGTAAGTAATTTATCACTGTCTCTGCATTTTCTGTGTGTTTCTACCAAAAAAACAAAAAAACAAAAAAATAATGCTTGTTTTCCCGCCTTCTTCGACTAGTTTAGACCAGTTTACAGGCATTGCTGTATTCTGGGCTGTGTTGTAGTTCCTGTGTTGTCCATTACCTTACTTGGATAGAAGGAAGTTTCTTTGCTCACCAGTGGGAGTGGGGAGCCTTGAGCAGCCTACCTGTCCTTGGGGAAAGTGACCTCAGCACAAGAAGCTGTAGTAATTGGTTGTTTGGGACCATTCCTAGCTCTTTTGTAGTTCACTGTTTAAAATCCACCTCTGGGTGTTTTTTTCTGGCTATACTGCTCAGACAAGCTCCACGTGGGTTTGCAGAGTGGTCCTAGCAGCAAGGAACTCAAAAAGTGACTACCTTCTGGATTTAAGTATCTTTGCTTTTTTTTCACTTGAAATAGCTTCTGTAGCTTACCTTGAACTAGCCTGAACTGTTTTTTATCTGATTGCTGCATTATTTTAAAATCTGCACTTAAAGTTACATTTTAGTTCAATTTGATCGAAATTTTTCTTGTTTGTTTGTTTAATTTAACTGTGGAGGCTGCCCACTAAAGTGTGCTAGCCTGTGTAACTAATTTATCACTGTCTCTGCATTTTCTGTGTGTTTCTACCAAAAAACAAAAAAACAAAAAAATAATGCTTGTTTTCCCGCCTTCTTCGACTAGTTTAGACCAGTTTACAGGCATTGCTGTATTCTGGGCTGTGGTGTAGTTCCTGTGTTGTCCATTACCTTACTTGGATAGAAGGAATTTTCTTTGCTCACCAGTGGGAGTGGGGAGCCTTGAGCAATCTTCCTGTCCTTGGGGTAAGTGACCTCAGCACAAGAAGCTGTAGTAATTGGTTGTTTGGGACCATTCCTAGCTCTTTTGTAGTTCACTGTTTAAAATCCACCTCTGGGCTTTTTTTTTCTGGCTATACTGCTCAGACAAGCTCCACGTGGGTTTACAGAGTGGTCCTAGCAGCAAGGAACTCAAAAAAGTGACTACCTTCTGGATTTAAGTATCTTTGCTTTTTTTTCACTTGAAATAGCTTCTGTAGCTTACCTTGAACTAGCCTGAACTGTTTTTTTATCTGATTGCTGCATTATTTTAAAATCTGCACTTAAAGTTACATTTTAGTCGAATTTGATCGAAAGTTTGCTTGTTTGTTTGTTTAATTTAACTGTGGAGGCTGCCCACTAAAGTGTGCTAGCCTGTGTAACTAATTTATCACTGTATCTGAATTTTCTGTGTGTTTCTACCAAAAAAACAAAAAAAACAAAAAAATAATCCTTGTTTTCCCGCCTTCTTCGACTAGTTTAGACCAGTTTACAGGCATTGCTGTATTCTGGGCTGTGGTGTAGTTCCTGTGTTGTCCATTACCTTACTTGGATAGAAGGAAGTTTCTTTGCTCACCAGTGGGAGTGGGAGCCTTGAGCAGCCTACCTGTCCTTGGGGGAAATGACATCAGCACAAGAAGCTGTAGTAATTGGTTGTTTGGGACCATTCCTAGCTCTTTTGTAGTTCACTGTTTAAAATCCACCTCTGGGCATTTTTTTCTGGCTATACTGCTCAGACAAGCTCCACGTGGGTTTACAGAGTGGTCCTAGCAGCAAGGAACTCAAAAAAGCGACTACCTTCTGGATTTAAGTATCTTTGCTTTTTTTTCACTTGAAATAGCTTCTGTAGCTTACCTTGAACTAGCCTGAACTGTTTTTTATCTGATTGCTGCATTATTTTAAAATCTGCACTTAAAGTTACATTTTAGTCGAATTTGATCGAAAGTTTGCTTGTTTGTTTGTTTAATTTAACTGTGGAGGCTGCCCACTAAAGTGGCTAGCCTGTGTAACTAATTTATCACTGTATCTGCATTTTCTGTGTGTTTCTACCAAAAAAACAAAAAAACAAAAAATAATCCTTGTTTTCCCGCCTTCTTCGACTAGTTTAGACCAGTTTACAGGCATTGCTGTATTCTGGGCTGTGGTGTAGTTCCTGTGTTGTCCATTACCTTACTTGGATAGAAGGAAGTTTCTTTGCTCACCAGTGGGAGTGGGGAGCCTTGAGCAGCCTACCTGTCCTTGGGGGAAGTGACATCAGCACAAGAAGCTGTAGTAATTAGTTGTTTGGGACCTTTCCTAGCTCTTTTGTAGTTCACTGTTTAAAATCCACGTTTGCACAGCTTTGCGCGGTCGTGCGCATAGCGCAGCGCCGGTTAAACAAGGTTAAACTTTTTCTGGCTCCGCCAATTCTGCTCTTCAAATTTTCCCTTAAGGAAGCTCTACTCTTAGTATAACCAGACTACTCACTGTATTACAAGCCTAGCACTTGTTCTCAATACTTCTCTACTAAGTAAGCACTCTCGTACTAAGTAAAGCACTACATCTACTTACCACCCCTGTGAATACCCACTTCCCTTAAACGTATACCACTCCCTTATACTGTTCTAGCATGTCGAGTGGTAGATTACTGGTGTCGTCTCCAGTTCAGCTATTCAATCTGGGCATCTTGAGACAATGCTACAATTGTCTCATGTACACAGACAACCCTCTCCTCCTCCCAACAAACACAAATACATGTGAGGGATGCAACTATATAGCCAAACTGGAGGCTGAACTCTCTCAACCCAGGGCTGGCATGACCAGACAGGAGGAGATGGCAACCACACACACAACAATCCCAGTCCCACATAGACCTACCACAACTGCAAACCAAACACATAAAAACACAAAGACATACTCGGAGGCTCTAATAAAAAACTTACCAAAACAACAGAGGCTCCCAAAGCAGACATCCAAAAATCCACCACCTCAAAACAAAACACATGCAACACATACTTCAATAAATCAGTGTGATCAGTGTATCAACCAATCGCAGCCCTTAAGGCCAAACACCTTGCCTGATACACTAGTAATAGGTGACTCCATAGTCAGACACACTGATGTCCCACTGACCAGGCTGAACAAGGAGAAGGTGACTGTGAGCTGTCTATCGGGGGCTAGGATCTGCCACATAACACACGCACTCAGGTCACTCCAAAGCAAGTAAAAATATGACTCCGTCATTGTCCATGCTGGTGTGAATGACCTGAGACGTACCTCCCTGGACTACATGAAAAGAGACATAGAGGAGCTCTCCGATTATGTAGCCCAGGCTGGTATGACCCTGACCCTGAGCAGCATCTTGCCCTCACCAAGAATGATACCACAATACAAAGACAAGATGATCAGCTTTAACAATTGGCTCGAGTACTGGTATCATTCCAAGGGGATCCAATGTCTGTCTGCCTGGGATGATATGTTGGACAGGTCACGCTGCTTCACAAGGGATGGCTTACACCTATCACCACTGGGCTTCCGGATATTGGCTAAGGCTTTTGCCACCCCCATAGTGTCTTTTTTAGGCAAGGCTCAAAAGACAAACCCACCTCCTTAGAAAACAAAAATGGAAAAAAACTAAAGGTATTGCTGCTCAACGCCAGAAGTCTAAATCTCAAGATGCAGGCACTTGATGCACTCCTCAGCATGGAGAACATCGACATCTGTGCAGTAACTGAAACCTGGTTCAAGGCTCCTGAGAGCACCCCAGTGCTACCAAGCTATACCTCGTATCATGCTTTTCGGCCCCAAAACCCGGGCCGAACCACAAAGGGAGGGGGAGTGTCCATATGCATAAAGGAGACCCACACCGCCAGGTTAGTAACAACACATGAAGCATCAGAGACCATACAGGTGCAACTAACCATAGGCAAAACTGCTATACAACTGGTAGCATGTTACAGACCACCCTCCCAATCTCAAGAACCCCACTCAGCCTTCCTGAAGACATTGGAGGATATGAATGTATCACAAAATACCATCATACTGGGAGACGTCAACTACCCAAACATAGATTGGGTACATTATTCTAGCCCTAATACCCTAGCCCAAAGGTTCCTGGAATTCATAAATTCAAATTCACTGGAACAACTAGTCACCTCTCCCACTAGGGGAGATAATATACTAGACCTGATCATCACAAACATGGGGACAAAATGCTCCACACAGGAAGTATACCCCTCACTAGTGATATCTGACCACAAACTAATCACCCTGGATATACATATCCCACCTCCACCCCCAGCACAAAAGACCACAGTGAAAAACTTCTCAAAAGCAGACTTCGCTCTTCTTAAGACGGAGATGGTATCCTTTAAGCCCACTGTGCCAGTGGATACCACATCCCGCAATGCCGAATCCTTCACAAATGCTTTCTATGGACATATCCAAGAATGCATGGATCATGCAATCCCAAACAAATCCAAGTCCCTCTCCACCAAATGTAAGCATCCTGTCTGGTGGACCTCAGCCATAAACAAATTGTATAACAAAAGAAGGAAGCTACTGCACGTCAGAGTGAAATCCCACGAAGGGAAGACGTCTCTGATCGACATTAGCAGAAAACTACGTTCTCTCATAAAAACATCCAAGGCAAACTTTGAGAGAAAAATCGCTAAGGACACTAAAGATAATCACAAAGCCTTCTTCAGCTATGTTAGAAACCTGGGCGGAAACCCTCAGATATGCTCAGAGTTGGTTCACAACAACAAAAAATACACTGAACCCACAGATATTGCTAACATTCTGGCTGACAGGTTCAGTGCAAATTTTTCGCCTCCTTCACCCCCAAAAGAAGAAATACTTATCCCATCTGAATGTATTCTCCCTGTCATCTCAGATGTCCAAGTGGGAACCGCCCTAAACAAAGCAAAAAACACAGCATCAATGGGACCTGATGGTATCCTGGGGTGCGTGTTACGTGAACTCCAAGAGGAGCTAAACCCACACATAAAAATGCTATTTAACCTTAGCCTTACTTCGGGATATGTACCTGCACACTGGCGTACAGCAACAGTGGTCCCACTTCACAAGGGGGGGGTGCCTCTACAGACCCTGGAAACTACCGCCCCATAAGCTTAACTAGCCTGGTATGCAAAGCTATGGAAAGAATCATTATGGAACTCATAAACAGAGACATAGGGGACCTACAGACACTTGACCCCACCCAGTTTGGCTTTGTGAAGGGCAGATCCTGCCTTTTAAACCTGGTTGACTTTTTCGAAACAGTCACTAGAGCCATTGATGAGGGCAAAGCAGTCCATACAGCATACCTGGACTTGGCTAAGGCCTTCGACACAATACCCCACTCAGGCATCATAGATAAGCTAAACAGCTTAAAAGTAAACCCTTATGTCACTAGATGGGTTGCAAACTGGCTAAAGGACAGAACCCATAAAGTTAAAATCTCTGGAGCAATGTCAGACTCAAAGCCAGTCACAAGTGGTGTCCCACAGGGATCTGTCCTGGGACACCTCTTGTTCGGCATTTATTTCTCAGATGTTAAAGCAAACATGGGAGGGCTGTGGCTGAGAAAGTTCGCAGATGACTGCAAACTAGGCACCATAGTCGATACACCAGCAGACACACACATCCTACAAAAAAGGCCTCACTGAAATGGACAACTGCTGCCGTAGTCACGGCCTTAAACTAAATACCAAAAAATGTATAGTCATCCCTTTTGGAAAAAACAAAGTACCCACAAATTATCACATAGACAGAAACCCACTGAGTACGGAAAAAGTAATCAGAGACCTAGGGACCCAAGTAGACAGCAACCTCTCATTTGACACCCACATTGCCAAAGTGGTTAGAAAAACATTCTACCTTGCACACCTCATCATGAAGGGATTCACATCCAGATCCAAGGATGTCATTGTATCCCTATATTCCTCCCTCATCAGACCCATGATTGAGTACAATGCCCCATTTGGTATGTACCTCACCCGGCACTTGCAACAGCTGGAGAGACCACAAAAGTACCTCACCAAAAGGATCAAGGGTCTCCAACATATGTCTTATTCCGCCAGACTAAAGAAACTTCAGCTCTATTCAATATCATACCGCCTGCTCAGAGGTGATCTCTGCCTGACGTACAAGGCCATGTCCAATCAGGATTTGATGGACATGCTCCACCTCAAAAAATCCAAATCCATCAGGAACACGAGAGCTAAAGACTTAAACCTCGGCACAAGTATGAATAGGACATGCTGGAGGGATAGATTCATAACCCAGAGGCTTCCTATGCTTTGGAACAGGATCCCAGTTCGTATTAGGCAGAGCCCCTCACTGACTCTCTTCAAGAGAAATCTTGATGAGTGGATGGGAGATCGAAAGTTTACCCCAGGGGTCACATCTGTGTCTCTGCTAGACAGGGGCACAGTAAACTAATTCTATTATATAAGGGGACCTTCATTGTGTCACTACTAGACAGAGGCACAGTATTCTAGATTTATTCTGTACATTTTTGTACCATTTCATGGGGTGGCAAAAGCCACATCACTATGGCTAGGCTTACAAATGCCCCAGGGCAGATAGACTAGTACTATACTATGAAATTATGAAACTAACCCCGAAAAAGGGCATAGCAAAATTAATTTAAAATGGGTGGCGAAAGCCAAACACACTCTGGCTAGGCTTATAAATGCCCTAGGGCAGATAGCCTAGTATGAACCTATGAACCTATGAACCTATGTGCATATGGTCAAGGAAACAGTTCACATGACACTGATTAGATGGAGTATTGCCTTAAAGAGATCCATCATCCAACAACCATTGCTGTCTCTACATTTCATCATTAACAAGAATGTCTCCACAATGTACCAAACTAAGTAGATTATATATGGTAGGAAAAGTGGACAAAGAAAAAAGTGCAAAGAATCTTCTTGCAGAACTAGAGGGAGTAATTTTCTTGTATCCAGTTTGTAGCCCACTGGCTGGGAAGGGAAAATCAGGAAAGAGTGATGAGATAAGGGTGTCTTCTGAATCAGTGGTATAAAACTTTTTAGTCGGACAAGGTTTGTCAACTGAAAGGATCTTAAAACTGGCATTTAACCAGCAGGAAAAACACAATTTTTGGACTTTAAGAAGGCAGACTGTGGGTAATGCTTCATAAAAGGTATAACTAGTATGCATGAAGTATGGATGGTGATACAATGTAGCTTCCATTATAATAGCAGTACATTTGAATGGCTTATAGTTTGGTTTCCCCTATGTTTCCTCCATCAGTTATAAAGTGAAAGTTACTTGCTGTCTCCTCATGTTAGAAGAAAATAAGTGACTATCCATGACAAAAAAACACTTGGCCCAATGCTGTTCTTTCCATTTGGTTTGTGCTAATTCCCAACCAATTGGGTTATTGGATCGGACTGGATCGAAACTGCTTTTTTTCAAGAGCTTGGATCCAGGGCTCTGACTCCTCTCCTACCAACAATTCATGTGATCTCCCAATTACTTAATTTTTTATTTGCTGAATGGTCAAGATGCATAATTTGAGGGCACTGCATTTGTTTCAGATTAATGGTTATTTTCCTTATAATTTATTAAGTTTTTTTTCTTAAAATATTCTCTTTTTTAATTATCTCCTTGACTTCTGTGTTTTACCATCTTCTAGTACCCTTTATGTGTTTTCTGAAGAACTTATTTCCTTTCCTGCCTTACCTACCTTAAGAAAAAATAGTACCCCTCTATTGTTTGTATTTTATTTTTTCCTGACTAGAGTATCTCTCATGGTTGTGTATAGGACTTGTATGTTTCTATTTCTGTTGCTGGTGTGTGCAGTTGTGTCTTGTTTGTGGAAGCCATTTCTGACAAGGTTGATGACTTTAAAAAAAATTATGACTTGTGGCCACAAGATCCTGCCCCAAGGCCCTCACTACCCTTGCATTTATTGTTTAGGATTAACACATTTAGATGTAGATTGTGAAGCTTGCTCATCTTTCAGGACCAAGGTTTTACAAAGTCATCTAGACAAGTTACTTTTGAAGGGCTTCCTCCTTGCCCAAGTCTGATCCTCACCTTTAGCTTCAGAAACATCTCCTTCATCTAAGTACTCTGATAAGGTGAAGGTTACCAAGGAAAAGTAGGACAAAAGGGAAAAAGAAAAGAGCAAAGAGAAAGAACTAGAACAAGATAAGAGGGCTGAAAAAAAAAAGATCTCAGGACTCATTGGAACAGTCTGACCTGGCTCCAAACACCCCAAGACAATTGGAACCAACAGCTAAAGATGTCCTTCAGATCCATTCTCTGTCTCCACCCAGTCATTTCTCCCCAGAGCCAGTTAGCCCAAGGCTCCACTCACCTTTTTTGCAAGAAAGAAATCGATGTACATCTCAGTCATCATCAGAGGGTTTTTTTTACTTCAGGTCTTTCTGATTATTGAGGAGTTTCACAGAAGCCAACATTAATAGGATGATGGGGAAGTTTCTTCGGACACAGATCCAGTTGGTGGTTCTCCCAGCACCTACCCCTCCAGTGGCTCTAGGCATGGTCCCTACTGCCCCACCATTGATCTCTATTGTACCAGTCTGTCTTTTGTATCTAATGTCTATGGCTCTAAGTTTCTCCTATAGAGCACCTACATCAGAGCCAACAGCATTATCCACTTCGACTTTGGCAGTTTCACTATCTCAACTTCAGCTTTTTGTATTAGGATGGGTTTCAGAGTCAAAATTCAGTGGTCAGGGTCAACTCTGAAGTTTTTGAAGCCATTCTTGCCCCTTAGTCCTTCACCTCTGGACAGATGCCCTCCTTTGTCAGCCTTAGAGCCTAGTCAAATTGCAGCCAGAGACATTCCATCCTTATCCATGAGTTGAGGAGGTACTGCTTCAACTCTGGTCACTGCTTCAGCTTTTGAGGCATTTTACAGGGTTCTTTCCAGATCCAGAAAGGAAGTATCTCTATCTCACTTGGTTCTGTCCCAACTTCTTGTGGATTCTGTTGATGTGTCTGATCAACCTGTTGGTCATCCTTGCTCAATGCCATGGTCTCTTGCTTGGTGATCTCCGTTTCAGATTCTGACCCCCCAGAAGCTTTTATGGGGAGGGCCATAGAAAACAGGCATGTAAGAGGAGGAATATGGACTCATCTCTAGACTATATTATAGAAGAGACCTATTTTGATGAAGAGGAGGGTTCTCTCTGATCCCCTCTGGAATACATCTCCTGTGGAAATATTCTGGATTTGATGAAATAAAGAAGGGTTGGTCCACTAAAGCCCTTTCTATGGAGGAATCAACGTTCATTGAGGCATTCAGGGCTCCCTCTTCTACCTCCTGGTTAGCCATACTCACAAATGAGTTAATAGACATGGACTCTCAGTGGACCTGGAAGGAACCTGATATGGTGCAGCATATTCTATATAAGTCAGATAAGATTTTGGTTGCTCCTAGAAATTGGACAGATTTGGGAAATGGATGTTTGCTTCAGCAACATTTGCACTCAGAGCTCTGAACTACTTGGCTTACAACTCATTTCCAGAGAGACTTAATGAAAGAGCTGTCAAAATCCCTATTGGGTAACCTGGCTGACTGGAGTCTCAGCTATTTACTCTTCAATGTATGACTTACGTTACTATTCTTCTGCTTTCTAGCACAGCTGATGGCACAGGGCAGCATGTACCTGCACTGCCATTTACCAGCATGCCTGGATGCATCAATGCAATTTTTGGAAGGCTTCAAAACATCCTTTATCAATGCTCCCTTTGATAGCTCAATCCTCTTTGGACATATGGTTAAAGGATCACTTACCAGAACTGAACAGGAAGGCAAGCCTCAGTCTGCAGATGGCATATGTTTTTCTACACTGAAAATTACCTTTCCCCAGAGCCATGTGGGTGGAAACAAGTCATGGTTTTGAAATAGCCAGGGTTTTGCTCAGGATGCTTCTGCTGACATATCCCCCAGGGGCAGAGGAGGGTGTGAAGATATGTGAAGGCTGCCAGCCTAGCTAGATATAATTTTGTATATAATTTTATGTCATTGTAAATATGAATATAATCCACAGGCTTGTCTTCTTAAATGTAAGAAAACTTTGTTAAATGTTGAACTTCAAAAATGTAACCACAGTGCACTCTGCTGGAAGAAAGCTGATAAGTCAAGCATTGTATGACTGTTTGATCTCAAAGCTCAGAGACATAATGTCCGGACTAAGGAATTCCATCCATTGCTTTGAAACCAGAGTTAATAGATTTTACAAATATGATGTATTTTATTGCTGTAGATTCCTAGCCATGTTCAAGAGCAAAGAAATGTTAAAACAAAGTTTCTGTTAGCCTGGGAACCAGAGAAGAATGATGCAATCTAAAATGAGTCAGCAGTGGTATATTATTTTTAAGCAAGAGAATAAATAGTTACCCACCAAGGAATAAATGCTCCGTAGCAAGTAAAACGAGTAGTAAATTAAGTAGATAAAAATGCTTAGGAGCAACCCAGCACAGAGCAAAGTCTTCAGCATATATGCTTCCACATAGAATGCAGTTTCCAGCAACAAAAACAGTATTGTAATATGATGGTCCAGCAAAAAAACAGTTTTGTAATATGATGGATATCATGTGTCTGAATTAAAGGATATTTTATCTTATCTGGAATGAACTATTCTTGTGTACCATCATATTACAAAACTGTTTTTATTGCTGGAAACTGCATTCTATGTAGAAGTATATATGCTGAGGACCTTGCTCTGTGCTGGGTTGCTCCTAAGTGTTTTTATCTACTTAATATTATTTTTAAGACTTTCTCAGAGAGAGAGAGAGAGAGAGAGAATCAGAGCATTTTGAATTTTGTCTGAAGAACATCACTCACCAGTACTCTGCCTTTGCTCTATATGTAAGTTTATTTAGAACTGTGATTGCTCTTAGAGTTAGATAGAAATTTAATCAGATTTAGTCTAGCTGTTATCTATACTTATATCAGACTATTCTACAGTATTATTGTATGCATTTTCCTGTGATTTCTGAACTCTTGACTAGCACTGTGTTAAATTGAGAAGATTTGTCTTGTACTTTTATTATTTATTATTAAATACTTTTAAACCTTTCAATTGTAGCTGTTTTGTGTAGAGATAATTTAAGCTCTAAAGTACATTGCATGTATATAGTGTCACTGTACAAAGCCACTCCAAATAAGCCTTGCTGTTCATCACACTTACTAATTGGATAATAATATTGCTCAGTAATAATTGGACAACGTTTGGTAAGGGCCTTTTTAGTAGCTGGTAAGAGTAGTTGGTGGCAGTGATTACTACCTTATAGCCTGGCAGGAGGAGAAATAGCTGGAGAACCTGTGCCAGCCTTCCCCAGGAATGTCTGTGTGTTTGCATATAAACCAAATCTGAAAGTGTGTGTGTGTCATCTCCTTGGGCAGGAACACGAAGCACTGGTTGGACAGAGAGGGCACTGGAGATTTTGGCTTGACTACTTAGCTGAGATCTGTACCCTATAGCTGTGCCAGTGGGTAGTCTTACTGGGGATCTGGAGAGAAAGGGAGAAACCAGCCCTAGGCTGACTGTGATCCCTGTGTGCTTTTAAGGAAAATTGTACTTTACTGTGTGTATTTGTTATCCTTCCTAATGTGGACATGCCTCACTGATGTTAGTGGTGAGGATTAAGGCTCCTTGATTACTGGGCCAGTGCAAGGGCATCACAGAGAGAATAATTTTAATGGATGTCAAACAGCAAAGTCAAGAGTTTCTAGGCCCCTTCACTAAGGTACTAGTCCATTGCTCCTAAACAGTTGCCTGACTGCTGCACTCTGAAAGCTGTTGGGGGTGCTTATCCCTGTGCCCTCAAGCCTGACAAGTTAATAATCAAGATTTCTGGGTGCAAAGTTAATTAACAGAGGCTACATTATTCCCTTTGTTTTCCTCCTCAGAAGATGTAGAGAATTCCTAATGTTCCACCCAGTTAGATGGAATTGGCAGCAGCAGAGTTTGCAAAGCTGCTAGAAAAGAAAGTCATCTAAGAGGTCCCACCAGACTACCAAGGATCTATAATGTCTTCAAGGGTTTTTTTTATTTCTGGAAAAAAACAGGGAACCTTAGGCCCATTCTGGACCTAAGTTACGTCAACCTGGTTGTAAAACAGAGAAAGCTCTGAATGGTCACAGTTCAGACCATTCTACCACTTCTGAGGAAGGGTGACTGGATGTGTATAATAGATTTCTAGAATGCATACTACCATATCAAGATAGCATGGCAAACCAGGAGTTTGCTCCATTTCAGGCTAGGAGCCAGCCATTTTCAATTTGCAGCACTGCCCTTCGGCCTTATCAAAGCCCTCATGGTGTTCAGCAGATGCCTGGTGGTTGTAGTAATGTATCTCAGGCTGCAAGGGTTCCAGACATTCCCTTACTTGTATGACTGGCTTATCAAAACATCAACCACAGATCTTCTAATTTAGTGCAGGGACATCTTGCTCTGACTAGCTCCATACTTAGGAATGACCATCTATCTTGACAAAAACCATCTGAAACCAACACATATGATAGAGTTCATAGTTTCATAGGTTCATAGGTGTGAACTAGGCTAATGGCACTGGAACCTTTATAAGCCTAGCCCATAGAATTGCCCTGGCTTCATGCCACCTGATGTTAGTTCCCAGTGCTTCTATCGAGTAGAGCCACTGGAGTGACCCCCTCGGTGAACTTTTTATTTCCCATCCACTCATCAAGATTTCTCTTGAAGAGGGCCAGTGCTGTGCTCTGCTTGACATGTATGGGAAGTCTGTTCCACAGCATGGGCAGTCTCTGGGTTACAAACCTGTCCCTCTAGCACATTCTGTTGATTGTGGTAATGAGGTTGAGGTCTCTGGAGTGTGTGATGCAGAGGGATTGGGTTTCTTTAGATGTAGCATTTCTAATAGAGCTGGGTCAGACATGGCTTTGTAGGTCAAGCAGAGATTGCCTCTTAGGCGATATGAGACAGAGAAAAACTGGAGTTTTTTTGAGTCTGTCCATATAGGACATGTGTTTAAGGCCTAGGATCCCCTTTGTGAGGTACTTTTGTGGCCTCTACAGCTCTTGCAGGTGTTTAGTGAGGAACATGCCAAATGGGGCATTATACTCGATGACTGGTCTAATGAGGGAAGAGTAGAGAGAGACAGTAACCTCTTTCTTCCTGGATGCAAAATACTTGGTAGTGAGATGTGCCACACAGAAGGACTTTCTGACCACGGTGGTAATGCGGTGGTCAAAGGAGAGGTTACTGTCAACCTGTGTCCCCAGATCTCTTATAATGCCTTCAGTGTTCAGTGGACTACCATCAATGTGGTAATTTGTGGGAACTGAGTTTTTCCCAAAGGGGATGATGATGCATTCGTTGGCATTGAGCTTAAGGACATGGTTTTGACACCAGTCGTTTGTCTTAGTGAGGCCTTTCTGAAGAATGTATGCACCACTTGGGGAGTTAATAATGGCTCCCAGCTTGCAGTCGTCTGCAACCATGGTCAGCCAGAGACCCTCCCCCCATGTTGGCCTGAACTTCTGAGAAGCAGATGCCAAACAGGAGAGGACCCAGGACTGATCCTTCTGGGACTCCACTCATGACTGGTCAGCAGTCTGACTTGAAATCTCCTACTTTAACACTGTGGGATCTATCTGTGAGCCAACTTGCAACCCATCTAGTGATATAGGGATTGATGCCTAGTTTGGTGAGTGTATCTATAATTCATGAGTGGGGAATGGTATCAAAGGCCTGGGCCAGGTTGAGGTAGGCTGTATGGACCACCTTGCCCTCATCCACAGCTATGGTGACTGATTCAAAGAAGTCCACCAGGTTAAGCAGTCATGATCTGCCTTTCACAAAACTAAACTGCATTGGTCCAGAGTTTGGAGATTCTCTATATCCTTATTACTTAGGTCCATGATGATGTACTCCATAGCCTTACATATCAGACTCATCAGGCTGATGGGGCAATAGTTCCCAGGATCTGTAGTTGCTCCTTTATGGAGAGGGATGACTGTAGCAGTGCGCCATTCGGAAGGGACAAAGCCTGAGGTAAGGCTGTGATTGAACAGGCCACACAGGTGTGGTGCCAGTTCACATTATAGTTCATGTAGAACACAGCCAGAGATATTGTTGGGTCCCATGGAAGCTGTATTCCTGGTCTTGGACAATGCAGCTTTAACCTGTGCAGCAGTAATGCTGGGTGCCTGGCATTCTTCCGGTATTGTGATTGGTCCTTTAGGGGGGAGAGAGGTTAATGTTGGCACTGAATCTGTCGGCCAGTATGTTGGCGATATCTGTTGGTTCAGTATAGGAGGTACCATTGTGCAGTAACTCAGAACAAATCTGGGTATTGCAGTGGAGATTCTTGCCATAGCTATAGAAGGCCTGGCAGTTGTTTTTAGCATCTGCTGCAATTTTGCCTTCATAGCTAGCTTTAGAGGATTTTATGAGGGATCTCAACTTTTTGTTGAGGCTAATGAGGGTGTTTTTTCAGTCTTGGGACTTCACCTTTTTTCTGCAACAGTTTCTTCCTTCTGTTGTAAAGTTTGTTAATGGCAGGGGACCACCAGCTTGGCTTCCTTTTTTTGGAGGAGAGCATCTTGGTTCTGTTGGCTATGGCTAGTTCCATGCATTTATGTGCATGTTCATACAGTGCATTGATGTATGATTCAGCAGTCATGCAACTATTCTCCATTTACATGTGTGCTGTGAAGTTAGCTACCTCTATCTTTATGAGCCCAAAGTTAGCTTTGGAGAAGTTTTTCATGGTAGTTACTTTTGCGGGGGTGTGTGGGTGGGATGTAGAGTTCCATGGTGATTAGTTTGTGGTCAGATCTAACCAGGGAGGAATTGACTATTGGTGTAGAGCAATGATTCCTATGTTGGTAATAACCAGGTCAAGGATGTTGCGTCCTGTAGTGGGGGTAAGAATGAGCTGGTCCAGGACTCAACTATTCAAATAGCTAGACTTCCTCAATCCAGAATATCTACATCAGATGTCTTCAGAGGTCCTTCGTTATATAAATCCTCCAGCAAGACTTGTTCTTTGGTTGCAGGGTTCAGTTGCTGCTTTTATCACATTAAAACCTCAGAAAGATTCAATAGTGATGCCCTGCAATTGACACTTTCAGTACAATGGTCTTTGACATCTGACCCCCTTCATACACCAGTACATTTCATGCCAATATGCAGAAAGCACATCAGTTGGTGGTTGACCTCACCCACAGAGTCATGAGTTCAACCTTTCTCCATGCCACCCAGATAGCCACTGTGAACATGGATGGTTCTCTTCTGAACTGGGGGTGGGCATTATGAAGGGAACATGGTTCAAGTCACATGGTCATTGACAGAGGCCAGTCATCACATCAATATCTTAAAGATGGGGGCAGTCATCCTAGTATTGTAGGTATTTCAGAACTTCTTCCTTGATGGTGTAATTTCCATCCAGAAGGACAACATGGTGGTAGTCTAGTATATTAACAAATAAGGAGGAACCCGTTCATATCCACTTTACTGGTAAGTCATGAGTGTAGCATTGGGCAATGGCTTCCTGATACTTTCTGGTCACAGCACACATTCCAAGGACTTCCAATGTTCTGGTGGACAAACTGAGAATGCCCATTTTTTCTGCCCAATGAGTGGTCGTCTTAATCAATTAATGTGACGTAGATTTTCAGTCAATGCCAACATGATTGTGATCTTACTGCTCCTTACCTAAACAACAAATTGAGAAGTCACTTTGTCATGATTCCTCAACAGAAACAGTCAGCGATGGATGATCTAGTCCATAATTGGCTCAGGTCTCCTTTATACTTTTCCACCCTTCCCCTCGATAACAAGATTTCTTCAGAAAGCCAGTAGGTGCAAGTCAAAAGTTATTTTCATTGCCCAGCTTTTACCCCATCAGTTTTGGTTACCCTTTTTCTGGCCTCTTCTGAAATATCCTCCATGGGTGTTGGACCTGTGTCCAGATCTTCTGTTTCACCCATTGTGTCAGCCTCACCAAGACTTAAAAAATCCTGAAGATGACTGCAAGGTTTCTCCTATTTTAATGGTAGATAGAGTTGTCAGACTATATACTCCAGGCATTCAGATTTTATGTCTACAAAAACTGAATACCAGGAAGGTGTACCTTAGCAAATGGAAAATATTCAACATATGGACCAGTTCCAGAGGTTTGGACACCTTTTCAGTTCCTCTTCCTTGTATTTCAGATTTCTTGTCTGAGTTGTTTCAGAAAGGTACCAATTTTTCAACTATCAAACTTCAGTTAGCAGCCATTTCCAATTTCCATGTGGGACAGAACCAGACTTCCATTGCGTCCTTACAAATTTCCAAAGCTTTTTTGAAGGGATCTTTTCTTCCAAGACCTCCAACTAGTGATCCATTTCCCCTTGGGACATTACAGTCATAATGCAGGCATTGACTAGAAGCCCTTTCAAGCCTTCTTCTTCAGTGGACATAATATTCCTTACTTGGAAAACAATATTTTTGACAGCAGTCGCATGCCCTTTGTTTTTTTACAAAATGGAGTTAACTTTACTTGGCAAACCAAAGGCTCATTCAAGCTAAAGCTGTAGCTACCTCCACTGATATTTTCACTAAAGTTTCCATTGATGAGATTTGTGCTGTGGCTTCTTGGTCTGTAATTCATACCTTTGTGTCTTACTACAGGTTGGATGTACAATCCAGATCTTGTACATTCTTTGGCTCCATCACACTCTGGAATATCCTTCCAGGATACCACACTTTTTTATGAGGCTTGGGAATTTATCTCAATTTTTGAATCAGATGAAAGACATCAGATGTGAAAATTATGTGCTTACCATAACACGATATCCATGCTGTCTTGTTTCATCTGGTTCAATATCCTCCCTCCATCACCCATGCTAAATTGTCACTATTTGGCTAGTGGCTGAATGACTGGCCCTGACCAGGGTCCTTGTCTTCTGGACAGCCTATTGCTGCTATCCATGTTCATGATTCATTTAGGTTGTTTTTTTTAAGCCTGTGTTTTTTTCCTTGGGTGGTATTATAGCTACAGGCAGGCAAACTCAGTCTGAGGTATTCTGGGGACCAGAGGGAATTGTGTGTAAGGAAGGAGTCAGAGCCCTGGATCCAAGCTCTTGAATCAAAGCATTGAGGCTGGATCTAGTGGCTCCAATAACCCAGTTGTTGAACCAAACAGAACAATACAACAAAGATCTGGTGTTATGTTATGTGTTTAACTTTCATTTATTCAGCTGCCTTATTATAGTGTACTTAGCAGACAACATTCAAGGATTTGTGACTGAGGAAGTGAGACCTGAATGATTAGATTTCACTCTTTCATAATAAAAATCTGTAATTTGCAAATCTAATGAAAAGCAAACACTAGTGTTCTCAAATGGGGGTGTTCAAATGTAAAAAAGAGCATTTAGTTGCCACTGTGCTCTGTGGAATAAAGCCCAGACTGTCACATTGATGACCTGATACTTATTAGTGACTTGCATGCTAGAAGAGCTGGCAACAAAGATGAAAGTGAGCATTCGGCAGGGGAGGGTATCTACTAGACACACTGAGTAAGTGGTGCGCACTGAAGGCAAGTGATGTATCATGCTACAACAAAGCTGAAGAGGTGAATGCCAACCCAGTACTGTATCAGCACAGTAGCTGTGTTTTAGCTCATTGACAGATGTGCATAGGTCACCAGATCAGGAAGCCTATGGAAATTCCAAGAATCATAATTGTGATCCTCAGAATAATGAAAGTTAAGCTGAAAATGTAGAGCAATATTTACTAAGCCTGAGGTTGTCATATATCAGAATATCACTCCTACTCCAAGGTACAGTAATTGTGGCCTTAACATACATGAGTAAAAAGAGTATAGGTGCAAAGATCCCATAGTCAGTGGATGTAGAAGATAGAAAAAAAACATGAAAAAATGTTCTAAAGATAGAATGGTATGGTTTGGGATTCACTCTGGGACTTGCAAGATCGGGTATTGCACTTTTTACAGTACTGATATTTCAGTTTTGCTCTTATACTTTATATTCTAGTTATTATTTAACTGTTTAAAGTCGCATTCTAGTGTCTTCTGTTGCCATATGTTTGCATCTGCCTGCTGACACATTAAGCTAAAGCTTTTGAAAGGGCACCAGTACTGGTAGTATTTGATTAGATCCCTCTATAACTAACCTTCTATATCCAGCACAAAGCTACCCTAGCCAGGGTCTTTTATGCAATACTTGGAGAGGTGTGGAAAGCCCTGAACTGTGAGTAACAAACTTTATACCAACAAGGAAAAGAATTATTTCAATTCTGCTTAAATATTTAAGTTGGACTTATAGTGACCCATGTGGTGATACTTCCTTGTACTTTTCTGCTTTTTTCATGTTTTAGCCAAAAAAGGTTATATGTTTGAATTTTTAGTTTGTTTGGGACCTTAGTCTTGCAGTTAATTGAATTATTTCAATTCTCCTTAAATATTTAACTTGCACTTATAGTGACCAGTGTGGTGATACTTCTTCTCTGCTTTTTCCCATGTTTTAGTCAAAAAAGTTTATCTGTTTGCAATCGGTTTGCTCTGAAAGCTTGGTCTTCAAGCTTAATTTGCAGGTGTGGGAAAATTGATTTCCTACATTATACTACACTTCTATTTCATTAAGTAGAATTTCTTGTAAAACATATCTGCATTTAAAACCCTGCTTGGCCTTATTCTTGTTGTTTCATTCACATTTGTGGCAGAACTGTGAACTACTACTAGATTTAAGCCTTATTTAGTCATTTATTAATGGATTTTTTTCCGCAAACAGTGTTACTGGTACATTTCTGCATAGTCTGGTGCCTTAAACTATATTAAATTTTCAATATTGAGAGTATTGTTTTTCTTGTTCCAGGATTTATGCTTCAGTGTTGTTACAGTGTTGATATTCCAGTTTTGCTCCTACAATGTTATACTCTGCTTATCATTTACCTGCTTAAAGTTGCATTCCAGTAACTTCTGCTCCCCTTGTTCTTTGTTTCTGCCCCATTCCACAGTGAGACATTAGACTAATGTTTCTGGAGGAGCACCAATGTTGCCTTTACTTGATTGTATCCTTCTGTAGCTAGTCTGCATTTTTGTTTGATTTTTTTCTCAATCCTCTTATCCTTTTCCTCTGTTGGTTTTATAAGTCTGTCTCTGGCTTCTGCCCATTATGATAATCTGATTTCTAAAGTCCCTGTCTCCCCTCCTTCATCGCTATTGTCTGTTGTATAAGCTATTTAAGTACTCTTTCCACACACTGTTTTTCATAGATCCATGGTACTAAGTACCAGTATGGGTCTTGACTTAACCTCCTTTTCTACATATTGTCTCCTGCTCATTTTCTCAGAGCTCATCAAAGCTTGGAGTCCTAGCCTGTGTTCCAGATGTGCTTTACTTGTATCCAGTGCAATCTAGGCAAAAGTAAGTATTTTAGATTGCTATATTGCACTTTCATAAGTTATTTTGAGTGATCACAACTGTTTCCTGTTTTTATTTGTGCAGTCACTGTATTTTTTGTAAAAAATTATCTTCCTCTCACTGTTAGTGCTGTAAGACTATCTTAAGAATGTCTTCAGCAAGCAATTTCCAGGCAGTTGTTTAATTGGTTTGTGGGTCTCTTCTACTGTGTTTTAATATTAGGAGTAGTGGGGTTATCCTTCTTGTGGCAGGAGGTGTTTGCCTGGACTATCTGAGTTGGGAAGCACACAAAAGGGCTCATAGTGTAGTCATTTTACTGGGAAGAGAACACATTATTTAGTTTTCTGCTTCTTCTGTGCTACTATAAAAATGGAGCTCATTGCACAACAGTGCCCTGTTACAGTAGCAAACACCCAGAAAGCATTTTTTTCCTTTAAAATGGTCCATAATGTACCCTGTAAAGCAGTAAATATAGAGCAAGTACGTTGTGTACTGACAAGCTTAGAGCAGCTCAGAGGAGTAGATAGGCGATTTGGAGCCCAGGGCAAGACCATCATTTAGTGCCCACCATATGGAAATTAAGTTTTAATGCAAGATTTTGTACTTATGCTGGGCAGCTAAAGTGACACTATTAACATAATTTCCAGTAACTTCAGCCTAGAACTACAGAACCCAAAAGAAAATATCGAAATGACTATAATAAAATGGAGCGACATTTATTAATATGAACAGTAAGTTACACAATTAATATTATTAATTAAAGAAACACTGTATAACTGTAATTAGACATATTAAATTACAAGATCTATAAAACAAAAATGTGTACTTTCTGCAGGAAAGGTAGTAAGTAAGCCTTAGGCTAATATTACAATCTGATGCCTTAATATAATATGATACAGCTTTAAAGAATGTCATTAGCAAGTGTGTTTACAGGAAGTTATTACTTTATCTCATAATAAAATGTATGCATTACTACTATAAGGTGTGTTGCCAGGATTTTCAAGTTTGTTCTCACAGCTGCCAGACTGCTGACCCATCCATGCCACACCCATATCACCATACTGCTCTCCACTTACTTTCATACATAGGTATGTCCAAATCATACCCTTTCAGTGTGCTGCACCCTTATCAACTCACCATTGGCAAATGTATGCCAGGAAGCTAATCATTTATACAGTAAAGAATAAAATAAATAGACATTTCATTCTAAATGTGTATCTGCTCTGGGTAGCTTCCAATTTACATTACAGCAGACTTTATCCCAATGGAGCTATACCCAAATGACCACTCATGTGTAGATTTTAATACAGTTCATAGATAAGTACTAGGCTAACAGCCTCTACAGGCAATTTTAACCCTATCCAATTTTCCCTTTCAAAAGTGAAAATTAAAAATCTGCATCTTTGAGGTAAACATGGTAACCATTATACCAACCCAATAGGTGATTACTAGGGTAATGACCCCAGGGGGGCTTTTTAAATCAAAACTTTCTTCTTAAGGTGAAAATCAAATGCTGCACTTTGTGCCTGTAAGGTAAACACCTAAACCATTATTTTAATGGCTTACCATTATTTACAAAAACAAATAAAATGCACTGTAATGCACATCACAGGAATTTTATTTCCACTTCTGTGGCTCTACTTGACTGGGGCACAGGAAAATCATTTTCTTGGGTGGCAAAAGCCAGGGTACCATTTGGCTAGGCTTATATAGGCCCTAGGACCAATAGCCTAGTACCTACCTATGAACCTATGAAAAGTTAAGCACTTTTGTCTTATATAAGAACATTGAGAGACCTCATTAGAGCACTTAAAAATCAATAAAACCAGTATATTTAAAAGTTCTGCCATATAATGTGATTACATAAAAACATGCCCTAAACCAACCACTCTTCAAAATTACCGAATAATTAATCACAAATTTAACCATTTAATTGAAAACAGTTAAACTACTAGGACTTATTAAAACAAATGAAAAAACTGAATGCAGTTATTTAAAAAAACAGTTTACTAAGTGAAAGAATAATAATATTAAAAAAATGTATAATTTTGCAGCTCTCAATTTCAACACACTAGAAATAGACAGACGGTCATTCAGTCCTTGAAATTTCATAGCATTTAACTTTAATTGACAAACAAATTCCTGATACTCAAATCTACTTTGCCACTTACCACCCCTTTGTTTTTATTTTTTGCCATTATATCTTTGACTTACTTAACTTTTGAAGGATAAACCAGATCTGATTCTCTGAGTATTAGAACTGTGATTTCTATCCTAGGAAATGTATTATTAGTAATGCTATCAGGTCCAAAGTAGAAGTACTTTTAACAATTTCAACTAAAAATCTGTAGGTATGAGGTATGAATAATAAGGTGGCAGCATGAAGTTAAACTAGAAATGCAACTTATATCTAATTATTTCTGAAAAAAATGCCTATCTAGTATTCACATGAAGCAACTTCATGTATTGTACTTCTGACCAGATAATTACAAAGCAGTTGCAGCACACAGTATAAATACTTTTGTAACATAACAAAAGATATGACAATAGGTATTCTATGCATCAGGTATATAATAATATGTCAGCTCTCCAATACTTTATCATGTAAAAGCATTTTTCTCTGTTGCAGGTAAACATTGACACTCTACAGTTATAATACTATAAACAAAGTCTTTACCCTAGGAAGTTAAAGACCAAGGACTGGATTCATGAATGTCATGTGTACACCAGTCTGAGTGGAAAGACAACATGAGCATCACTCCCACTTTCTTCATCCTAATTTTAGTTTAGCTACTCTTTTTCTTACAACCTCAAATACTGAGGGGGGTTCATAAAGGTTATCACAATGTGCAGACTACGTCTACACTTAGTCTAATCTTTCTGAGTGAATAGACAGCACAAAGATGTGGTAGGAATGTTCTTGAATGCAGATCATGTACACAGTGTAGGCATTCGTGAATCTGGCCCCAAAACACTTACTGCAAAGTATTGTAATATCTTTCATACATACTCATCTTTCTTTGACTTCAACAAAGCATTCTTGGGCATGTGCACATACTCACTGCTCCGATTTCCATTGAAAGTATATACTTTCCCCTGCTATTTCATGTTACTAGACCTCCTCAACCAATCACATGGTGCTCAGCCACATCAGGGAACCAGGAAGCTGGTGTAATTTCTTGTGGCTGTTATGAAACCTAATCACACCTATTACTAAGACAGTGTTAGCAATTTTGGGGGCCTGCAGCAAATTTCAACTTGAAGGCCCTTAATAAGGCTATTCATTTAAGCATACCAGTGTACCTTCAGACATTATTCTTACATGATATATTCATTTCATTTGATGCATATATGACATTGTACACAAACAATCATACCTCTCAACTTTATAACATAATGTAACTGGACAAAGCCATAAATAATGTCGGGACAAAGACCCAAAAATAGGGACAGATTTTAAATATTCCTCTTAGAGTAACAGGTTTTCTGATAGCTTGCATTTTCGGAAGAATATGAAGTCTGAATCTCAAATGCACGCCATTATTTAATGACTTTAATCTTCTGTAGTTTGCCTGAAAAACATAAATTTTAAGAGGATCAGACCAAAAATATGATGAAAAAATATGGACTTTCTGTGGAAATCTGGATAGTTGAGAGGTATGCAAACCATCTTGAGATCATGAAAGATAGATACACATACTGTCTTTTAGCTGCAGTGTTAATATATTGTGAAAGAGCTTTATACCATGTCAATGTAGTTAGCAATACAGAGGGCAATTCATGTCACAACACCACCTGTAGCTGAATAAGCAAACCCCATCTGTCAACACACATACACATTGTGGCATCACTAACTGTGACAATGTAGATCCGACATACAAAGGCAGCAGTCACAGACCTGTACAACTATGCATGGAATTGCAACACAGCTTTTTAATATGTATCCTTTTTATTTTTTGTGATGTTGGGTGTTTATTGCACCTGCATGCCATCTATGGTTTGTTATTCGCTGCTCAGTAAATCTACCCTCTGACTTAGCATTTCAGGATTTTTCTTTAAAATCTAATGTCCAGCTTCTCCACCCATTAAATGATTTGCTTAAGATGGCAGTATATTACCAAGAAAAGGAAGAAGCACTGCAAACTGAAGTCACATGCAAGTCATGGGCACATTCTCTTTAGACATTTAGATATTCCCCCTCCAGCTTTCTCCTTGGAGAAATGGGCATGCAGCATGGTTCCATATGGAGCCATTCTGTGCACAGTGCTACTAACTGCCATTCCTCCATTTTCCAAACTGTATCCAACAAGTTTATGTCTTACCCTTGTCAGAGGGTGAGCATAATGTGGTCTTTATCAGAGCATATCCCAGGTCACCCCACTACCCTGCACAAAAGGACAGGGATGAATGCTGCTCTACCATCTTCAATAGTTGTTAACAAGCTTCTGTTAATCAACATCACTAATGGTGATGAGAGAAGGTGTACTGTTGTAGTTCTTCACTACAAGGCTGCCTTTGAGGAATAGAGTGTAATAGCAGTTTTTCACTTGGCACACCAACCAAGACAATAGCCAAAACATATGTGCATAAAACATGAAGATGTAATACTGACACTATCACCACAAATAATAATTGACAGGTAGGGAAAACAGGACACTTCCAAACTATAAACTCAATTATATTTGTTTTTAGTTCCTCCTGTGCTGCGCCAGAGGCTGTTAAAACTTTACTTTGTTTTCAGCTGGCTTCTGACATAAACTTTAGTATAGTGTTTTCTGCAGTGAGTTCTACTTGTGCAATGACTGCTGTTTCTGTTGTCCTTCAAGCAGCAATTAACTGCAGATATGCTTAACATACTTAAACTGGCTAAGAAGGTTACCACTAGGAAATCCTGCTTATTCAAATGAAAGAGGTTTTCCCTCTGGAGCCACAAAAGGAATCGGAACACCGTCACAGTGCCAATGTCCCTGATCTATGTGAGCAGTTTAAATGAATGCTGGCCTGTGCTTCCATTAAGATGCAGCTTTAAGCTATATTAGTCTGTCTTCCTTGGACCCACCATTGAACTACCTGCTAAGCATTAAACATTTCCTAAAAGAGTTCTTATACTTGAGGTTATCCAGAAAAAGAACTTCCCATCCTTGGGACCTGAATTATGCAATAGAAAAAGTAATACAGTCACTCTCTGACTCTGCAGCCACAGTTGCCCTCATATTTCTAACTTAGAGAAGTGCCTTGCTATTCACCATCTCTTCTGCCAAAAGAGTATCAAAACTTCAAGGGAGATGTGCAAAAAAACATATCTTAGCTTCCACAAAGTTACAGTTAGTCATAGAACAAATCCCTCCTTTATGCCAAAAGTAATTATGAAACTTTCCCTCAGCTAGACTATCCAATTACCTGTCTTCTTCCCCAATATTCAAAACAGGAGGAAATTATATTACATTCGTCTGATGTACACACACAACTGAGAATTCACTTACACAGAAGCAATGATATTAAATGCTCCAATCAATTGTGTTCTTTGCACCAGGTATGTAGGGAACATTTATATTCAAACAGACAGACTGTGCATGGCTTGCCCATTGTATCACATTCAGTTATTCTTTCAAAGTGAGGAACTGGACAACATTGTAAGAGCCCAAAACATGGGTACCACTGTGGCTTTTCTGGAGAAGTGGCTGACTACTATGCTGTTTTTCAAGACGCTACATGGACCTTTGTCCGTACTTTCTCCAAATACTATATACAGGGTAGCTCTTCAAGGGCAAGAGATGGCTTTGCTATAGTTATTCTGCATGGTATAATACAGTCTATCCCTTATTTTTGGGTCACTACTCTATCCTCATGAGCTTGGGGGGTTTACTATCAAAACATCGAACATCATAACATAAACCAGTCAAAAATGAGCTTTACATGTTCAATGTGCTGCAAATTAATTAGCTGATATTGCCAAATCGAAATACCAAACATTTCAAATTCAGCAGTTTTCAATGTCCGCCAGGAGATGCTTACCTGCCACAACTTACCTGCTTGATTTCCAGCAGTACAAATGAACACAGTTCAGTACTGCACAATGAGAGAATTCACATTTTAAATTATATATTCCAACTCCGAGATCGCACTGCAGTGAGGAAAAGGATAAATTTCCCAATCCGCACTGTACCACAATCTCTATTCGTAACAGTAAACACATATCAGCAAATGCACAGTGGCATTCGCTGCAACAGACACTCAGAGAATTGAAAGTTGGTAAAATGGGAATCAGTCAAGTGGCGTTTGACATCCTGTCTTCGCTGAACCTTCATTTTTCATTTTGATAATAAACCACTCGGGGAATTGTCCAAATAGGACTGCTGTAGCAATTTAATGACAGAAGCTGTACAGTTATATAAGAATTTATCATGATAGTGTGATGTTCAAGTAGATTGCAGATGAAGTAGTATTGCATTCCTACTATCTCTTCTTTCTGTGTTTGGGCATCTTGGCTTGGGGCGGGTTTACCTATTCTTGTTCTATCCACCCTGCCCCTTCTCTTGTACAGGGCTTCAAGACTATTCAGGTGTGAATAGATTTGGTGAGTGCTATTTCCCTTACTCTCTCTTCAGCTTTCTCAGTCTCTCTTATCATCATCCCTGGGCTTTGCTCTTTAGCTGTCAAAGAAGATGCCCTTTAGTCCTTTGGGACCAGAAATATCTGAAGTGGCATGGGTAGATACTGGTTTTACACTGGGAAGATCCAGACATTCCTAATGGATGGAGGTCCACCGTGACTAAAGTGGGAAGAGCACTGAACTCTGGAAATTTGATGAGACACAATTTTACTTTCCTGTTTAACTTATTTGAAACTACCTTGCCTTTTGCTGGATATAAATCTGGGAGCAAAAATGACATCCTGTACTATGAGTGATATTTATAAAAGTAATTCTTTTAAATGTTTTTAATTTTAATTTATATATGTTTAGCCAGGTAAGTGAACAGATTATTATGGAGTCTTTTTAACAATGGGCCAGATTACAAGAACAAGAGGAACTGCAGTATATGCACAAGCATTTTAGAGTAGCCAGTCATTCAACATCTTTTGACGAAATGCTAGGAAAAAGGAAACTAGATAATGTATAAAAAACATTGCTGACATGAGTAGAACATGCAAACTCTATCAGTGATTGCAGATCAGGACATAATCCAAGACCCTGGAGCTCTCAGACATTTTTCTCTCCCACCTCTCAGCTAACCATGAGCTACCATCAGCTCCTGTCCTCATTCAATGGACCTGCCTTCCCTGGGCTCAATCAAAGCTATGTCCAGAACTGGTGAAGAGATAGAAAACATTGGTATAGCATCACTCTGCTGCTAGGGAGTGCTCCCTAACATCCCCCCCCAACAGTTGCGTCTTTGCAAGCTTTAATTTTGCCTGTGGGAGGTGCATGTATTCTTCCACACATGCACAACATTCGGACCAAGTGGTGTACTGCCTGCAGCATGGAGCTTGCCATGCTCTTATCAAGTGGTTTACTGCCTGCAGCATGGAGCTTGCCATGCTCTTACCAGATGGTTTACTGCCTGCAGCATGGAGCTTGCCATGCTCTTACTAAGTGGTGTACTGCCTGCAGCATGGAGCTTCCCACACTCTTACAAAGTGGTGTACTGCCTGCAGCATGGAGCTTGCCATGCTCTTAATAAGTGGTGTACTGCCTGCAGCATGGAGCTTGCCATGCTCTTACCAGGTGGTGTACTGCCTGCAGCATTGAGCTTGCCATGCTCTTACCAAGTAGTGTACTGCCTGCAGCATGGAGCTTATCATGCTCTTAGTAAGTAGTGTACTGCCTGCAGCATGGAGCTTGCCTTGCTCTTAATGCTACTATTGCATTACACCAAGGCAGCCTCCTTCCCTCAAGAGTGAGCAAGTCAGTGTCAGTTGCTCACTCCTATTCTATTCCCATCTCTTCTCTCCAGAACCTTGTGCCACTAGTTGAACATGGGGCTTCTAATGTGCAGTAAGAGCTTTGTCCATCTGCACCACATGACTGTCATGAGAGAGATCTTAACCTCTGAACACTGTGTTGTCCATCTATCAATCATACTGAAGGATTTGATAACTTCTCAGTACTTAATAAGCTTTTCTCTATGGAACTCTGCTAAAAATGAAATCTACATAGTTGGCTATTTACAGTGAAATTATGATCAAACAAATTAATGAATAAAGTGCATGCAATAGCAACCAGTTCTGCTTATGAGAATATAAAAATACTGCCATGCTTGCTAGCTAGAACCAGACCATTTTTACAAATAATACTTAGGATATAGGATGCTGTGTGTATTCTCAAATTTTCCAAAATGTTGGGAAAAAGGTTTAGAAGACTTTATTTTTGCATTTCTGAATCATCGGCCACTATGTTCTCAAAAGAGAATGGCACCACCTCCTGCATTACACCCACTTCTGTGCTCCTGTTCCTCAGTTCCTCAACAGCAGTGAGATGCAAGGAATGCAGACGTTGGGCTGCAGTGTTAGATCTCTGGCTTACTGTGAGAATGCACCTTAGTGACTAGTAGTGGAAGCTTTACAGATAGCTTGCAACCTGTCTTAATATCTTCCTGCGTTTTTTTATTTGTAAAAAAAATGATAACGTGACATTTAATTTACAAGCACTCTTGGCTGCAGCTTATAACCTGTCAAACTTTCATTTATTTATTTCTAATGTTCTGACCTTCTAAAGTTGACATCTAAAAAAGATGTCCTGCTCATCCCCACCCTTGCAAATAAACTGCTCCCAAATATAGTTTTTACCTATGCCATAAAGCCTAACTACAATATTAAAAGCACAGCTCATATATTAAAATTATTAAATAAGAAGGCTTTATTAGGATCTCCATTTAATAAATTATTTTAAAATAATTATATGACTAATTCTTTATTAAAAGAGCAACAGGACATTCTCTATGAATAGTTATTTTATTTGCTGGCTCAGTTTATTACTTTCATTTGGGACATCCATGCTCATTATGAGGAACATTCCTAAATTTGAGTCTTAAAAGTTCTGTGTTCCACCGCACTGAAGGGGCTTGACACACAATCATTTTTAAGAATCTTTTAAAGAATATTCATGGTATGTAATACTGATGACCCTAATGTATCTTACTAATTCATTAAAGGAACTTTTTATGAAAAATGTTAATATATATATATATATATATATATATATATATATATATACTGTGAGATTCATGGCTAAACTCATTACGTTTCATGTTTTACCCTTTTGTTCACTGTGGCTTACATGGTGAGTGCTTCACTGGTACCCCTTTCATGACTGTAGATAGGTTTTGCAAAAATGATCACTAACCTCCTCTTTTTGCAGCCCTAAAAGCTCAGGAGTCAACAGAATGTGATGAATAGCTTCACATTCCCAGCAACTGGGCATTGGATTATTTAGGTGATTAGGAAATAAATAAATGAATGATACCACTGCTTCTCTTCTTTAAACAGTGTGACATCTTAAGGAAGGTAGACATTTTTCATCCAATCTGGTGTATGCACAAAGGAAACAGACCTAACTGGAAACACTTACACTGTTGTGATTTTAAAAGAAAAGAGAGGTGGTGAGCGCCAGAATGCAGCAGACAAGCAGCAATGACTTGTATGCATTTACCTAGTGTTCCACACTCCTGAAATAGTATTTTTCTTTAAAATAAAATTCTGCACTTTATGATGTTCCACTCAACCACAGTTAATCTGGCCCACCACCTAACAGCTGCGGGTTTCACAGTGTTTAATGCTGGCTATGTCAATTACCACCCTATAAGTCCTCCAACGGACAAAGGTGAAACAAAATTTTAAATTAATAACTTGTGCGTTGTGTGCCCACAGTGAGAAAAATATATGTTATTTGTTTTCACTTGCTGTGAGCACCAAATATAAAAGTCCTGTTATCTGCCTTCTCTATGACACCCTTTCCACCTGCCCAGCCAATCAGAAGTCTTTCTGATGGTGTCAGAGGCTCATAATATAACTTATAATGTAGTGATGAGCCAATGCCAATGCAAGATGACATTGGAAAGGGGGCAGGGAGGTACATTGAAGTCTCTCAGACATCCATGTAGGACATTTTTTGCAGTTTAAAAAAGATATTTATAACAAAAATATATATTTTTAATTTATTTATCATGAATTGCACCTTGTACAAGAGAGTGCCTGGGGTGACTGCCCCTTTTGTCTTACTTTTTCTGAACTAATGGAGCAGCTAGTTGGGTGTTGAATGACAATACCTACAGTCTTACTAGACTTCAGTATTGTATAAGCATTAAAATGAATAGAATTTACAACTGTTTAGCATAATTTGACCCAGTCAAGTACCTCTATTAGTCTGCACCAACAAAACACCATCAATAGCCTTTTAACCCCAATATAGTACCCTTTTGTAACTCACCAATAAAAGGACTGGACAGTATGGCTATGCAATTTCCTAACTTCTTAGTTGTCAGCTTGGTGGATATGGACATCTTGAGCAATTTAGCAGTTGTCTGATGTTTACCAATAACCACTTAATCCTTAAAGAAGAAGACACAGAATGTGAGATGTGTACTTACGCAATGACACTGATGATTAAACTCTTGCATATAAGCACACATCAGGTTGCCAAAACCCCACACACGCAATACCCACCTCACACAGCACACAAAATACAACACACACACAAATAAACTAATATATGATGTGGCACTTAAGAGCAATCTTCCTAAACAGCAATTGCCTAGACCGCCTGTTGGCAAAACTATGCCTCAGCAAGCCCAAATGTACTTAGAAAAAACAACACCTAACACCACACATACAGTCACTCTAAATGGAGCCCCAAACAATAAACTCCCTAAGGCAGGCAAACACACTTCCCAAGACTCCTGTCACAGGTGACTCCAAAGTAAGACATACAAATACCCCTCTAACCAGACTGAACAAGGTTGTGGTCGTTTGCTTATCTGGAGCCAGGATCCACCAAATCACACACTCATTCAAGTTATTACACCATATGTGTCAGTATGATTCCATCATAATCCATGTAGGTGTAAATGACCTGAGATGTACCTTCCTGAACTATATGAAAAGAAAGACATTATGGAGCTCTCACACTATGTGTTCCAAGTTGGTATGAGGCTAGCACTGAGCAGCATTTTACCTACACTAAGGTTGATGCCGCAATATGAGCACAAAATGATTGATTTCAACAATTCTCTGTGTCATTTTAAGGGGATCCAGTATATGTTGTGTTTGAGAGGACATGGTTAACAGACCACATTGCTTTGCCAAGGATGTTCTGCAACTGTTCCCTCTACACTTTTGAATTCCGGATAAAACTTTATCCACCCTATACTATCTTTTTTTTTTTGGCAATGCCAAACTGGCAAACCTACCAACATACCAAAATCAGCTCAACTGAACCTTAAGGTATTACTGCTCAAGGCCAGGAGCCTTAATTGAAAAAAAAACCACTAAACTCCTTCCAAGCCCTCCTCACACTCAAGAATATGGACATCTGTGCATTTACTAAGACATGGTTTAAATCGGCAGAGAGTACCCCAGCAGTGCAAGGTTTAGTGCCTGCCACACTTTTGAACCAGTAGCACCACAGACAAGGACTAAAGGTGGAGGTGTCTCGATATACATCAGTAACAAGCATTCCCCTAGGGTGGTCAAACAGGATGATGTTCTGGAGTTCCTCCATCCAAACTAACACCTTACTCTTGGGAGACTTAAATTATCTCTCTAAAGACTGGGAATCCTTCACAGCCTCAAATCTACAAGGCACAGAGATTCCTGGACTCCATAAATACAGGCACCCTTGACCAAATATAAAATACACTCACTAGAGGCTTCAACATACTGGACCTCATACTCACAAACATGGGAGAATGCTGCACCCCTCCCCCGCCAATGTCTCATCCTCCCTGGTAAGGCCCAGCCATAAAGATGTCTCCTTAAAAATGAAAATCAACTCTGTAATCCCAGTAAAACCAGTAACAGCCCCAAGGCAAATTACCTTTTATTAAAGGATAGTTTGTCAAAATTCAATGCCCCTCCAAACCCTGAGAACACAGCAACCTGAGTTGCTCTAAGAAACTCTATACAGCCAAGAACTAGTCCCAGAAAAAAACTGCTCCGGCGGCATCCCAAATTAAATAAGATATATAACAAAATGAACAAAATTATGGCAAAAATCAGGAAGGGTAATTCCCACAAAGAAAAGAAAAAAACCTCTCCAATCAAACCAAATAGGCAAATAAGAGGACCAATTAAGTCAAACAAAGCCAAATCTGTAGTTAAGACAGAATAACAGATGAAAGATAGCCTTAAGACCTTCTTTAGTTATTTAGAAACCTGAAGGGCAGCACACAGCAATATGCTGAACTGGTAGTTAATAGTGCCACAATCACTGAGCTTGGTGGTATAGCAAACCTGTTAGCAGTTAAATTTAATTCCAACTTTACCCCTTCTCAATCCTAACCATCCCCCAAGAAATAACCTAAGATATAACCCCTCCAGTTGTAACTATGGTACATGTATTAGCTGTACTCATCAAAGTCAAGAACACAGTGTTAATGGGCCCTGATAACATTCCAGGATACCTCCTGTACTGTCTAAAATATGACTTATCAGGATGCCTTAAGTAACTACTTAACTATAGTCTTAAAGCAGGCTTTGTGCGATGAGAATGGAGGACTGTGACTTTCATCCCCCTTCAAAAGAGAAGACATTCAACAGATCCTGGAAATTACAGACCTATTAGTCTGACTAGTCTTATTTACAAAACCATGGAAAGAATTATCATGAAAATTATCATCAAGGACATAGGCGACCTGCAATCATTGAATCGATCCCAGTTTGGGTTTGTCAAAGGCAGGTCATGCTTACTAAACCTGGTGGACTTCTTTGGAAAGGTCACTAAGGCAATGAATGAGGGAGAAATGGTACATACTGCCTACCTAGATCTGGCTAAAGCATTTGATACAATACCCCACTTAGGAGTTGTCTTCAAACTTACAGAACTAGGTCTAAACCACTTTATAAAATGGTAGATAGCTAACTGGCTCAAATACACGACCCAAGGGATTAGGATCAGTGAGCCTCCTCCACAGAGGCTGGTTAGCAGTTGAGTCAGTCAGGGGGCTGTACTAGGTCCACACCATTCTGGCATCTTCTTCTTGGATGTTAAGCCAGTGTCAAAGACACTTGGCTAACCAAATTCACAGATAGTTGCAAACTGGGAGCAGTCATTGAAACCCCAGTGATGACAACACCCTTCAGGAAGGTCTAATATAGACAAATGCTTAGCTCCAAAGCCATGGTTTAGACCTCAGTACCAAAAAATACATTAGAGTATATTTGGGAAGTTGGCAACCTAGGGTAACTATGTCATCAATAAAACAACCCTAAAAGTTGATTCAGTTGTCAGGAAGTATCTAGTCATGTAGATAGTAAACTAGCCTTTGTCCAACATGTTCATAGGTTCATAGGTTCATAGGTTCGTACTAGGCTATCTGCCCTAGGGCATTTATAAGCCTAGCCAGAGTGTATGTGACACCACCCCCCCTTGGATGAAGATACTATGCCCCTTTTTAGGGTTTTTTTTAATATGCCTCTTCTGTCTAGTGACAAAGAGATGACCTCCCCTCTCTAAACCTCTGATCATCCACTGCCTTCTCTTCTTTTTCTCTTGAATAGGAGGGGCTGGGCTCTGACCTAACATGGATTGGGATTCTGTTCCAGAGTGTAGGGAGCCTCTCTGGGTTCTGAAGCCCCTCCATTTCTTCTCTATTTCTTTGTGTTGAGGTTTTTGTTCTCGGCTGATGGATGGATGGGGATTGGATTTGGGAGCATGTCCATTGTCCTTTGATTTGACATTTGGACATGGCCTTGCCGACGACAGATCACAGAGGCGGTATCTGAGGCGAATGATGAATAGTTTTTCAGTTTTCAGTTCTGGTCATATATGCATATGTTTAGACCCTTTTTCCTCTTGGTACTTTTGGGGTCTTTCCAGCTGCACTGCAGGTGTCGGGTGAGATATACATCCCAAATGGGGCATTGTACTCATATTGTGGCCTGAGGAGAGAGAAGAGAGTGAGAAATGACTTCTTGATCTTAGATGTGAAACCCTTCATTAAGGTGGGCGCGCCCAGTTTGCAGTCATCTGAACTTTGTCAGCCACAATCCCCTCTCCTATGTTTTGTACCCGAAAAAAAAATAAATGAGAGGACAAGAGGGTTCCAGGACTGAGTGGACACCGGACACACTGGCTTAGAGGCTGGGCTGACATAAACTCTCAACAGCAACTCTGGGTCCTGTTGCCTCTTGCCAGTGTGCCAGTTTTGACACCACATTTACGGGTTAAGGGCTGGTGTTGTCTATGATGCCGTTTGGGGTATTGTGTCAAAGGCTTTGCAAGGTCAAGGTAGGCTGTGTGAACTGACCTGTGAACTGCTCATACCCTCATCAATGGCCTTAAAGAAAACCAAGTCAAAAAGAGGAGAGATGGATCTGCCACAAAAAAAAATTAAGGAGATAGGAATCCAATGTCTCCCCAATGTCTGTTATGTTCCATAATGATCCTCTCTCCATAGCTTTGCAGACCAGGCTCATCAGGCTTATGGGGCGTAATTAATTTCAGGGGTAGAAGAAGCACCGCCTTTGTGGGGTGGGACTTGGGCCCACACCACTTGTTGCGTATCCTGTGGTAAGGAAGTGGAAAGTTAAAAGAAAGCCTTATGTGTGTGGGTTTAGTTTAGTTTCATGTTCATGTAGCACACAGCCGGGGGACACCATCCGATGCTGTGTTTTTCTTTTTTAGAGACTAGGCGGCTCACCTCTGCATGTGAGATGTGAGGAGGCCTAGGCTACACTCTGCTGGGATTGGGGGAGGGGTTGGGGGGGAGGGAGGAGAAATGCTGAATGTTTGTGGAATCAGTGGTGTCGCAATGTTTGGTGTATTTTGTGTTTTGGACTCATTTTGGACTTCTGAGTTATACTTTCCATTCTTTTTTAACATAGCTAAAAAGTGGCCTTGTGATTGTCTTTTTGTGTTTTGTCTTTTTTTTCTTTTATTTTTTTCTCAATGATTTTATGGTATGATTTTGTTTTTGCTAGTACTATTCAGAGATGCCTTTCCTTTTAGGGATTTTTTTTTTCTTGTGTGCTCTTCATCCTTTTATGTTGTGGGTCTCTTTTATGTTGTTTGTTTATGGCTGGGAGGGCCTTGGCCGGTCATTGTGCTGTTGGGGCTTGGTTTTATTTGGTATTGCATGATCCATGCATTCTTGCATCAGCAGGTGCAAAGTGAGGAAGGTGGTTGCAGGGGGTGGGGCAGTGTGTGGTTTGGTCTTTCCACTTGGCTGCTGAGTGAAGTTTGCTTTTTTTTTAAGTGCTTTGGTGTTTGTGTGTGGGGGTCTTTGATGTGTTATTTTGCGATTTTATTTGGATTGGTGGGGCGGTAAGATGATTGGAGATTGATTTACATGTTGTGATCTTCCATGTTTGTGATTTTGTCCCCTCATGTTATTGATCCCCATGTTGTTTGTGATGATGGTGTGTTTTGTGTTCTATTGCTGTTTTGGTGTTGATTAGTGGTTCCATTCTATTGAGTTTTGATAATGTGAAGTCCTGAGGTCTAGTTGTTTGGGTCTATGGTAATGTTCAATGGATATGTCTTGGAGAATTATGGTATTTGGAGATTCATCCAGGTGGGGTCATCAGGACTGCTGTGGTGGGTTCCTGAGTGCTAGAAACTGGGTTGGTTTTGTTTATGGTTAGTTGCACCTGGATAGTCTCCGCCAAGTTGCAGTTTCATGTGCTATGGTACTGATATCCTGGTACTCCCCTGATGTTGCCACTAACCTGGAGGTGTGGGGTGTGGTTTTTGAAAATGGAGTGGGGCCTGAGGTTGATATGGATGAATGTGATGATGGTGCTCTCAGCTGATTGAACCAGTGTTCAGTCACTGCTGCATGTACGTTCTCAGCTCCATGCTGAGAAGTTCAGTCACTGATACTGAGAAGTGGTTTCTGGAATTGCTTGCATTGAGCAGCATTTTGAGCAGCTTTTTCTTAGTTTGTCATTTGAGCCTTGCCTATTGAGGTTGGTTTGTTTTTTCTAAGGAGGTAGGTTTGTCAAGCAAGGGTGCAATCCAAAAAGCCCAAGGGGCAAGGTAGCAATCATCCCTTAGGCCAGGTCCACAGACAAGTCATCCCCCATCCTCATGGACAGAAGCAGTGTGGCCAATCAAGTCATCATCCCAATTGTGTAGAGTGATCATTTGTTTTTGTAAAGTGTGTATTGAATTTTGTTGTGTCATTGTAGCATTGTCTCTGGGTGCAGTCATTTACTGTGCCTCTAAGATGCTGCTCGGGTCAGAGTCATACAGTCTGGCCTCATCCAATGCTCAGACTGGTTGTCTCTTTTTACTCTGTTCTCAGAGGTGTACAGTTGCACCTGGAATGCTTGTAAGCTGTGGTGTTGTGGTTGTTCCTTTGTGAGCCCTGTCCTTGTTCCTCTCCTTGTTCCGAGTCAGTGTGGTGGACAGCTGCTGCACCTGACTATGGAGTGTACCTATTACAAGTGTGTCTGGTATGTGCCTGACTATGGAGTGACTATGTACAAGTGTGTCTGGCATGTGTATGTTTGCATGTATGTGATGTCTTAGTGTGGTGACTTGGGTGTGTCTGCTTTGGAGAGGTGGTTGTTTTTTGGGTGTTGGTGGAAATGTGTTCAAGGCAGTAAGAATATCCTTCTATGTTGCTCAACTTATAAGTAAGGGCATGACATCTAAGTCCAGAGAGGTCATCACACCACTGTACTCAGCCCTCATCATAGAGTATAGTGCACCCTTTGGTATGTATATTCAGTAACTGGAATGTCCACAAAGACTCTTTACAAAAAGAACACAGTGAGTAAACACAATATCCTTCACAGATCACCTCAAAGCCCAGTCTCTTTACTCGGTATCATACAGACTTCTAACAGGTCATTTTTGCCTGGTGTACAACCATTCCTGGACACTGTTTTGATGGATGCTCTTCCTGGGGTATCTTAATGACTTGACCTCCTTAATCTCCTTTACTGGTCAATTTCACAAAGAATTGATTAGTTATTTGGATGTGACCATATACAGGGACTATGAAATAGGCAGACTTGGTTTTAAAGTTTACAGGAAACTAAAATTTTTAACAGTTTTTTGGATTATTATAGTTGACACCCTTTATATGTTAAATGCAATATTTTTAAAGGTCAGTTGGTAAGGGCAGCTCATATGTTTTCTGACTTTACTTATTACAAAGGTGAGATTGCCATGTTAACACATTTCATTTTAGAGAGGGGTTATCCCACTGAATTTTTATCCAAGATAACTAGTGAAGTCACAGGATTGTGGGATACTAGATTTCAACCTTTATTGATAGGAGAATCCAACTTATGTGTTAGTAGACATGATTTGATGTTGCAACAGAAAGTCAACACACCACCTGCTGTAAATTATACACATGCATTGGTAGTCACGTTTAATAACCAAACAAGTGCCATTAAGGAGATAGTAAATAAGAACTGGAACATTTTTAAGGGTGATGAGAATTTATATAAATTATTGGGTCCTAAGCCTTTCTTTGTCCATAAGATGAGATGTAATTTTAAATATGTTTTTGAACAGCAAGTTAACATAATGTACCCCATCAGTGACAGTAAGAAAGGTACTAAAAAATATGGTGTGTGTCACCAATATCAGCTTATTTTGGATGAGGTTACAGTAATGATTGATCAACTCCCCATGAAAATAATTTTGAGATATGGGAATTGTTCTTCAAGGCGAGTTGTTTATATTGCAGTTCGTCAAACATGTACCAGTTATTACATTGGTAAAACAGAGCATCCATTTAGAAAAAGAGTGTATAAACATATTTATGATATTAGTAAGAGGAACACAAACAATGCCTTGGCTAGACATGACCAACAATGTTCTGGTTTTATTAGGGGTGGTGATTGGGAAAATGTTTTGGATATGAGAGAACTATTTTAGCAGGTAAAACTGAATGCTGCATTTGACAAGGGTCTTAATGACCACATCTCTATAACATTTATTTTGAAGTACAGTGCTGCTCAACTTAACATTGCGTATGAATGTGGTGGTGTTGAGTTACTTTAATATGGTGCTTAAAGTTTTATAACTTATTGGCCTAAACGTGTTATAATTGTATAATTTTATTTATGGGTTAATTGATCATATGACTATGTAATTAGGGTTATTTATGTATATAAGCAATGGTTATAATGGTTTGAGATGGTTCTGAAGAAGTCCAGTTTAAATACGGACAAAAGCACTCAACTGTCTGGTTTTATTGTTCAAACAGCCTGCTTTTATTATTCATTTTGGATTATAAATCAGATTAAAAACTTGTTTTTTAAGCCTGGTATCTGAGGTTTTTTGAGTTAATATTGTGAAGCCTAGAGTGACGATTATAATTATTGACCATTTATTGTCATTTTACTGTGGTTTATCTGGCAACTGACACACTGTGAGCTTTTTTATGTTTCTTGGTGCATTTTGCCACATGGTTTCACTACTTTTAAGTTTTTCTTGGTTTATTTCGTCGTGGATTTGATGGTTTACTGGAAGACTATACCACGGACTATGGAGAGTTCAGGAATCACACATGGTTCTAATGCTTCTTCTAACGGCTCTTTACCAACTTCTCAGAGGGATTTACTTTGTCAGTCTGAATATTGTAATTCATCTCAGGGAGAACTAACCCAGCTAATTGCATTTCTGACACAGACGTGCAATGATTTACCGTCTACTAGCAAGACAATGAACTTGAGGAACACTCATACTGATAATGATATGGCTTCACAATTAACTTCAGGTTCCTTGGGATGAGATGCTTTTTCAGTTTATCCTCAACTTAATGGAACTAGTGGCAATAGCATTCAAGGGATTATGAAGCAAGATGAACAACCGTTGGAAGTAAGACCTTTGAACCTACAGGACTGGTTCAAAGGAGTAGTGTACAATCAATGATGGATGAGTTTCAGGCTAAGTTATTGAATGTTCAAAACTTACAAATGGATAATTTTTATTTAACTTAGTGCCTATGTAAGAAAGTCATTCCTAAAGGCCTAAGGGTGTTCAAATTTCCAAACAACCTAGAGGCAGGAAAGTAAGCACATAGGAAAATTTTAGAATTATTTGATAGGCACGGCTTTGAATTAATACAATTTATTATTAAGTTTAATAATGTTCAGTTAAGTGGTTTATTTAATGAAATTAATGACTTAAATAAAAGGATTATGGATGATCTTTTATTCGAACAGTACAATGTCAAGCACATTTCCATTTTCGATAAAGTTAAGTAGCATTTTTTTAACTTAAAAAGGAAGGAGAAAAAAAGTGAATAGAGATCTGGTGGACTATTCAAAACACAGACCTTACCCCATACCTAGTTTTAAAAGGAAGACTTGTTCCACAGATAGTGACACTCCCCAACATGTCCCCCCACCTTCCACTCCACCTAAGTATGGTTTCCAATCAGACCAGATATATGTGAATGCCAACCATGATTCTCACAATTATGATAGTGAGTATCCACCTTTGAGGAGATCTGAAAGGTTAGTCAACCAGCGGAGGGAAGGATATGTTTTAGGATAACAGAGGTCCAACTACAGAGGGAGGGGGAGATTTCAAGGGGGTAGATCTCGCAGGAACTAATTTCTAGTCACAACTGGAATAGTTTTTTGGATATTGTGGAAAATTATGGTGGAATTATGTTGACCCACTCAGGTTTTAATATTTTTAATTATTCTGAACTCGCCATTACACCAACTCATTTTTCATTGTTTAGAAAGGGATTTAGTTTGTACTAATCAGCTGGTGATTCTGGGCATCTTGAGGCAATGTTACAGTTGCCTCATGTACACAGACAACCCACTCCTTCTCCCACAAAACAAATACAATACAGAGATGAAACTATATATAATTGATGGAGTGCTCTCTCTCTCAGCTCAGCAAGAGGAGAGAGGAGGAAGGAAAGAGAACACACCACACACACACCCCACAGTTTCCTATCAAAAAAACAAGGATCATCATAATGGAACTAATAAATAAAGACATTGGGGACCACAGGACACCTGGATCCCAATTTGGCTTTGTCAAGGGCAAGGCCTGCCTCTCCTGCTTCTTGAACTTTTTTTTTTTTGAAACTAACTGCATTGGGAGGGGTAAGTAGGTTCACAGCCTCACACAGCCTTGACTGACCTGCAACTTCAAAAACACACAACACAACGGCCCACCAGGCAGCTAAAAAAGCTCACCAGCTTAGTGATAAACCTATATGTGCAACAAGATGGGGCGCAAGAGGGGCTGGGTTAGGGAACCAGGGTTAGAGTTGCAGTTCAAGCCATGTCAGACTCCCCGCAGGTCAGTGGTGTCCCAGAGGGTTCAGTCCTGGGCCTCGTGGCATTTGTTTTCTTTTTTCAGGGTAAAGGCTGACAGGTGAGGTGGACAAAATTTGCGAATGACTTGCATGGCACCATAGATGACACTCATCTCCATCAGACACATCCAGAATCCATAAGACATCCCAGATACTTGGCCAGGTCAGTGCCAAGAAAATAAATAACTGGTGCCAAAAGGCAAAACCATAGCTAAATGCCAAAAAAAAATACCCTGTGTAATAATAGGAACAAACAAGAGTAACCCCTAATTACCACAAGACCTGGGTTATGTTGTAGACAACCCAAAGTCATTGTCAACACCTGCCCACCACCACCAAGGAAGACCTCTCTCTGACATCACATTTGCCCACCAAGATGGAGGGACCTCCATCTCAGGAGAGATCATTGCACCCCTGTACTTTCACGTTATCAGACCAATGATTGAGCGCACCCCTGTGTCAGACCTTAGACCCTGCCTGCAGCGCAGCCAGAAGAGACCCAAAAGTTCCTCACCAAAAGGATAAAGGGGAAACAAAACAATGTAATACACTGCCAAACAAAGGCTCATCTAGCTCTATTCATCTGCCCATCTGAGGCCGATAGAGACATGCCTGCTCTACAGACAACATAATCCAAAATCATGGAGACATAACCCCACCTCAAATCCAACAAACCACCAGAAGCGCGAGAGCAAGAGACTTACCCTCAAGAGCATAGGACTATATGGGGGGAGCTTGAGGGACAGATTCATCACCCAGAGACTCCCTACACCTCAGGAACAGAATCCAAGAGAATGGGATGAGCCCTCCTCTGACTCCTGTTCAAGGAAATCTTGATGATGGTGGATGGAGAATGAGGAAAGACCCCAGGATGACTCTACTGTTCTCATGGGACTACCAGGCACACTAAAACAAGGCATCTAGTATTCTCATCTGCCCAGATAGCAGAATGCACCTGGCATTCTATATAAAATACATGGATCCCTCAAATTTAATAATGTGGATATCATCATAGAATTAAAATTATACACAAGGAAGTTGAATTTTTAGTTAATCACAGCAGTGAGGTTGCCCCACTTTTGATGTTGATACAACCATTAATAAAACTAATTGTAAAATATCATTGTGAAGAAAGAGTGTTTACAATCCACCTTTAAACGGTATGATTAACATTTTTTGAAAAGGCTTGTGAGAAGGAATTCTATTGTTTGAATGGTCAACATGCCCAACAATGTTCTGGTTTTATTAAGTTTTTATTTGGTATTGTCAAGGTTATCCCTCAGGATATCAGACGTGGTAATTAGGAAAATGTTTTGGATATGAGAGAACTATTTTGGTAGATAAAACTGGATGCTGTTTATGACAAAGGTCTTAATGACCACATCTCTATGGTATCTATTTTGAAGCACAAAGCTGCTCAACTTGAACATTGTGTATGTATATGTTGGTGTTGAGTTATTTTAATATGATGCTTAAAGTTTTATAACTTATTCGCCCTAACACTTTATAATTGTATAATTTTATTTATGGGGCAGTTGATCACGTGACTATGTAATTAGGGCTATTTATGTATATAACCAATGGTTACAATGGTTTGAGATGGCACTGAAGAAGTTCAGTTTAAATAAGGATGAAATCGTTCAACTGTCTGGTTTTATTGTTCAAACAGCCTGTTTTTATTGTTCATTTGGGTTATAAATCAAATTAAAAACTTGTTTTTTACGCCTGGCATCCAACGTTTTTCTAGTTAATATTGTGAGTGCCTAGTGTGACAATTATAACTGACCATTTAGCATTATTTTACTGTGGTTTATCTGGCAACTGACACACTGTGAGCTTTTTTATTTTTCTTTGTGCATTTTGCTACATGGTTTTCACTACTTTTAATTATTTATATATGCAAAGTGTCTAATTTAATAAGGAAAAATATATGACTCTCTCACTTCTAAACATGAGTTCTAAAAGTAACTTAACATTTTCAATGTAAAAACGCAGCACTTTAACATTTACTAAAGAAGAGGCTGCTGCTAGCAAAAATTTTATTTGTAGGTGAAACAATGAAATATAAAGTAACTGTTGCCCTTGAAGAATAAATTGCCTTTATTACATTAAAAAAATGATAACCTGGTACTATTATAATAGGAAATGGATGGCAAAGTGATAACAGGTTTATAGTTACTAGGTATCTCCTCCAAAGTAGGACATACTTAAGACTGCAGCATCCACTGTCTACCCCTTTAAAATACAACACAGTACAGTAGCTGCAATCCATCTACATACTGTGGCAGTAGAACCCACAGCTTTCTGCGTTAATAGCAGGTATACTACCTGTTGTACTACTAACAATGCTTCTAAACATTTTAGCATAGTACTGATATAATTTGCTAAGCAACTGTTGCACGTTGCAAACAGACTCGGCATAAGCAGCACTAAACTTTTCCCCTGAAGGTCTCAGCTCCTTGTAAAATGCACTTGACATTCCACTATATCTCCAGGGAATTGAGCACAGTGGGGGAAGTAGAATAGATGAGGCTCTTAATCCAAAGTATGATTGTTTATTAATAGACTCTCCCCAAGATGTAGAAAACAGCATACAACATAAAGGACTAAACCCATTAACTTAATCACCGTGTTTTTCATCCCTGAGATACTGGGACTTCATCAGATCACACTTCAAAAACAGAATTGTGGTGTTTAAATACTCTAAATGGAATCCATTAAACAATTAGCTAATTTATGCTTAAAGCAATGAACTCATCTCTCTACAAGAAGCATACATAATTCTAATGACATACACTAACACGCAAGCTAAAAGAGTCATAAATATAAAATCATATCATATTTAAAAAGTCCACATTAAATATAAAAGCATATCAAACAAGCGGCTAATTCATGAAGGCTTTGCACTAAATGTTTAACTATACATGAGTTGCTGGACAAACGAAAATTTAATTCTACACTGTATAGAAAAGAGAACTTTTCTAATTCTTATTTGTATTATACCAGCACCCATCCTTATAAAAGAAACATAATATAATAAAAGGTCGACTGATAAGAGCCTCTACAATGGTATCTGAGGATGAGGACTTTTTGATAGAATGTGATATTATCAAAAAGATGTTTCTGGAAAGAAGTATCCTGGCAGGATGCTTGAAGGGGTCTTTAGGGAGGTATTAGAGGGTAGAAAGGATAAATATTCTTTTGTATTGGGCAGTAAAGGGAAATCCCCTGTGAACTTAGATAATATAAACCCCATAGGAGAAAAGGAAGATAGACCTACAGGGAGCTATGGAGGGGCTTTCAGCTTGAATTTTAATAATCAAAATGCCGATAAAGTAAAGGAAATAGTAGTGAAATATTGGGAGTTATTTAGGAATTTTTCAGATGATTCTAAGATTTTTGGACAACCTATAAAGTTTGCATACAAGAAGGGTATGAACTTGAAAGAAATATATGAATTAAATAAGAGAAATGATAAAAGTGTAAGAAAAGGGATAAGGAAAATGGGCATTTATAGATGTGGAAGATGCCCACAATGTGTATTTATAAGTAATACTGATAGTATTCATATCCCTTGTAGAGATGCATTGATAAAAGCAAAACAATTTCACAACTGTGAAAGCATGGGTTTAATTTGTTTGGCTATGTATGGAGCCTGCCAAGGATTCTATGTGGGAAAGAAGGGCCTTGAAGAAACACATACTGCATATGAACATCAGTATAGTATAAGAAAAAAAAAAACAGAACAATGTTTTATTTAAACATTCTTTAATTTGTAAGCAAGCTAGATTCACATTTTTTGTTCTGGAGGTGATAACTATGAATAAACGGGGAGGCCCTTGGGAAGAGGCCATAAAATATAGAGTAATATATTGGCAGATAGCTCTACATGCAAATTAAATCCACAGAATGAATAAAAATATATCATTGGTACCTGTACTTAAGTTATGAGCAGCAAGACACTAAAGGTTTCAAACATTAATAACAAAAGTTTTTCTGAATCCAGTTATATCCTTTTGAGATCTTTCCTTACAAAGTTTTTTAGTTTTCTGCACACTACACTATGATACATTTTTAATACATTTTTATAATTTAATTTCATTCTTATTATCTGTATAACTTTTAATGAAGTTTTAAATGGTGTCAATATTTGATGTGAGGTATAACCTTTCATTTATACTCTATTTATAATGACTAATTATAGCCATTTAGCTATGGGGCAAATTTAGTGCAGAGCCTTCATGAATTATAAGCTTCTGTGATATGCTTTTATATTTAATGTGGACTTTTTAAATATGATATGACTTTATATTTATGACTTTTTTAGCTTGCTTGTTAGTGTATGTCATTAGAATTATGTATGCTTCTTGTAAAGAGATGAGTTTATTGCTTTAAGCATACATTAGCTAATTGTTTGATATACTCCATTTACAGTATTTAAACACAGCAATTCTGTTTTTGAAGTGTGAGCTGATGAAGTCCCTGTATCTCAGGGATGAAAAACGCAGTGATTACGTTAATGCATTTAGTCCTTCATGTTGTAGGCTGTTTTCTACTTCTCGTAGAGTATCTATTAATAAACAATCATACTTTGTTTTAACAGACTTGTCTTCTCTGCTTGCCCTCACTGTGCTCAATTTCCTGGTGTTATTTGTTGACTCCACTATATCTTTCAACTTTGTAGCACAAGAAATGTGGAAAAATCCAAAATTATTGGATGGGGGGGCAGAGGCCAAAACCAAGGATGCATTTTAAACATTGCTTGTATAATCTTAGAAAGTTGCTAGAATATAATGTTTTGTGTTACCATGCATTTCCTGAAAGATAGGAAGACTGAAATTTAAATGACTGTCATTATTTAGTGAATTCAGTCCTCACTGATCAACCAGAAAACCACAAATGTTAAGAGTAACAGACAAAAAAGTATGAGCCAAAAATCAGCTACGGACCCAACTCCCTAAGAGGTGGTAGGGGTAAAGAACCCAAGCTCTTGTTGCTTGTACTGAAAGCTACAGGGCATGAGGCTGAGTAACACTAACCACCAGGTCCCCCCCCAACTGGGGCATTTTACACACACACACACACACACACACACACACACACACACACACACACACACACACACACACACACACACACACACACACACACACACACACACAAAATTATTTTGCTCTCTCACTCTGAACCTGAACAGAAAAATGAATGAGACTAAAGACAACTTAGAGGGCAAAGCACTTAAACACACTGATAGTATGTACAGGATGGAAAAGTAATATTTTTCATAGCAGAGCATTCAGACTATAGTATATGTCACTTCGTAGCAAATCTTAGCACAATCTTTTATTTATGAAAATATAATTTGCAGACTAGTAAGTCCTACTATAACAGCTTTCAGTTGACAAAAAGGTATGTCTTAGTAGTTTGTTTTCAAATGGCAATGCAAATAACCTTTTGTAAAATTACAGTATTTTGTGGGAATAGTAGTGCAGCATACAAACACTTATGAACAAATTGTAATAGCAGAGTATAATTTATTGAACCACATATCACTCATACTGCTGTTCTGTCCTTGTTTTTGTAAGTGTGGGAAATCAATGTCTCATTTCTCCAATACAGAACTGCAGCTTTACTGCTAATACAAAGCTAAGAACAGAACCATAATTTTCTTTTAAGCAAGGGTAAATGGAAAGCATTATCCATGCAAGTATCTTCACACTACAAAAAAGTATGTTGGACCCTAAATGAAATTCTGCAGCTAAAATGAAAAAGCAAAATGTAGCAAGCTGTCAAGATATAGAGGTGCACACAGTTCAACCTCCTTGCTCAAGAATTCTAGACAAAATCAAAAGTAAAGGTGATGGGGAGTGGAGTGAAATCGGTGAACTTTTTTAAAATATTACTTTAACGCACTTTATACAAAACTGCTGTTCTATTAATTTTAAGGTGCTTTATTTGAACAGTAAGAAGTGTAGAATTCTTAGACGTCTGGCATTAGTGACTGAATGTAATATTCAGTGGTTTGCAAAAAAAAAAAACTAACCATTTCTGAGGAAGAGGAAAACAGTGCAAGGTAAAACCAGGGACATTTTGGAAAACTAAGGACAGTTGAGAGGCATACTGAAATGAGTATAAAAAGCACATTACAAGCTTCACTGTACTGAAAGTCACATTCACAACTGAAATCATAACTGTAACATTAGTATAGAAGAAAAAGAATGATTGTTTATAGTTGCAGTGATCACACAAAGTACAAGCGCTCTGAACGGCTTACTGTCTTGTTAGATTTTTTCCCAGCTTTACCCTGCAATATGCTCATCAGTCATGATTTGTTTGGTTCTCTAATCGTGTTCCCATACAGCAATATAAATAATAACAAATCTCTAGTCTGTGTGGGAATCTACAGCAGTTCTGTTTCATACAGCAGGACATTCATTTTTGTAAATAAAACACACAATGCAGAAAGGTAATTGGCATTCCAAAGCTGGCGATAATCAATGATAGACTACTACAGTCCATATATTGCTGTCAAGGTGATTTCTTATTTTGGCTAAGTAATTTTTATTTTTCCGCAATGAGATCATTTGCACTCCCAGATGTCAAGAAAGTGTTTCGTATTTTGTAACTTAGAATAGAGATATAAATGAGATAGGCAACACTCTGCTTAACTAGTTAACAAGCAAAGTAATTAAATTCTGCAAAGAAGCTTACCAGGAACTAAAGAGGCATTATGTTTGTTTTCCACAAGTTTTCAGTCTGTGGGGAGTATTACCTGGCTAAACACAGAGCAAGATGCACCTAAAAAGTATTGATTTTTGCAGATAAAATTAGTAAACTTTGACATGCTCCCTTTTAAAAACTTACAATCAGGAAAGAAGACTGCTTTCAACTGCTCCAACGGTGAAAAAAGAAAAGGAGTTCTTGCAGTACCATAGGAGTGTTTCTCAACCACTTGCGGCCTGGCAGTTGAAAAACACTGGTCTAAATGATCAAATATCATATCACATAATATTAAACATTAAAATCAAGGGAAAAACAATATCCAAGAGACTGTGAGACTACTGCTTGCAAAAGCAACAGGAGGATCAGCAAGACATGACATAACTTTACCTCAGAACTAGAAACAAATGCTATAAAAAAACTGGGGTACCAAACAGCCAAGATTATCAACATGTACACAGAACTTACAGTATGCTCCATGCTCCACATTATGATCCTGTGGAAACAGCTGCAGCAGGATCAACAAGGGGAAGGGCATACATCCTCCCACCAGTGCCTAGGTCACCACAGCCACAGTCAGAGGAGGACTCTGAGGAGGAACCACCAGCTGCTGTCCCTGTGGGCAGACGTAGGCATGATCAGTATGCCCTTGCTTAGACTGAGACAATGCATAGCACATTCACTGTCCACCTAGAGAACTAATACCTTTCTCCTACTAGCATACATCTATTAAAATTGATGCCAAACAACTCACACATCCTTCACTTATCCATGTATTGGCTGTATACTGCTTACATCAAACAGAGTCAGCCTTAAACTAAAGGTGTGTCAACTGCTGCATTTACAAGGCAAGTCCTGAACCTAGATTGTATTCTTGAAAATTATTATGACAAACGTGGTACAGTAAGGAAATAAGCAAGTAAATAGTGGTGGATTTGTACAGAAAGTATAGTAACATAGAACTACATACACTTATTTTACTAAATATGCATCCATTTGTAATTAGTAGACCTCAGGCATGAAACATTCACACAGACATACCTTTGCAGAATACTGGTAAATCATTCAAGAGAGAAGTTAGAAAGTGAGGCTACACATTGCAGTTTCTGACTTCAGACTTGTTTGCATCAGAACTGTAAGTGACTCTGTTCCCCCACCCCCAAAAAGAGGAGTGTACCCTTGTATCTGCCATAACCGTAACTCTGCTATGCTAACCCCACACATCCACAGTATATGCGTGCTCATGCCACAGTTAATATCCTCACACATTTGGACAATGATTTAGAATTATTTACACATTGCATGAGTTAAGTAACTGATGAATCACCAACAAACACACATGGAAGACAGAGATATTTATATTTTTAATCATAATTATGACAGGTTGTGTTACTACTAACTGCTCTATGTCCAAACACAATACAGAAAATTACTTGTACATGGTTTGATAGCAGTGTGCATTCTTATGCAGTTGGTTGTGTGATGAATGATCCCAGTTCTGTGCTGGAAGTTGCTTCTGTGGCAAAGATGACTAAGGCAACCATCCTGATTGATGAAGCTATATTGGAGTGAGGGTTCTAATCCTGACATAAGTAGAAATTTTGGATGTGTGCTATCAATTAATTGGTAGTGTTCTTTTACAGACTTCGCTTTTGTGCCCCATGCGTTTAATATTTATCCTGTTTGTCTTCTTTTAATTCCACATTTGTGCAATGCGCCATGTCTCAGAAACATTTTTACAAAGGTTTATCTAGTCTGAGCAAAGCACAGCATTGCAGAAACAAGGAAAAGTCAGATATGATGTATGTTAGACTACCAACAACAGAAAATGGTTACATTCAATTATTGCTCCAGTCATTGGGAAATCCTGGCCTAGAGTACAGATAGGAGTGTGCTATAATAGCAGGTATGTATTATGTAATAGTAACTCTCAGATGTTAGCAATGCAGCACTTGTTTTCACATTGCTTACCTACAAGCAAACAGGTAAAGAGGCAAACGCACATGCATGTACACATAGTTAAATGCAGCACACATCTGATGCTTCTTGCACTATTGCATTATATATAAATATATACATATATACATAGATATGATATGTTCTTATTGCTCTATATTTCTCAGTTCCTTTGTCTGGCCTAAAACTACTTGTGGAAACATTGCAAACTGAAGGAACAAATATAACTATATGTACATATATTTACAATTCATCCATTTGCTTCCCACCACCAACCACACCAACAATCAGTAAAACCTTGGAATCTCCTTAATTTCTCAACACATACAGCAACCACAATACAAAGTATAATATATAATGTTTTGTGCTCCTTCATCAATAGGGCCATTTGGTGGTGATCACACGCATGCTCTGCCAAACTGAAACCACCAAATATGTTCAGTTAGGGTACTAGTGTTGCTACACAGCTAGGCTTCTAAACAGTAGACATCTGTTAGGCTACTAGCCTCAGAGGACACTAAGAAGTTATGTGCCTATGCAAGCCTTCCAAGCTGTTGTTCACCATATGGCTTCCTGATATCATCTACTATAAGTTCATCTGCAGTTTTAGATACATCAGACTTGTGCTGTGGTGCGTGTGTTAAGTTCTGTAGTCTGTGCACTTAGGTAAAGGTTTGGTTCTCACAGCAGTAGACTGTGTGTGTGTGTGTGTGTGTGTGTGTGTGTGTGTGTGTGTGTGTGTGTGTGTGTGTGTGTGTGTGTGTGTGTGTTTTGGTGTTTGCACAAAAATCCATTTCAAGCAGGCCTCCAACCTCTTGTCCACCCCAAAGCCTGCTGATGTAATTTACTATAAGTTCACCTGTAGTCATATACGTCAGGCTTGTTCCATGGTGCATGCATTAAGTACTGTGTTCTGTAGTATGTGCACTTAGATAGGGGTTCTATTCTTACTGTAGTCAACTGGGCATGTGTGTGTCCATAAAGAAGAGTGAAAGTATGTATCACAAACAAACTTCTCCAATGGTGCAGTTTTGCAGTGTTTTGCTGCTTGCACAAACATCCATTTCAAGCAGACCTCCAACCTCCTCTCCCCATATGGCCCATTGATGCCAGATCAGGTGCAGTCCTGTTAAAATCAGACTTGTATGTGGTGTGAGCATTAAGTGGGGCTACTTTATGTGCTCAATTTCTGAGAATATTGAATAAGATATTCTCGACACGAGTACACCGAAAGCACAAAACATCGAAAATGTAAACGGAAATCTCCATAGGTGGAGATTTTCATTTACTTAAATGTAGTGTGATCTCGGAGTTGGTATATTTAAGTAGCGAGGGGTGCAGGGGAGCTTGCCCCCTGCCTGCACTAGTTTAAATTATTTTTGTTTTGTGTCTTTCTTTTGTTTTGGACTTCGATTGTTTAATAGTTTGATGCATATTTTGATCCATATGTATTCGAGCTATTAAACTTTTGAGGTCCTAAAGTAGACCCCATTAAGTAATGTCTGTAGTCTGTGTACTTAGGGAGGAATTCTGCTCTCACTGATATCAACTGGGTGTGTCTGTGTGCATGTGTCCATAAAAGAGTGGAAGTGTGTATCCCTAGCTGACCTCTCCAATGTCATGGTTTTGCAGTGTTTTGGTGTTTGCACGAACATTAATTTCAAGCAAACCACCAACCTCTTTTCCTCCAAATGGCCTGCTGATGTCATCTGTTTTAGGTTAACATGCATTCTTACATAAGTCAGACTTGTTCTGTGTTGCATGTGCTAAGTACTGTGTTCTGTAGTCTTTGTACTTAGATAAGTAGAAATTCTATTCTCACTGTGGTCAACTCAGTGTATTTGTGTGCATCCCTAGCATACCATCGATGGTATGGTTTTGCAGTATTTTTGTGCTTTCACAAATATCCATCTGAAGCAGACCTCCAAACCCTTGTCCCCTCATGGCCTGGTGATGTCATTTGCTATAAGATCACCTGCAGTCCTGTTAAAATCCAACTTATGCTGTGGCACATGCATTAAGTATTGTATTCTGTAGTCTGTGTACTTAGACAGATAGGAGTTCTCTTCTATCTGCAATCAGCTGGGGGGAGCTAGTGTAGCTGAGCTGTTACTGGACATTACACAGAAAGACTGCTCTATGCATGTACAGTAGGCCATTGTTTTTAGCCACTGTTATGAAGTAAAAGGCCTGCACTATGTGCAGTTGCTGCTTTTACTTATGTAAGAAAAAGTAAAAAACTGTGCTGCATTTGACTCTGTTGCCTGTGTAATGTCTTTTACAAGGGAATTGTCAGTTACTGCATTATTCTGTTGCAATTGTGCTGCCCACACTATACATTGTATTCACACTGCATGAATACAGTTAAGTTCACCTACTGATAAGTGAACATCATGACACATGATTAGTGAGAAAATACCCCTGTACCCTTGTGTCTGGAGTGTACACTAGGACTATATACTTTAAGTTAACTGTTTCTGGTCTCATTTCAAGCTTTACCAGCATTTTATTGTTTTAGCTGCTGTGCTGTTGTTTGCATGCACTGAGTTTAACTCTTTGTGGTTATAGATGCAGAAAAACAATTAAATTATTTTTCCTTACACTTGGCCAATGCTATCTAGCAGAGCTTCGAAAGCTCAAAATCACTAGGTAAATGTTATCTAAACAAGCATTAACACATCTTATCTCTCCACAAAAGAAGTATAGATCCCACTTTGGATAGACCTCCTATTGTGCACCCCATATGCTAGTCCCCAAAAATAGCACCATATCACATACACCCATCCTTTTCTCTTTTTCTATGCAGATACTAGGATCACACCTCACATTATGAGCTGTCAGTGTCCCTGTCTTTAATCTGCTAGCATAGTTGACATGTCTTTTTTGACTCAGTGCAGAAAATGCCTCAGGTCTGTCCTGCAACTTCAATGAAGTACCATCATGGGCGGAAGTACTCTCCAGAAACCTGCTGAAACAGCAGAGACATCCAAACCCAAAGCACACAGTACATATAAGGAAAGGCGCACCAGTGTCTCACCCAGAAGTGCCTAAGGCAATATTTATCTTTTGCAAAAGCTGTGCTTAAAGCTGATTGTACAGTGAGTCATACATCTGGCTCACTCTCCAGCTTAAACAAAGATAAATGTAAGGTCAGCTGTGTCACAAGTACTTGTCACATCACACATGCAATCAAGTCTCTCCATAACAAGTCACACTATTAATCCATCATAGCTGATGTTTGCATGCACAACTTGAGATGTATTTCTGGGGAATATATGGAGACAGACATGATTGAGCTTTCTAAATATGTGTACCAGCCATATATGTCCCTATATTTGACCAGCATTATAAGCTCATCTAGAATGATATAACAATATAAAGAACAAATGATCTTCTGAAATTGGTTTTGTGCCTGGTGTCATTCTAAGGGGATCCAGTTGACATTGTGGAAGACCACACTGCTTTGAAAGACATGTACTTTACCTGGCACCTCTAGGCTTTTGTTTGCTGGCTAAGGCACGTGCCTCCACCATAATGCATTTATTAGGCAATGTCACAAAAGCAGAAGTTACTATGTGAAAATATATAACCCCAACAAAGTAAGAGTCATGCCGATAAACTGTAGGAGTTAACATCAGAAACTGCACTCTCTATCAGTATTTGTCCCAGTGGAAGTGGTGAATATCTGTGCAGTCATGGAAACCTGATGCAAGGCTGCAGTAATTAGCCTGGCCTTGCAAGGGTACAATGCCTCCCACACATTCAGACTGCAGTTTGAAATTGTGGGAACCACATGAGGTAGATTATCCTCCTCATTGAGGAAAATTCCTCATCTACAAGGGTTGAAAACAAAAGTCTGTGGAGTTAATGTAACTCCAATTTACTGTGGCTAAGAAATCCTAAATGTTATCGTCAGTTGTATGTCCACTTCCATGAATAAGAAAAGCCACACAGCCTATTTACAAGTATTTGTAACAATTAAAGTTAACAATTAAAGTTGAAGAACAATCTACTCAGGAATGATTCCAACTATGACTACATTGATTCTGAAACTTATATGAGGCCACAATCAGCTGCACAACAATTCCTGAAATTTGATAACATATATGCCATGGAACTAAGACTGCTAAACCCCAAAAGTGTTTGTAATAAATGTGAAGAAAATGAAAACACTTTCATCTGTGTTAACATGTCTGGAAGGACATTTGTGTATATTCTCAGATTAACTTGAATTGTATGCCAGCATGTCTAATTGTGAACAATGTAAATAAGTTTTTAAAAATGTTGAGTATCTCCCTGTTTATACAAAATGATTAAAGAATCTGTCAGTGATTTCATACATTTCTAATTGTACATGTTTGTGAGGGAGATTCTAAAGTACAAACTGTCTGTGGATAATTAGGTAATCATAGGTGATAATTTGAACAGCTGATTGACAGAAAAAAACAACTTTTTCAAACAGCTGACTATTATTTTTAAAATAAGACAGTTGAGACTGTTAACCTGGAATATAAACGAGACTGCTGCAGTCAGTTATATTGCTGAGTAGTTAGTGAAGAGTTACAGTCAGTTACAGTGCTGCACAGTGGATACCCACAAGAAATAACTCACCAAAAACTGTAGGCCTGCCTTTGCCTTGGTGTTATATTTTAGATTAGAATAGGGACAATATTCTCTATTTAGATTAGGAAAGTTTAGTTATTTAGATAGAGTTTTTCTAAAATGATGGACTTCTATCCTACAGTTTAATTTTATATTTCCGGTGATTTAATTCTGGTGTTTATTGAAAGCTATTGATTTACATTCTTGTAATCATTTTACTTATTATTAAATGTTTTTCATTACTTTACATTGTGGCTGGACAGTCAGTGTGTTCTTTAGAGATTAGAGAGTGTTCATACTTGTTTGATACTCCCCAGGTCACCTCAAACGCCTGGCTGTTTCTGGATATAGCTATCATTTATTTTGATATTTAATTTTTAATAACTGATCACCCTTTGAAGGGCATGTAGACCTGCCTGACTGTGATGGCAGCATTTGCCATTTGTATTGGGAAGGGAACACAGATGGAAATCTGTGTCAGGCTTCCCATAAGTACTTCAGTGTGTGTGAGATTTAAATTGATTTTGAGTATGAGTGAGTCAGAGGTCTTAAACTGGAACACATTGGTCTGAAGTGTATGATAAGGGGTTACATTTGGGGTGGACAGAGGTATATAGTTCTGTCCCAGGAAAATAGAGTTTGTTCCTGTTGTGCTCTGTTCTCTGGTGTTTTCTGTGATGCTCCCACACTGAAGTCAGTGGTGAGAATTAAGGCTCCTTAATTACTGACCTGGGTTTTAAGTGGGGATGTCACATTATTGTTGGCAGTCTGGTGGGATATCAGCTGGACATCACATTACTCTAGATCTAGTCCTCACAAATAGCATTGACCAATGCAACCACTCTTGTGTAGGGCCTGCACTGTGTAGGGCCTGCGGAAACCATTACTCAAGCCGCTGAATCACTTACAAATGCCTTCTACCAGCACCTACAGGACTGCATGGACCAGGCAATCCCAAACAAAACAAAGACTCTTTGTACCAAAGGCAAGCGTCCAGTCTGGTGGACCCCAGCCATAAACAAGCTCTACAACAAAAGGAGGAAGCTACTACAAGATAGAGCAAAACCCTTAAAAGGGAAGACACCTTTGATCATTATAAGTAAAAAACTAAGATCTCTCATAAAATCATCCAAGGCAAATTTTGAGAGAAAAGTCGCTAAGGACTCAAAAGACAACCATAAGGCCTTCTTTAGCTATGTTAGAAACCTGGGAGGAAACTCCCAGATATGCTCAGAATTAGTTCAAAATGATGTAAAAATTACTGAACCTACAGACATTGCCAACATACTGGCTGACAGGTTCAGTGCAAACTCCCAAAAGGTGAGATATCTATACCAGAGGATTGTAGCCCCCCCAAACATCTCTAAAGCTCAGGTGAGAACTGCTCTCTCCAAGGCAAAAAACACAGCATCCATGGGACCAGATGGTGTCCCCGGTTGTGTGCTCCACGAACTCAATGAGGAATTAAACCCACAGTTAGGGCAGCTGTTTAATCTTAGCCTCACCTCAGGATACGTACCCAAGGAGTGGCGTACAGCAACTGTGGTCCCACTTCACAAAGGCGGTGCCTCCACCGACCCTGGAAATTACCGTCCCATCAGCTTGACAAGCCTGATCTGCAAAGCTATGGAGAGGATCATAATGGAACTCATAAATAAAGACATAGGGGACTTGCAGACTTTGGATCCAACCCAGTTTGGCTTTGTCAAAGGCAGATCATGCCTTTTAAACTTGGTTGACTTTTTCGAAACAGTCACCAAGGCCATTGATGAGGGAAAGGCAGTCGACACAGCCTACCTCAACCTGGCAAAGGCTTTCGACACAATATCCCACTCAGGTATCGTTGAAAAACTCATCAGCTTAAATGTAAACCCATACATCACAAGATGGGTTGCAAACTGGCTAAGTGACAGAACCCACAGGGTCAGAGTGGCTGGTGCCATGTCAGACTCAAAGCCTGTCACAAGTGGTGTCCCACAGGGCTCAGTCCTGGGCCCACTCTTGTTCGGCATTTACTTTTCAGAAGTACAAGCAAACACAGGAGGGTTATGGCTGACAAAATTTGCAGAGGACTGCAAACTGGGCACCATAGTTGAGAACACATCTGACACAGATACCCTTCAGAAGGGTCTTATAGAAATGGATAACTGGTGCCAGAGCCATGGCCTAAAGTTAAACACCAAAAAATGCATAGTCATACCCTTCGGGAAAAACAAGGTTACCCCTAGCTACCATATAGGTGGCAATCCACTAAGCACAGAAGAGGTTATCAGGGATCTGGGGACCCAGGTTGACAGTAACCTTTCGTTTGACACTCACGTTGCCAAAGTAGTCAGGAAAACCTTCTACATTGCCCACCTGATCATGAAGGGATTCACATCTAGATCAAGGGAGGTCATCGTCCCCCTGTACTCATCACTCATCAGACCAATGATTGAGTACAATGCCCCATTCGGAATGTATCTGACACGACACCTGCAGCAACTGGAAAGGCCCCAAAAGTTCCTCACCAAAAGGATAAAGGGTCTCAAAAATATGTCTTATGCTGCCCGACTGAAGGAACTCCAGCTCTATTCAGTCGCTTACCGTCTGCTCAGAGGTGACCTGTGCCTGACATACAAGGCCATGTCCAACCCAGAATTGATGAACATGCTTCACCTCAAAAAATCTAGATCCCTCAGAACGGGAGATTTAAACCTTGACACCGTTATTAATAGGACGTGCTGGAGGGACAGATTCATCACCCAGAGACTCCCTATGCTGTGGAACAAAATCCTGGTACATGTGAGGCAGAGCACCTCGCTGGCTTTGTTCAAGAGAAATCTTGACCAATGGATGGGAGATCGCAGATATACCCCAGGGATTATCTCAGTGTCACTGCTTGACAGAGGCACAGCAAAATAATGGGCATAGTATCCTTCAAACTAATGGGGTGGCGAAAGCCACAAAACTCTGGGCTAGGCTTATAAATGCCCTTGGGCAGATAGCCTAGTATAAACCTATGAACCTATGAACCTATAAAGTAGTTTTGCCAGAATTTACAATAGGTGGAGAATTAAATAATGAGAGGTCAGATGAACATACATCTTCCAAGGTAAATTCATCACCCTAAGGGATGGTATAATCATCTTCCACACTCCAGTTTCCACATAAGACATTGGCAACTATAACAAGGAATATCCTGCTGTCCTGTATAAACATCTAAACAAATGTATAGACACAGAAATAAATGATAGGATCAAAGAAAGATTGTTAAAGGGACCATCCCAGTGTTTCTTTGTTTACATTCTGCAGTGTTTACCTTGAGCAGTGAGTAATTCTGAGCATGCTCAAGATATGTCTGTGTAGGGTAGGGGAGGGTTACATACAGGAAGTTTCAGCCTTTTAATCACAGTCCTTCTTTTTTTCCTGATCTACTCACACCTTTTAGGTTGAGCCATTCATTATTTTAGCTTATGGCTTGCTATTTTCAAAGAAAGGAATGTTCTAAATGTTTTAATGACCTGCCTTCTCCTGACTTCTAGTTTCTGTGGAAATGATTAGTAAACAGAGTTATTCAGTCTTTTTTGAGATGTTAATTAGCTTAGCCAGTGGCTTTTGTCTTTGCCAACCAATAGTACTTCATGGATTTTATTCCCTGCTGCTCCTTCTGTAGAAAGCATATGGGATTCAACTCACAAACATTAGTACATCAAAGAAAACAAAGTGGGAAAGCTGACTAAAGGTCCACAAAGTACATAAAAATCCTTTTGCAAACAAACCAATGTAGACCACCACTGTGCAATGATAAAAACACTGATTTAATATGATAAAACAAATACAAACAGGCAGTTTTAAATATTTATCTATTGCAAAGGCTGTGCTTAGATAAGCGCTTTCGGGCTCTGCCCTTCTTCAGATAAAAGAAAACAGTTTTAACCACATTTAAATAGCTAGTTTAAAATCACTTCAGTCAATCAAAATTTATATTGCACCCTCCTATCTTTGAGGGCGGGTTTCATGGGAACAAATTCATTTAGTCCTGGTGTCCTATGGGCTAAAAGCTCAATTATCCACCTTGCTTCTTCTCTCTCAATGGCATCTACTAAGCTACCCAGGGGACTAAATTAATTTGTTCCCATGAAACCCGCCCTCAAAGATAGGAGAGTGCAATATAAATTTTGATTGGCTGAAGTGATTTTAAACTAGATATTTAAATGTGGTTAAAACTGTTTTCTTTTATCTGAAGAAGGGCAGAGCCTGAAAGCGCTTATCTGTGTTTAAAACTGCCTGTTTATATTTGTTTTATCATATTAAATCAGTGTTTTTATCATTGGACAGTGGTGGTCTACATTGGTTTGTTTGCAAAAACATTAGTACATGGATTTCTTTATTCCGTGCATTTCATGCCTACTTTGGAATCCACATTGAATGCATTTTGTAGCAGAGGCATTGCATCTTGTTACATTACTGGATTTGATCATTGCCATTTCTCTATGTATTTTAACAATTTGTGGATTTTTTCTCATTCAAAATGAGAATGAAAGCATTTTATAATGTGTCTGGTATTACTGTTCTCAAAGAAATATTATATATTTTTTTCTGTTATTTTCATTTGACCTATTATTTTTTAACTAGAGTTCTACATTTCCAAGTATAGCTGCAGCCTGTTGTTTCATTAGTTTAGTTATTAGTCCTACAGGCTGCAATCCAAACTTCTGTACTGGCATGGATTATACACCAAAATGACAAAAATGACACTCTATTTGAGCTGAATCACATACTTCTCTTTCATATCAGTGCAGTAAAATAATGAAAGCTAAATGTAATATTTTCTTCAGTACATGCTCTTGACCGACTCTACTTGCTTTTCAAGTTTCAAGCAGTGAGATTCCCATGAGCGATGCTTTCATAACTTACATTGCATGGCTGCAGTTCATTCAAACAGTGAGATTCTCATGCGTGATGCTTTCATACCCTGCATTGCATGTCTGCAGCTCATTCAAACAGTGAGATTCCCATGAGTGATGCTTTCATACCCTGCATTGCATTTCTGCAGCTTATTCAAACAGTGAGATTCCCATGAGCGATGCTTTCATAACTTACATTGCATGGCTGCAGTTCATTCAAACAGTGAGATTCTCATGCGTGATGCTTTCATACCCTGCATTGCATTTCTGCAGCTCATTCAAACAGTGAGATTCCCATGAGTGATGCTTTCATACCCTGCATTGCATGTCTGCAGTTCATTCACACACTGAGATTCCCATGAGTGATGCCCTCATACCTTGAATTGCATGTCTGCAGTTCATTCAAACAGTGAGATTCACTTGAGTGATGCTTTCATACCCCGCATTGCACGTCTGCATTCATTCAAACACTGAGATTCCCATGTGTGATGCTGTCATACCCTGCATTGCATGTCTGCAGTTCATTCAGTGAGAATCCCATGAGTGATGCTTTCATACCCTGCATTGCATGTCTACAGTACATTCACAAAGTGAGATTCCCATGAGTGATGCCCTCATATCTTGCATTGCATGTCTGTAGTTTATTCAAACAGGGAGATTCCCATGAGTGATGCTTTCATACCCTGCATTGCATGTCTGCAGTTCATTCAAACAGTGAGATTCCCATGAGTGATGCTTCATAGCCTGCATTGCATATCTGTAGTTCATTCAAACAGTGAGATTCCCATGAGTAATGCTTTCATATCCTGCATTGCATGTCTGCAGTTCATTCACACAGTGAGATTCCCAGGAATGATGCACTCATACCTTGCATTGCATGTCTGTAGTTCATTCAAACAGTGAGATTCCCATGAGTGATGCTGTCATACACTGCATTGCATGTCTGCAGTTCATTCAAACAGTGAGATTACCATGAGTGATGCATTCATACCTTGCACTGAATGTCTGCAGTTCATTCAAACAATGAGATTCCTATGAGTGATGCTTTCATACCCTGAATTGCATGTCTGCAGTTCATTCAAACAGTGAGATTCCCATGAGTGATCCTTTCATACCTTGCATTGCATGTCTGCAGTTCATGCAAACAGTGAGATTCCCATGATTGATGCTTTCATACCCTGCACTGCATGTCTACAGTTATTTCAATTAGTGAGATTCCCATGAGTGATGATTTCATATCCTGCATTGCATGTCTGCAGTTCATTCAAACAGTGAGATTCCCATGAGTGATGATTTCATACCCTGAACTGCGTGTCTGCAGTTCATGCAAACAGTAAGATTCCCATGAGTGATGCTGTCATACCCTGCATTGCAGTTCTACAATTCATTCGAACAGTGAGATCACCCTAGATATTTACACCCCCCCCCCATTAAAGAAACCACGGTAAAAAAATTCTCCAAACTCACCTTCATGCTTCTTAAGACAGAAGTGGTGAACTTCATGACACCCATGGAGATGGACAATATAGTTACGACTGCTGAATCCTACACAAATGCACACTACAAGCACTTACACGAGTGCATGGATTGTGCTATCCCAAACAGAACCAAGAGCTATCCTCTAAAAGAAGGAAGCCAATCTGGTGGTCCCCTGCCATAAACAAACTCTACAACTGTGACGGATCCACACAGCCTACCAGTTTTTGCTATGCCTCGAGCCACGTATCACTGTGTATGTTTAATTATTGCCAGATTGATTATTGCTAGTTCTTGATATGCCACTACCTCACTATATGCTGCTAATACTGAAACAATACAATATGCTTAAGAGCAGGCCTTGCTCACTGATTACTGGTATCATTGAACTTTTGTTAATCTATAAGTTGTTTATCAGCTTAAAAGATGTTTACCAGAATGTGGGGATTTCAAAGAGGAACTATATCACAAGATTGTGAGCTAACTGTTCCCTGAAAAGGGGAAGTAGGGCACAGGACCAGACATTACTAGACTTGTTTACAACTTAGGAAATGATCTGTAATTTTCTAAAATATTCCATCAGCTCATGATGAGCCTGTAATGTCAGATCTTTCTACAATATTCTGTCAACTCAAAAAAAGACTATAAAAGCTCAAAGGCTAAGATGAAAATCATCATCAGCATCCGGATTTGATCACAGCACCAGCCTGAACTGAGCTTAGAGACATTTCGCCAGTGTCGGCCTTGCCTTGACTGAACAGATAGCTGCACTGGATAGGATTTGAAGTCTCCCTATCAGTGGCAAAGATGATTTTGTTTATGCATATGCTTGTAAGTACATGATTTATTAGTTTTTGTTTATTTAGTTTTAGCCTTACTGTACTTTAGGAAAAGTTTTGCTTAATAAATTAATAAGTTAAGTTTGAGCCTTGGTGTTTTGTGTCATTTCTATTCCTGTATTAACCTCAGATTTTGAAGTAACGGACAGATACACTTGGCGTAGTCGGCAGGATCTGGGGTTTCCAGTAGAGATGTCACAACAACAACCAATGTTTTTTCCTTTAAAACACCTAGGTATAGGTAAGAAGGATGTTGCATTAAGCACCCCAAATAAGTTGGGTGTTGATGCTACTTTGACAGCATTATTTGGGAAGTGGGATCCTCTTGCTAAGGTATTGAGTCAAGTTTCTCCTCCTCCTTCTCCAAATCCTTTGCAGGAAAGACCTAAGGCAGATCCCGATAGCCTAGCTAGAGCTTTAGAAGGGTTAAAATTGGATGATAAGGGAAAAAAGGTGAAGGAGGGGGTAGGGGCAGCCGGATGGCTGTTCTTTGAAGCAATTCAGGAATTAGACAGGGATGTAGACTCACTAAAAGAAAAGTTTCAGAATTAGAAGAGCGATGTAAAGAACTCACACACACACATAGATTAGATAGAGATGCCTTGGAGAAGGCAAACATGGCACTTGTTAAAGTAGGGAGGAAGCTGAGCACTGGAAATCAAATTCAGTGACTTTAGCTACTCGGATAATACAACAGCGTGACAACGAAATGGGAAGACAACGCCATCCACCCCCAAGGCCTCGGGTTCGTGCTTTGCTGTGTAAGGCAGAGTTTGATCCTGAGAAGTGGGAAGGTGATTTCCCTCAACAGATGAGGGTGATAGTGATTTTGAAATAGTAAATCCTCCGTCAGTGGAGCGCCCAGTTATTGAGAAAAGGGACAGTGGACTGGAGGCAGCACCACAACAATGGGTGGAGGTGCGGAGTTATCATAAGCTGAATTATTGAATATAATCCAAATCTATAAGCAAAGGCCAGGGGAAACTGTTTTGGCGTGGTTTCTTGGGTTTGGGACACAGGGGACAAGCGGTGTCTCTAAATGCTGAAGAGATGCACCAGTGTGCATGTCTGGTGTTTCACCCACGTCTAAAGCAAATAGTAAACAATATAGATCATGGTGATTCCCAGGTGAATACACTGGTGGTGTGGTTAGCCTCGGCTTTCCGCGCTACTTGGCCAGATGCTACAGCAGTAGCTGATGAACATAAGCCTTGAAAACAATAGCAGAGGCCATACAGCAGTTAAGAGAAATGGCTATGTTGGCTGCCGTTTACTCAATGGAATTGAGGGATGGTGTATTGGTGCTTCGAGAGGCCAGATGCACAAATTATGACTAGTAATATGAGGAGCAAATTAATCAAAATGCACCACAGTGGTGGAAGGGCAGCTGATGGCTGCCCTGGCAGGTGGTGTAGGTCAGCAGATATGGGACGTAATAGCCACTCTAAATCAAATGGCAGAATTAGTGGAAGAAAAAGAACAGAGAAGAGCTAGAAAGGCGAATGCGGAGAAATCAAAATATAAATCTGGAGAAAAGGTTACGAGAAAGCAAATGTTTCTGGATCTGTTGAGGTGGGGGGTTGGAGCTGCGGAAATAGATGGGATAGCTACTGAAGAATTATATAAAAGCTGGAAGCAGAAACAAAAAGAAAAAGGTTCAAGTTCTGAAAGTAAAAGCAAACCCCTACAAAAGTCCAACCAGGAGTACCACTGAAGGGAAGGTAGGATGGAATCAATTATATCCTGACATCCCTACTGATGAGGAGCTAGCACAGTGGCAAAGGGGAATTTAATGAGAGAGACTGGGAGGGAAGGAATGGAGAACCCGGTCGAAAAAACAGAGACAAATTGACTAGTAGGCGGGTCCCCAGTTGCTAGGGGTACAGTAAGTGCAATTACACCTGGGGACCCGGCCTTACGCACCTACCATTTTTGGAAGGGACGCCCACAACATGTGATGGCTCTGCTAGGCACACGATCCGAAGTAACCATTTTGCAGGCAACCCCGTGAGATTTCGTGGACAATATGTAGAAATTGATGGTTATGGAGGGCAAAGACACTAGGTACCAAAACCAAGATTAAGATAGCTTTTGGGGATGGTATTCCTATTTACATTGAAGCAGTGATAGCACCAGTACCTGAACACATTTTAGGAATAGATGTGTTAAAGGGTAGAACTTTGGAAACCACTGTAGGGCCATTTAGGTTTGGAGTGCGGCATTGTTCAGTCAACGCAGTTAAGGCTGTAGTTCGAGGCAATGCTAAGTGGGAACTGCTTTGTATTCCCACGCCTAAAACAATAGTGAACATCAAACAATATCGTATCCCAGGTGGGCACGCTGAAATTACTGAGACGATCCAAGAACTGCTTGGGTTGGCATACTTGAGCCAACAGTGAGTCCATTCAACAGTCCGGTGTGGCCAGTAAGGAAACCTGATGGATCATGGCGAATGACTGTAGATTATCGAGGTCTGAACAAGGTGGCCCCACCCTTAGCGGCAGCTGTTCCAGACATTGTTACGATCGTGGAAAGATTGTCTTCCTCTGCTGGACCATATCATGCAGTTTTGGACTTGGCAAATGCCTTCTTCTCCATTCCGATAGCAGAAGAAAGCAGAGCCCAGTTTGCTTTTACCTGGGAGGGGAGGCAGTATACCTTCCAAGTGTTACCTCAAGGATATCTGCACAGCCCTACCCTGTGTCATGGACTAGTGGCTAGAGACCTAGCCAAGTTACAGCTAGACAAAGTGACTATTTTTCATTACATTGATGACATAATGATTACTGGAGAAAAATCTGAGGTGGAGACCGCATTAAAGACTGTAGTGCAGCACCTTCAGAACAGAGGGTGGGCTATAAATGAGAATAAAACACAACAAGGGACATCAGTAAAATTCCTTGGTATGATTTGGAACGGAGCGAAAAGGGAAATTCCTGCAGCAGCACTGGAGAGTATCCAGAAAATTGCAGTCCCAAAAACGAAGCAGCAGGCACAGGCCTTTTTGGGAGCAATGGGCTTTTGGAGAACATGTGTACCTCATCTTGGACTGATTTTGCGACCCATTCACTATGTAACTAAGAAAAAATGTGATTTTCAATGGGGTCCCAAGCAACAAACAGCTTTTGAAGAAGCAAAAAAGGCTCTACAGCAGAGCGTGGGGCTGGGCCCAGTTGATCCACAACAACCTTTTGTCCTTGAAGTAACAGTTGCCAATAATATTATGTCTTGGGGGCTGTGGCAGAAGGATGACACTGGGAAAAAGAGACCCTTGGGATTTTGGTCCAAATCCCTAACTGGAGCGCAGGTGAGATACAGCCCCCTTGAGCAGCATGTACTGGCGGTGTACACAGCATTGATTCATGTAGAAGGGATAACCAAACAACAAACAGTGACAGTTAAAATAGACTACCCAATCCAGGGGTGGTTACGAGACAATACCTTAATGAAAACCTTGATAGCACAATCTTCGACCGCACAAAAGTGGAAGTGGTATTTACAGGAAAGGGCCAACATCGTGCCTGGGGTGTCTCAGGTACAACAACAGTTGGCTGGACTGGTAATTCTGGATGATGCTGATGCGATAGAACAACAGCGATATGAGCTCCCACAGTCTCCAATAACTGAAGCATTACCATTTGATAATTTAGATGCAGAAAAACAAAATTTGCATGGTTTGCTGATGGTTCTGCCAAAATTGGATCAAATGGTAGGACCTGGACTGCAGTGGCTTATTGCCCACGAACAGAAACTGTGTTATTTGATGAAGGTACTGCCGGTTCAAATAATCAGGCAGAACTTCTGAGCTGTTGCCCTGGTCATTGATAGTTTATCACCGGAGGAGCATACATCTATACTAACAGCTGGGCAGTTTATAAAGGACTGACGACCTGGTTACCTGCCTGGCAGCAACAGGATTGGAAAATCCATGGCAGACCTCTGTGGGGAGGCTCAAAAAATTGGCAACGGATTTGGGAAAAAGCTCAACAATGTAAAATCAGTGTTGGACATGTAAATGCCCATGCATCACTTGTAACAAATAAAAGGAGGCATAACCAGCAGGTAAATAAAATGGCCGCGGTACGTGTTACTAAAGAAAAAGTCAAAAGTGCCAGTATGGCAAAATGGGCCCATGATCAAAGTGGACATTTGGGAAGAGATGCGACGATAGAATGGGCCCGGAGGCATGGTATGCAGTTAAATAAGGAAATAACTACGGATGTTATAAAACAGTGTGAAATTTGTCAAAGAAATAAACAGAAGCAACTGCAAGCAAAAGCATGCGGACACATTCACAGAGGCAGCCGCCCAGCACAAATCTGGCAAATAGACTTTATTGGTCCTTTACCACTGGATCAAAACCAGCAATACTGCCTAACGATGGTGGACACTTATTCAGGATTACTAATGGTGTCCCCATGCAAAAAGGCAAACCAGCAAGCAGTGTTAAAAGGATTGAATAAATTATGTGTGACATATGGGATTCCCGCTGAAATCCAAAGTGACCAAGGCAGCCACTTTACCGGAGCAGAGGTCCAAGAGTGGGCAAAGGAAAATGGAGTTCGATGGGTACTGCATATCCCATATCATCCCCAAGCTGCTGGTTTAATTAAAAGGTATAATGGGCTCCTTAAAGAACAAATTCAAAAGAATACGAATGATGGAACATTGCGAGGCTGGGCAAAGGTACTAGAATTAGCTGTGAGTCAGCTGAATAACAGACCCCGAAAGCATCAAGGAACTCCCTTGCAAATGCATATGAGTGACATTCGATCTAACTGCTGTGTTTTGAAAATAGAAAGGCTGAATCCGAATGCCATATACCCTCTTCTGACAAATACTGATCAAACTCGATTCTGGCTATGTGCATTGACTGAACAAAGGGTGCCAGCACAAAATATGGCATTAGTTGAGACAGGCTGGAAACTCTTTCTCCCAGAAAATTGGCACTGGGGCAAAAGGGCTATTAGGTGAAAGTTGGGAGGTTTTTACATTATGGGAGCCAGAACGAGAAGTGATAGTGAAGGCTATCAATTTAGATAACAAGACACAAATGATTCAGAAAGGACAACCTTTAGTAAAAATTTGTATGCATCAAGATGCTGTTATTCTACTACAAGACTGTGATACTAAACCAAGCAAATGGCTGGGAATGAAAGTTATAGTGACCACACCCAATCAGCCAAATGAACATGGGACAGTAATTTGTAATGGACCTGGTGATACTGTTTTAGTATTACTTGATTCTGCTAAACAACCATTGTACTTTCCTCTCCATAGATTATTGCCACTGTTTGGGAAGGAGCCAACCTTTTCCCACGACAACACTTAGAGGGGCCATATAACTGTCTTGATCCTGTCCCTCTATTCGAAGGGGAAGATGTTGCAAATTTGACAGCTGACTGTGACTTTTATTGAAAATTGGGAGACCATTTATATGCAGTGACACCGAAGCCTGCCTTAACTTGGAGCATCACTCAGACGGAAAACATTACAACTGTATGTAGACTGAACTGTGATAGACATCCTGAAAAATGTGTTTCCAACCCTTTTGGAGGTCTGTACCAAAGGTTAAACGAGTCGGATTTTCTTTAGCTAAGTCTCCATTAGATTCCTCCTGCATAGCTGAATTTCAAAGGAAAATGACACTCATGGAAACCCTATCTCCGGACTTGGAGATATATGCCATGGACAATAGTTCACTGTATTTAATGGTTTGGGACATGTGGTAAGATATACCAGAGGATGTAAAACTGTAAGTAGCTAGAATTATACAACGTATTAAAATGATAGTTAACATGTCAGCAGTGGATATTACCACCAGGTATCCACATTGTAAAATTGCACAATTATGGCCAGTTAATTCTTTGCATATCAAATACAAACATTACAAATATAGAAGAAATAAACGCGATGTAACAGGTATTCTTGGTACTGCACTAGGTGCAGTCGGAACAGGGACTGGATTCCTAAACAGTTTAGATATAGATACCCTACGTAGCAAGTTGAGCCGTTTGGGCACTGACCTAAATATGGCCTTTAAGCTACTAGCAGACCATGATCCTGAGTTGGGACAAAGAACTGTAGACAGTATTTTAACTCAAACTGTCTTGTGGAGGTGGATTGAACATACAAATACATATACAGAACAGATTTTAGATAACCTCACAGCAGAAGTAAATCAGACTTTTTGTATTTTATCTCAGTTGGCTGCCAACCAGCAATATTTGCAATTCACTCAAACCTGGGGGGCTAAAAAGGCAGCCCATTGGCAAAAGGAACTGCAACTGTATCAGTGGTTAAAGCCAATAGATTTTATGTGTGAAAATAAGTCTTGTATACTGATTTTTGACTATCTTGCTAGTAAAAAAGGAACAAAGCAGGTCTGTCCATTTGTTACATTGCCCTTGCAATTTGGAAATAATTGGTGGGTACCTCAAATTGAATCCACTTTAATTGATTATAATGATGTACCCGTTGATGTGACAAGTTGTGAAACCTGGCCCCAGGGGTGGGTGTGCATGATAGTGAAGAGGAAGCCTCACCCATGCTTACATAATGGAACTGGGGAATGTATCTGGCACAGGTATGTAGTAAATGGTACAGACGTCTACCAGCTAAATGATACCACTGTTTGTGTGATATCCTCCTGTAAATTAGCCTGGAGTAATGGAATGATCACAACTAGTGGAGCATACTGTAAAAGTAATATCCATGCAATTATTGATTTTTGTACTGGAGAATTGATTAGACTGACTAGATGGATGGACGTCACATTTAATGCTAGCATAGAACCATTACATACTTTTAAGTGGCCATCTCTAGTCCACCGGACTTTCAACAGATTAAGCAGGAAGGACAAACAGTGTTGCAACTGTTAAATAAAACACTAAATGATGCGCATCAAACAGTGATTAAAATGATTAAGGATAAAGGTACCATTGTAAAAATTGCAAATGAAATACAGGATATAACTGTTTCACATTGGTATGATGTTTTATGTGGTCATCTAAGGCTTCAGTGTGGTTTAATTTGTTATTGCATCCTTTACTTTTGACCACAATAATCTCTGTGTTATTTTGCATAATATCATGCTGTATTTATTGTAAGGTGATGAGAAGGTACAAACTGATGTTGTCAGTTTTAACCATTATAAGGGATACACAGCGTTTGTTGCTCGATGCAAGGGTGGCCTGTGCGGATCCACACAGCCTACCAGTTTTGCTATGCCTCGAGCCACGATCACTGTGTATGTTTAATTATTGCCAGATTGATTATTGCTAGTTCTTGATATGCCACTACCTCACTATATGCTGCTAATACTGAAACAATACAATATGCTTAAGAGCAGGCCTTGCTCACTGATTACTGGTATCATTGAACTTTTGTTAATCTATAAGTTGTTTATCAGCTTAAAAGATGTTTACCAGAATGTGGGGATTTCAAAGAGGAACTATATCACAAGATTGTGAGCTAACTGTTCCCTGAAAAGGGGAAGTAGGGCACAGGACCAGACATTACTAGACTTGTTTACAACTTAGAAAATGATCTGTAATTTTCTAAAATATTCCATCAGCTCATGATGAGCCTGTAATGTCAGATCTTTCTACAATATTCTGTCAACTCAAAAAAAGACTATAAAAGCTCAAAGGCTAAGATGAAAATCATCATCAGCATCCGGATTTGATCACAGCACCAGCCTGAACTGAGCTTAGAGACATTTCGCCAGTGTCTACAGTACATTCACAAAGTGAGATTCCTATGAGTGATGCCCTCATATCTTGCATTGCATGTCTGTAGTTTATTCAAACAGGGAGATTCCCATGAGTGATGCTTTCATACCCTGCATTGCATGTCTGCAGTTCATTCAAACAGTGAGATTCCCATGAGTGATGCTTCATAGCCTGCATTGCATATCTGTAGTTCATTCAAACAGTGAGATTCCCATGAGTAATGCTTTCATATCCTGCATTGCATGTCTGCAGTTCATTCACACAGTGAGATTCCCAGGAATGATGCACTCATACCTTGCATTGCATGTCTGTAGTTCATTCAAACAGTGAGATTCCCATGAGTGATCCTTTCATACCTTGCATTGCATGTCTGCAGTTCATGCAAACAGTGAGATTCCCATGATTGATGCTTTCATACCCTGCACTGCATGTCTACAGTTATTTCAATTAGTGAGATTCCCATGAGTGATGATTTCATATCCTGCATTGCT
>NC_056745.1:1064188063-1064207982 GCF_019279795.1 Protopterus annectens
ATAGATGCATGGAATCAGGAAGAGCCAACATCCTCTTCAAGGGAGGATGAGAGCCGTCTTGTGGACATCTGCAATAAACCTTAAAAGGGGAAAAAAAATTGCTGTCCAGGAGCAAGTGCACAACTAAAAGTACTCACCTTAGCCTGACCAAGCAAATAAAAGCACTAGGGAAATCCTCCAAAGCAAACATGCAAATTAGCTACATCTACTAGACACAATCATAAGGCTTACTTCACATATGTCCACAATCACAAAGGAAGCACCCAGATCTGCTCAGAACTGGTGGTAAAGGACACCAGAATCACAAATGCCATAGATAAAGCCAGCTAACATGGTGGTAAAGGACACCAGAATCACAAATGCCATAGATAAAGCCAGCTAACAGCCAACAAACTTCACCCCTCCACTCATTAGGACATCCCAGTACCCACCCCCTTCCACTTGTATCTAGGAAATGAGTCACTACTGCCCTCTCAAAGGCAAAAAAAAAAATACAGCCTGCATGGGACCAGATACCATCTGAAGCTGCATCCTATATGAACTCAAGAAGGAACTTGGCTGCACCATTAAGCACCCTATTCAGCCAAACCAGAGTACTGGCCTCATCCCAGCTGAGTAGAAGACTGCTACTTGTCATCCCTCTGGACAAAGGTGGAGCATCTACTGATAACAGAAATTAGGCCCATCATCCCAACTAGCCTGATCTAAACAAAGACAGCCAAGGATCCAAAACATCATATAACACTTAAAATGCAAAGGGTGCGAGCTCAAAGCTAATCATCCTTAGCCAATTTCATGCTGTGTGATGTTTGGATCCTTGCCAGTTTTCTTAATGTTTCTCCATTTGGATCTGTTTGGCTGCCTGAGGGTTTTGTTTTTGAACTAGCCTGATCTGCAAGGCCATGGAACAGATGGACCTCATTAACAAGGGCATTGGCAACAGTTTGGCTTTGTCAAGGAGAGGTCATGTGTTAAATCTGATAGACAGTCAAATCCATGGAGGCAGGGGAAAGACTGCACACTGCCTACCTTGACCTGGCCAAAGCCTTTGACACTACTCTCCACTTGGGAGTAGGATACTCTCAACAAGCATCAATCTGTTACCAGATGGGTAGCAAACTGGCTCACAGAGAGCTCACCTAGTCAAATTAGTAGAAGCCACTTCAAGCAGTAGGCCTGCAATGAGCAGCCTATCCCAGGGATTGGTCTTGGGGCCTCTTATTTGGGATATATTTGGAGGTGCAGGCCAAAACTAGTGGGTTATGGCTGATCAAAGTTTACCAAGGACTGCAAGCTAGGCAGTCATCAATTCCCCTCATGACAGACCTCCTTCAAGAGTGTCTCACCCAAAGTGACTGGTGCCAGAAATAGGACCTCAAGCTGCATACCAAAAAATACATCATCCCCTTTGTGGAGAGATGTCCTCACAAATCACATTAATAATGTCCTAAGCATGTAATCAGTCGTGAGGAATTTGGGTACCCAGGTTGATAGCAACCCCAACTTTTGACTACTATGTTGCTTCTATTGTACAGAAAGCTTTCTACATGGTCCACCTCATAAGTCAGGGTGTCTCATCCAGGGACAAAGTAGTCATAATATCCCTGTATTCTTCCATTACAAGCCCCATTGAGTAAAACACCTTTTAGCATGTACTTTGCAAAGCCCATACAGTAGCTGGAGATAGAGGTTTCTCATCAGGACAATCCAGGGCCACCAACATCTACCCATACACATATAGGCTATTAACCCTTAAGCCCTACCCCCTCTAATCAGTTTCACACTCCTCAGAGGTGACCTCCATCTAGCATACAAAGCAATCTCAGACCTCACCTTGATGGGACTGCTCTACTTAAGCAACGTACCTGCACACCCCAAACTGGTCTGAGGTATCAATAGGACTTGTTGGCAGACAGATTTATCCCAGATTTATCCCAGAGACTCCATCTGTGGAATTGACTCCACAGAGTACCCAATTATCCCCTTTTAAGTACAACCTGGATAGCTAGATGGGAGACGGAAAATACACCCCTGGGATTTCACCCATGTCTCTGCTGGACTGGGCATCAGGTGCTGACTAACATGGGCTAAAGTCCTGGCTAGGCTTACAAGGGCCTCAGGGCCAATAGCCTAGGAACTTCCTATAATCTGTTAAATTAGCAAGATTTGTGACATACATCAAGAATGCCAAATGGCAGTGAAGTAAGACACTGTATCCTGCAATTATTTCCAGTCAGAAGAAAGGGCATAGCTTGGCTTTTGAGTGAGGCTGTCTTGTGTTTTTCTAACCATGATGTATCAATTACCTTATGCAAAGGAATGAAAACATTTGACTAATTTTTTTTAAGGAAGGTCAACACATCTGGTCACTCTGTACATGTGCTCTTCAGAGATAGTTTTGTTACCATTTATCTTCTGCACATTCACATTGCAGGGGGATGCACCCAAAACAAACCCTGCCAACTTCTAGACCACAGAAAAATTACTTTACGGAACAAACACTAAAATACCAGCATTTCTTTCTGTACATACCTGTCCACATAGTGTCTTTACATATGCAATGTCCAGTCTTTGATTAAAATCCCTTTTCAGTGGCACCCTGGGGTGAAAGTCTCCATGGCTACATGTGCAAAGTTATGCCAATGTGAACATGTAAAACAAAAGGCTTTAAGATTTGAAGGAAACACTATTAGTGCACCAACATAGTAGAGGTAGATTCCCACCTCAATACTTGCAGTGGTAATTGTGGGCACAGGTTGTGCCAATAGAAATAGCAAAGAACATTGAAATTCAGGGCTGTATTGTGAAGCTGAAAGGAGAGCCTTGGACAAGGCTGAACATTTTGAGACGGCACATTTATTTGGCAAGATGAGTTTGGAAGGGAGTTGCACTTACCATGTATGTAGCCAGCCTATAGCAAGTGCCCATAAGAACTGCATTTCCTTTTACAAAGAAAAGGGATATAGCAGTGCAGTAGACTTCTGAAAGAGGGATACAAGTTTGGATTGGGAAGATTGTGCCATTTTAACTGTCCAAGGTTGAAGATAATGTTGAGCCAGTTTAACTATTAGAGATGTTCCACATCTACCATGAAGACCAGTAATTAGGTAGAGTGAGCCAGAGTAGATGTGACTAAGTGGTAAATAAGAATTTTTTTAATATAACAAGTGGTAGATTGTAGGAGCTTTACTGAGCCCAAATGGTAAGCCAGGATGGATAAAAGGAATAAATCCTAGTTAAAATCCTTACAGCTTTGTATTCAGTTTTGCTGTGTGTTTGGGCTAGTAGCCTACAGGAAATATTGCATGGCATGTAGTTTATTAAACCCATTCTGGATTAGATGAGCCTATATACATTCATACAAGTGCATGGACATTCACACCATGTTTTACATATTGCTCAATTTGTAATTTGCAGAACACATTCTTATCTAGATATGTCAGCACATGTAAACATGCAAATTTGTGCAGCAGGGTTTTGTATGCCTTAGTTATGTAAAAGGGACTGCATAAAAACAAGTTTATATGTATGGTTTTAAATATGAAAATGAACCCATGACAATTCCAAACCTATCAGGCTGAAGATTCTCACAGGCAATTGCTACACTTGCAGTACTTTTCCTGTTTAAAAGGACTGTTTACTTCTGAAGTGAAAGGTAAATGTTAATACAGTAGGCACAGTATGTCCAATTGCTTTGCCATAACTAGCATTTAGTGTCACCAATAAAGTAATTATAAATTATACTTGGCATGTAGAAGCTGCCCAAGGAAGTACTGTCAGTTGTAGTTATGAACGTGCACAGATCAAATTGTGGCTATACATTGAGGGAAATAATTCTTACATTAGATGAAGAAAACTTCAGGCTGTAAAATACCCCAGTTCAATATGAGATGAGGACTTTGAGAACTACAGGTCACACTACAAAGTTGTTCATTGCTGCTGCATCAATACACAATTGAAACCCCACATGGGTTGTGCATATAAACAAAGTATACACATGGATATTTCTGTATACATTTATGTACATGTAGACATGCTTATACCCTTAAATTTTAATACATGCATAAATCCATTTCACAAGAAACTTACATATCTAACATGACCAATCTTGTGTAGCAGGTAAAGATTAAACATTTAAAATTGCATGCTAGTTGGGTCTTATTCACTTAACTCCTGCACCAATAAAATTGTCTACAGACATGGAAGATATGCAGTTTAACTTCAGAAAACAGTTACTACAGTAAGTAAATTAGTTAAGCAATTACAATGAAAAGTGATATTATAAAATGGGTAAACACCTCATCATTCCACAGCAGGAATTAGTGGGGGTTAATATCCAGTGTGTGTAGTCACTCTTCTTGCAGTGTCTGACTGCAGGACACTTCACTGCAAACCATTGTTTCCATAGTGACACTAATTCTGTATGGCATAATTACTTGCTTCACTTCCCATGCCCAGAGTCTGATTTCCAACAGTTTGCAAGCCTGAAATAGAAACATTTAAAGTTAATTTTGCCTTCATGCCTCTGTTCATGGTTCTTTGTAATTACCTAGGCAGTACATGCAAATTGTCATGTCTGATCATGGTACTACTCTGGTGAACAAATTATACAATCACTTGTGCACATTTAGACACTTCTGTACCTGCAGACTTTCAATAATGCACATACTGGACAAAGGCATTACAGTAGTCTACCTTAGGATAGAACAGGACAAATACTCAGGTGGTTACAATGGTAATAGCACAAGAGCTATTACAAGCCTAGCCCATAATACCCAGGATATGGCAATACATCTCAATTCCCCAGATATGGAATGGGGCAGTGGGTCTGTATTGGAGCCCCTCAACTCATTTCAGACTGTCTGTTCATAAGGGACATGGGTAGTACCCCCACCATGAGTGAATTTATGGTACCCCAGCCATTTATCCAAATTCTTGGAGATGGCAAGAAACAGGTTTTGCTTGATAAAGATGGAAGTGTATTCCTTACATGAGGTAGCCTTTAGGAACTGAAGGCCTCTCCACGCAGTTCTGCTAGAGTTACAAATAAGGTTCAGGTCCATAGCACACAATTTCTTACAAATATGCAATATTCATCACTGGATCAGAGAATGCCTTGTATGTCAGGTTTAAGTCATCTGACAAACAAGTAGATGAAGGATAGTGTCCTACACCCCCCCCCTCCCCCTGAGAGAAGCCAACTGCCTGGTTAGGTATTTGCAGAAGGGAATGTTTTACTCAATTGTGGGCCTGCTTATGACTTCCCTTAAACTTTATGCCTTTAAGCTGAGCCACAGATTCTTACTGTAGCTACCAGGTGATCAAATTATGTTTAGGGATGTGCTATCAAGATTGGTAAACCAGATATCCCTGCAAGTTATAAAATGTTACGATTACTTATTTGAATTTGGCACATGGGGGACCATGTTGAATGCTTTGGCCAAGTAACTAAGGGATGTTCAATTTTATCCATGGCCCTTGTGACTCTCAAAGCTGGCCACCAGATTAAGCAGACAAGACATCCCTTTGAGGAAGGAAAATTGGGTCTGATCCAGTGTTTGGAGATCTCCTACACAGTTACTGATCAGGTCAGTGGTAATTCTGGGTCTCCAATTGCCTGGATCTGTTGGACTACGCTTGTGCAGGGAGGACTGCTGCAGTCATGCATTCCTCTGGGACAACTTGTCTAGAGGCTTTTTGGCTTTTGAGTGCAGGAAAGATCAGTTCCCTCAATGACTGGCAGGGGGATGGTTGCAGACATGTGTGTGGTAGGAGGAGAAAGTATGAATGGAACTAGTCAGCCAGCACATTTGCTATAGTTTCAGACTGGGTGCAAGTGTTGCCATTTATGATGGACTCAAATTGCCAAGTATTTCCCCTGCAGCTATGAACATAAGCCTTAGGTTAGTCTTTCACCAAAGAGGCTACCTTCGTCTTGGTTTGCTTCAGAAGATTTGACTAGCTCTTTAAATTCTTGGACTGGTGAGGGTCTTTGCACCTTTTGTCAGTTTTCTTGGTTTTGAAGATTTTCCTTTTGTTGAATAAACTGTTTATGCCAGGGAGGTTTACTTTAGCCACTATTCATAGGTTTGGCTTGGAGAGATCCTGCCTTCCTCTATGCAGCTATGAATGTGGTTGTACACTGCTCGGGTACAGCACAAATTAGGCCTCAGCATCATTGTGGTTTGGAGGGACCTGAAAGTTTAATAGGCTGTCACTTGGATATAACTGGCCTTAAAGTTTTTAACAGGTCTGACCTTGTGAAAGTCAGTTGGCCACTATCAAGGCATCTGCCATAGTACTAAAGAATGGTACTTACCTTCTTCCTGTTGCCCCACCATGTAAACCAAGGCAGTCCTCATATCCCATTCTGTATGCCCAGTGTGCATTTATGGCACCCATTCATGCCAATTCATGTCATTCACGTAGTAGGTGCAGTAAGTGCTGTCTGGATGCACTTTCACAATCCTGTGGCATAGGCTGAGATTATGAATATGGCCCTATGCTTACACCAATAGACAACTCATGGTCTCTTCTCTCACCACCATTCCCCACACATTTCTAGTTTACCTTAATCCTGTGCAGTTGACTCAGGACCCCAAGCCAAGTAACTTTGGTGCACTACCCTTCCAGCTTTTCTGGAAGGGAATCTCCCATGTCCAGGTTTCTGTTAGGATACCCATCAGTGAACCTACATTGAGTGTAGCAATTCTTGATTCATGTTTTGCAGGATGAGTTTTACATTCAGCATTTACTCAGCTATTCAAGTAACTCAAGCTAGGCAATTGGACACTGGCCAACCAGCAACTTAATACAGGGCTACTGGGCTTTATAGCAGGCATATGCCATCCAGTGGCATTTGGGCACTTGACATCAGTAAAGGTAGACTGGTCCTCAACCCACTTAACACTAGCAAATACAATCCCCTTTTGTCAACATTAGGGAAAAACTGAAGCTAGAAGGCTTTACACTGGGTAGTGTCAGGGCTAGCCATTTTGACAAAGTTTGATCCAGGTCCTATTTTAGAGATAAAAACTGTTTCATATGGGTATGTCAAAAGCTGTTTAGTCTATATAGAGTCTGTACTGAGGCCCACAGCTCCATTCTTGTTGCGAGGTGGAAGCAGCAAAGTTTTTGGGAGGAACCCCAGAGACCCAGGAAAACATGTTGACTCCATACAGACAATGGCTGGAAGTCAGGATCAAACCTTGCACATGTGAAGTTTAAGGTATTATGCCACTTTAAGCTGGGAAAAACATGCCACAAGACTGGTCCAATAACAGTTCTAATGCTCAAGAGGATTGCAGGTGAATAGGACATTGGAGTTCCAATTTACCTCTAAAAAAAGATAGTGTCTTTATAACCTCAGCAAAGAAGTGGACGCTCCTTTCAGAACCGAACCAATTTCTTTGCTTAAAGAATTAGCATGCATATTTAGCCCATGTGCTGAAAAATAAAGCAGACAATCCAGCTAGACTCGAGTACTGAAATAAGGCATTTCGCAATTCTTTACATAATGCTGAATCAGAATACTATGCAGAAAGGCAGTTGCGATTTAATAAATCTGAAAAGCTATTCCATATGGTTAAGGAAATAACCTTGTCAACATACACCAAGATGCCACAATGTGCCCCTCAGGAAGTAGTAAATCTTTCTTGATCCATCACTGATGCCTTATGCAAATGAAGGTAGAATAGTGTTACTAAGTGGCTCAGATATTACAGAACTCTGAAGAGTTTTAGCCAGCTTCCTTTGCTTCCGTCAGCCAAACTAGCCCTTGACAGCATACCACTTCCTTTAGCATGGGTATCTTAGTGCAGCTACCTACTTGGGCAGCAACAAGACAGTCAAAAGTTAAACAATTTTCATTTTAATTTGTTCTGCTGATTTTAACCCCAGTCTTCATAGCTCCCCCAAATCATGCACTACCCTAAACACATCTACTCTAGGCATCTGCACGACTATCCCTAGCAAATTCACATCTTGTGATATTAGAGCAGTTTCCCTGCTTACAGCAATTCTGGCAACCAAACATCCTTCATTTTCTGCCACAGGATCTATTCAGAAAGAGATCCAAGCATTTATCAGTCCTTCCTAGGAGGAAGGAAATTGTTAATGCAAGCATGTACTACTTCCTCAGTAGCTAGTAACGGATGCAGGATTCATTGAGATACTGGTTATGAAATCAGCAGCAACTCTGTCAGCCTTGGAAAGGAATGCCATTTTGCTTTTAGTAAAGCACAGCCACTTCATGGGGGAACTGCAGTTCTGGAGCAGAGTGTTCTGCCATCAGGGCAGCTGCAGCAACTGCTCAGGCTAGGTGAGAAGCCTTTGGCCATTGAAACCAATGCCATTTTGTAATAGTGGGGAAATGAGATTGTGCAAGCACTCCTGCTTTAAATTCTACATCAGAAAGTAGAAATAGCATTCTCTAATCCAGTAGACCTAAAGGAGTATTTACTAAAGCTTGCTTTATAGCTAGGTACTAGGCTATTGGCCTTTGGGTCTTTATATAAGCCTAGCCAAATAGTACCCTGACTTTTGCCACCCAAGAAAATTATTTTCCTGTGCCCCTGTCAAGCAGAGCCGCAGAAGTGATCCCTGGGGTGAATTTCGTATTTCCATCCAATCATGATTTTTCTTGAGGACTAATGAGGAGCTTTGACATTGACAGGTAGTTTGTTCCAGAGTATGGGAAGTCCCTGGGACAGGAATCTATCCCTCCAGTATGTTCTGTTTAGGGACCGAAACCTTGTCACCACAATACAGCATGTAGCTGGAAGGGATTGGGATTTCTTTAAGTGGAACATGTCCAACAGCTCTGGGTTTGCCATAGTTTTGTATGTTAGGCAGAGATAGCCTCCAAGTAGGCGATATGCAACAGAGTAAAGCTGGAGTTTGAGACAGTCTGTGTAGGGCATCTTTGAGGCTGGTAATCCTCCGAGAGGTATTTGTGGCCTTTCCAGTTGTAGAGGTCATGAGATACATACTAAAAGGGGCATTGTACTCTATAATGGGTACAATGAGTGATGAGTAGAGGGGAACAATGACTTTTTCGTAGATGAGAAACCTTTTATGATGAGGTGTACCACGTAGAAAGATTTCCTGACTACTGTGGCGATGTGATCAAAGGAGAGACTACTCTCCACCCATGTACCAAGGTCTCTTATCACACTTTCAGTGTTAAGTAAACTACCGCCCATGTGGTAGTTCATAGGTACACAGTTTTTACCAAAAGAGAGATGACAATGCACTTTTTGGCACTGAGCTTGAGGCAAAGGCTTTGACACCAGGCATCTGTCTCAGGAAGGCCCTTTGTAGGATGTCAATTCTAGTTTGTAGTCATCTGTGAACTTTTGTTAGCCAAAGACCTTCTGCGTTACTCTGCATTTCAGAGAAGTAGATACCAAACAGGAGAGGACCTAGGGCTGAACCCTGTGGTACTCCACTTGTCTGAAGTTGGATTTAGAGTCTGCTACTTTCACAGTGTGGGTTCTGTCAGTGAGCCAGTTGGCAACCCATCTTGTGACATATGGATTTATACCTAGTTTAGCAAGTTTATCTACACTTTCAGAGTGGGGGATGGTGTTGAAAGTCTTGGCGAGATCTAGATAGGCTGTGTGAACCACCTTACCCTCATCTATGGCTTTGGTGACTGCTTCAAAGAAGTCTATCAGGTTTAGGAGACATGATCTGCCTTTTACAAGCCCAAACTGGGTAGGATCTAGAGTTTGGAGATTACCAATGTCATTGTTTATAAACTTCCATGATATGTTCCATAACCTTGCAGACCTGGCTCATCAGGCTAATGGGGTGGCAGTTCCTGGGGTCTGTGGTGGCACCCCCTTTGTAGAGTGGGATAACTGTTGCTGTGCACCATTCAGTGGGCACAAAGCCTGAGGTGAGGCCATGATTGAACATGGTACTTGGGTGGGGTGCCAGTTTGTTCTGTAGTTCATGTAGAACGCAGCCTGGGATGTTGTCAGGTCCCATGGATGCCATGTTCATGGCTTTGAAGAGTGCATTTTTTTTACTTGTGCAGCACTGATTACAAGAACTTTGCATTCTTCCGGTATGGAAATGGGCCCTTTAGGGGATGAGATGGGTGCATTTTTTTTACTTATGCAGCAATGATTACAGGAACTTTGCATTCTTCCTGTATAGAGATGGGCCCTTTAGGGGATGAGGGGGATAAAGTTAGCACTGAACCCATCTGCCAGGATGTTGGCAATATCAGTTGGTTCTGTATATTTAGTGCCGTTGTACTGCAACTCAGAGCAGATCCGAGTGTTGTCATTGAGATTCTTGACATAGCTATAGAATGCTTTGTGGTAGTCTTTAGAATCGGTGTTGATTTTGTTTTCATAACTAGCTTTGGAGGATTTTATGAGGGATCTCAGTTTCTTACTGAGGCTGACCATGGAGTTCCTCCAATCATTTTGCAACAGTTTCTTTCTTCTGTTGTAGAGTTTGTTTATGGCAGGGGACCACCAGATTGGCTGGGTTTTTTTTTTGGCGAAGATAGCACGATCCATGCACTCGTGTAAGTGCTTATAAAGTGCAATTGTATAGGATTCAGCAGTCGTACCTCTATTGCCTATCAGCATGGGTGTCGTGAAGTTTGCCACTTCTGTCTTAAGTGTGAAATTTGCTTAGGGAAACCACTGTAAAAATTCTCCAAATGAGGTGTGGGGTTGGGGTGTGGATGTCTAGGGTGATTTGCTTTGTGGTCCGATCTGAATAGTTGAAATCGTCCATTATTAGGGTGTTAGGTTGTACCCTAATATTTTCCAGTGCATCAAGAAATGAGGAATGGGAATCCTGGGGCATGGTGAGGGATCTGCAGCAAGCTACAATTTGGATTACGGTCTTGCCCAGAGTTAGCTGCACTTGAATAATCTCGGCTGCATTATGCTGAGCAACCAGCCTGGAGGTGCGGATATCCTTAATGAATATGGACACTTCGCCTTTAGTGCTTCGGTCCAGGTTAAGTGGCCAAAAGGTGTGGTATGAATTATAGCCTGGTAATGCAGGGGTGCTCTCTGGAGCCTTGAACCAGGTCTATCACTACACAGAGGTTGATGTTCTCCATTTTAAGGAGTGCCTCAAGTGAGTGCATTTTGAGGTTTAGACTTCTAGCATTAAATAGCATTACCCTCAGATTTTACTCACTTGTACCAGTTACAATGGTGAATTTGTCATTTGAATCTTGCCTAAAAAAGGCACTATAGGGGTGGCAAGAGCCTTAGGCAGTATCCGGAATCCCAAACATGACAGGTGCAGGCCATCTCTAGCAAAGCATTGTGGTTTGTCAATCATGTCATCCCAGGCAGACAGATACTGGATCCCCTTAGACCACCAGAAGCTTAGCCAATTGTTGAAGTCAATCATGTTGTCCTTGTACTGTGGTATCATTCTGGGTGATGGGCAGGATGCTACTCAGGGCTAGGAGATCAGACAGCTCCTCCATGTCTCTTCATGTAGTCCAGAGAGGTACATCTCAGATCATTCACACCAACATGGACAATGACAGTCATATTTGTACTTGTTGGTTGTGGAGTGACTTGAGTGCATGTATTATGTGGCAGATCTTGACAGGCAGCTGACAGTAACTTTCTCCTTGTTTAGCCTGGTGAGTGGAACATTAGTGTGTCTGACTATAGAGTCACCTATGACTAGAGTGTTGGGTACGTTATGCCTCATGGGCTGTGGTTGAGTGGCACACTGAGTTTGTGGGTTGTGGAGGTTGCTTGCATTTCTGCTTTGGAGGTCCCTGTTGCTTGGATTTTTAAAAAAAAAAAAAAAAAAAAAAAAAAAAAAAAAAAAAAGTAGGTGTGTGTTTTGGTAGTGTAGGTTTTGAGTGTGGTGCGGTACAAGTGTTTACCTTCTCCTCTTGACGGTTTAGTCCAGTCTTGGGTGAAGAGAGCTTTGCTTCCAGTTTGGCTATACAAGTGCATCTCTCACAGGTTGTAGTGTTGGATGGTAGGAGGAGAGGGTTGTCTACACACGAGGCAATTGCTGCATTGCCCCAAGATGCGCAGATTCATCAGGTAGACAGGAGAAAACACTGGGAGCTGACCCTTAGACATGCCTGGATAGGTACTTATTTATTAAGTACTAAAAACAGTTTTCCTCTAGACAAGTGAAAAAAGTTGAGTGCTGTAGTAATTTGTAGCTTATTTCATGCTTACAATGAGTTCTGAACAAGTGCTGAGCTCAAAGAAACAGGTTTGAGTGCCAAAACTAGAAAACTGGCTAGTTCTAGGAAAAAAATTAAGCTAGAAGGCTTCCCTCCAACACAAAGGCTTGGGGGCTCAGAAGCTTACAAACAGTCCTAGATACAGCAAATCTGTATCTGGACTAGACGACTTACAGGAAACATGCTTAAAACAATTTGTAAAGGGGAAAGGAGGAGCAGAAACAAGTGGGTTGGCCTTCTCAAATGTTCTCCCTGGATTAGATAGAATGAAGTAGTAACAATAGATTATCCACCAAGCTTAACTGTAGAAAATTTCTAGTTAATCTCTCACAGTGAAACTAGCTAGCAAAGTATATGCAGACAATAAAAGTGCTATAAATAACTCAAATAAGCAAAACAGGATATTTAATGTTATACATCACAAATGGCTCAGAGCCCTTCCTCAGACTCCCTCCGCTTAGTTCAGTGTGAAAAATCACTGCCCTTCCTCAGACTCCCTCCGCTTAGCTCAGTGTGAAAAATCACTGCCGGTCTGAAGCAATTTTCCTCACTTTCTCCCCCACAGAAATGGTTCTGGTGCATTTTGTTTTATGTCAGTGTTTTTGCTAGCTCTGCACAATTTTACATTAATTGCATACAATACCCTACCCAAGACTGAGCCAAGCAGTTTCTGGGCAACTGGCCTTGGAGCTTCAGCTCCTGCCTTTATGCAAAGGTAATATTGCCTTGTGCTATTACATGACTGATTTTAGTGACAAAGAGCTGCAATTCAAGATAGTGTCCTCCAAGAGGACAGTATCCTGTTGGCAGTGTATGATGCTACAGAAGAGAGAAAGGAATACTGCAGGGTGGTACAGATAGAAATTTCCAAACACTACACACAAAAGCTGAGTCCACTGTTGCCGTTTCTACAGCATCTGTAGGACCTGTTATTTTGCTCATAGCCTGTAATTTTTTGCCCATCTGCCCTTTTAGGGCACACAATTCCAAACGGGCTCTCCTTTCAACCCCTCATACTCAATTACCTCTTATCCTCAAGAGGTGGACCCATCCATGCTTTAACTAGTTTTCCATAAAATTTGGAAGCAACTACTCAATACCAGACCGGTCTGGCAGACTTGTGTTATAGCCTTCAGTAACAGTACACATCTTCCTCAAACCTCACAGGGTCATTTTAGGGAATTTTAAATTATGTGGTGAAATTTAAAGGTCCAAGGACACTTGACAAATTACTTCCATCCCTCTACCTGTTGGAATTTGTCCAAGGTGTGCCTATGTTCTAATCACTAGTTTCAGTTGTAGTTCCCCCAGTTTCATATTTCCTCCATTTTACTTAGTTTCTGCCATCACTCAACTCCAGAATATGTTCTGGTCAAACCCCTACTTAAGCTCCCCACAACCCTACTATACAACTTCATTCCCTCCACATATAGCAGAGTGCTCTACTATTGTGGTTAGTTCGTCAACTTTACAATCAATACTGTTGGACTTTTTGTCCTTTAAAGTTTCCCTCGCCCTTTTCTTCTATTACTTTCCAGGACTGCTTCAGTTAAGATGTGGATGAATGTTACCTTCCAGAAAAATGTAGGTGGTGAATCTTCACATGTATCCTCCTTGTGGACAAGTATATAATTGGGGAAAGGATGCAGTGTTGTTCCTGTCTTGGACTTCAGATTTTACTTGTTAGAACAATTTCTGGTTTGTATCTTAATCCATGTACCAGATTCCTTTTAAAACTCACTATACCAATTAAAGTCACCCCACTGACCAGTCTATTCCAGTCATTTTTTTAAAGTTTCCTTTAAATTTTAGGGTGAGCAAAAGTGCCAGTTTGTGGAAGTTTTAGGAAGAGTTCCTTAAGGAAAAGCCACTTATCCAAGGAGGGTACTTTACCTCCCCACTGCCACTCCCAGTTATTCTCCACTGCCACAAAGGACAAAGATCTCTGCCTCAGTTGGGACCACCTTATGTACTTGCACATTTAAACCTTAAATTGCATGCAGATTTATATTTCTTCCCTGTATTTTGTTTCAGGTAAAGCATGACAAAATCCTTAAGCCTTTATACTCCTTTACCTAAAGCAATTTTACAACCAGATAAACAGCTGTAAAGTACAAAAGTCATAGTCATCGTCCCCCATGTGCAAGTTCACACAAACACTTAGAAGTCATCAATTCTGTACTTGCCACTGCAGAGACCTCTGCTTCAAATCAGGCACCATCTGGTTAGGTAAATACTGTAGAGACAGTATATCTGGCTATACAAATATTTATTCCAAACATGAGGAATAACCAATTTTCTAATATGGCTCACTATGGAAACAACCCTTTTTATACCTTAAAAGGGCATTAGGTGTAGTACGAGGCACATATAATACAGTTTTTTTAACAAATTATAACCTTACAACTGCTCATTGTTAGTGGACAGCCTGGGAGGACATTGACAAATGCTGTTTTGCTAGGGATAGCCTGCACTTCCCTCCTCTAGGCTTAACCTTTTTCACCCCATAGTGCCTTTTAGGCAATGCCAAACTAATGAACCTATATAGACTGAACAGAACCTTTGAATATCTGAAGGTGGTACTGCTCGCTGTTACAGCAGTTAAGATACTCCCACTCCCTGAATGGTGTATACGTCTGAGTAATAGACTTTAAAGTCTGGGGGTATCCCAGCAATGCAAGGTTATAATACCTTGCACACCTTTATGCCAGCGACTGTATAGAACTACAAATGAAGTAGGTCTGTATTAAAAACAAACCTCAGACTAACGTGTATGACCCAGTGCAACTCATCATAAACAGGGTCTTGTACAATGTCCTTGCAACCTACAGGTCACCCTCCCATGTCCCAGGAAACCCATACTATCTCAATGTACTAGTCCCTCACCATTCACCCCAGTACAGTATGCATGGTGAATCTCTCAAGTACCCCTCCATAGAATAAGGATTGTTGAGCTAGTGCATTAGAAGTGTAGAATTCCTAAACTTAGGATCATGAAGTATTGGTCCATTCTCCTACCAGGAGTGCAAATATCCTTGACCTTGTACTCGCAAACATGAGGGGTGGATGTTCTTCACTCATATCTTACCATAAAGCAGTATTGCTTGCAGTTAAATTCAGGAAACCAACAAAAAAACCTTTAAGAACTATTGCAAGGCTAACCTCCAAGGAACACCTTGGCTTAATTCTAAGCACCCCCAAACTTATTAAACAGCTTATGCAGAGCCATTTACAAAAGTCTCATTACAGCCATATTTATAATTTATAGCAAGCTGTACCCACTTGTATTAAAGTCAAGACAAACCAACCTGGTGGAACCACCATCAACTGGTTATACAAACAAATATTGGACAAGCAGGAGGAACAAAGCCATAAATACCAGGTTCCACCGATGAATTTAAACAGGTAGTTGAGGGTTAACACTCCCAAGGCTAAATTTGGAAAGAAAAGCTTCAGGCAAATGACAGTCAAAGCTTTCTACAGCCATGTCTAACTTCTGGGCAATAAACAATGCACAGAACTTCCTGCAAATGCCCCCCCACAATGAACTGGAGGCAATTGCCAACCTTTTGGCTCAGTTTCAGCTCATACTTCTTCCACCCAATAGTCCAAAGGAAATAATGCCCCCCCCCCCCCCAACCATTACTAGGGAAAAATTTGCATCTTGGGAGAGTTAAACAGGACCTTTGGTCCACCTGAATCACATTTCAACTGGATCCTTCAGTCAGGATGTGCCCAAGGTATGGAATATGGCTACAGGCATTCCCCTATACAAATGAGGTCCAGCCACTGATCCAGGTAATTACAGGCTTAAATGTCTTACCAGCCTCATATGCAAGGTCATAGAAAGTCAGACATAGACATAGCGTGCATGCAAGTGGTGGACCCATAACAGTTGAGCTTTGTTAAAGGACAACATGCCTATCAAAGCTAGTGAATAGAGTGAAAACCACTGGATGAAGGAAAGACCATGCACAGCTTGCTTGAAGCTGGCCAAGGCTTTTGATGCAATATTTCACTGGCATTAAATACAGTTTTACTAGTTTAGATATAAACTAGATCACCTGCTAGATAGCAAAGTGTCTCAGCATTAGGACCCAGGAGGCCAAAATAGGAGAGGCCAGTCACTAGCAGAGTCCCCCCGGACGAGGTACTGGGCCGGTTCCTTTTTGCCATCCATGTCTCAGAAATGGAAACAGATGCTGAATGTTTACAGATAACCAAGCAGACAATTGCAAGCTGGGAGTTAACCCTACAGACACTAGCCTTAAGTCTGACTAAAATTATCCAAAAACTATGGTCTTAAACTTTATGCTAAGAAGTGCATAATTTTACCCTTTGGGATGTCAACCATCCTGCCTAATTGCCATGTTGACAGTATGGCAGTCAACCCAGTGGTCAGGATCTGGGTACAGATTTAGACAGTAGCCTTACCTTTGACCATGTGGCCACAGTGGTGGCAAGTTTGTTGCCCAATTTACAAAGATATAGCATCTATGTCCAAAGAGATTATCCCACTGTACTCTGCCCTTATCAAGACTGGTCAGAGTACAATGCTCCCTTTGTTATGTACCTGACCAGAACATGCAGCAACTTGAGCTACCTCAGATTCCTTATAAAGCAAGGATACAAGGCATAATAAACTTGCCTTATGCAGACTGCTTTGAAGCACTTCCCTCTATTCAGTCTAGAGGTTGCTGAGGGGTGATCTTTGCCAGGTTTACAAGGCCTCCACAAACACCACTCCTGCATACTCAATGAACATACCAGAAATGGTCTAGGGAACCTAAATTCAACTTGCAAAACATGCCGAGTGTCCCAGAGACCATCACTATGGGGCAGGGGTCCCCATCCATGTGAAGCAGATTACTACCCAGTTTAAATCACAACCTACACTAGTGAACAGGTAATAGGAAGTTTATCCTGAGCCTGGTGCCCATGTCACAGAGTGTCAGCTTATAAATTCCTGGCCCTCTGTATCCTAGTTGGATATAGGACAATTTGGGAAGTTATAGCTAGGCATAGAAGGGCACACCCAGGTCCTTAGTAATTAGATTCTAGAAAACATTTTGACAGGAAAGCTGCATCTGGTTCACATCTTGGGCTCCCATGCATCATCTGGTTCACATCTTGGGCCCCATGTATCATCTTACAGTGAGAAAATGTATACATTATGGCACACCGGCTCCTAACGTACAATACTAACTTCATATTCACTTGGTAACAGGCGCAGAATTTAGCTCAGAAAAGCCTGCAAGAGCTTAGACTTCTATACAGCAAAAACTCTAGGGGGGGGGGGCACACTGACACCTGGTGTTTGCATACAGTCTATTCCTCAGAGAGCTTTGGGTGCCTGCTTGGCCTTATCCAGACAAGTAACATGCCTTGCAAGGACAGATAGGCCAAGCGCAGACTGGTACTAGAGTTAGTGGGATGTTAGAGAACTAAAAAACCCCACACACAAAAAAAAGCTTAATGACTGCTATTTCAGTGTCAGATTCAGATCAGAAGTCACAGGTAGTGTATAAAGTACAGAAGTGACTCCAACTGTAACAATGAAGGTTTCCTAAAAATAAACACCATCCCACGAGTTCCAGGTTAAACAGTAGCTCTAGTAAAGAGGCTTGCCAAATGGTGCAAAGAGTCAAAGATTTGAGGAAGCCGAGGCACCCATTAGAGGTTCTTGTATGCAGATTTACTGACCAGTATGCTCAAAGCTAGAAGGCATGCAAGGTTTCATTTTTACTCATACAGTAGACATTTGGAGGCATAGTATCCCTGGAATACACCAATTACAACATTTAGGAGTTTTTGGTCCCACTGATTTCAAGTGAGAAGTCAGCAGTTAAGCCCATCCACCACGTCAAGGTAACTCCTGCGGATGGGTAAATAACGACACACAGCCATTAAAGTTTCACTTTTGTTTTTATTACACAAAGAAAAAAATACAATGAACAAAATTTACAGCAATAAATGACCACAAAAAAACATTCCATTTCCTGGCGATTCACTACTGAATGAGAACCACAAAGTTTATTGTAGGATTAAATAAAGTTCAGCTTACATATGCAAAATACACTTCACTCATTCTGAAGGACAAGATACAGTCACAATAGATCAAAACAGCAGGTACAAATATTTAAAGCTCTAGTTTTCTCCTTCCTAGAAAGGGAAAGGAATACCAAGCATACACAGAAATTCCAGTACAATTCCTGCTCCCAAGTATTTGGCCCATGTGTTGACTGTACCAGTCACTAAACAGGTCTGTTAAATCCTTAAAGCTAGTGTAAATCACTACCTCAAGCTCAAGTGTATGGCTGACCCCTGGATTGTCATCTTACCATCAGTTGATCTGTGAGCAAGCAAGTCTGGTAAAGATACACATTACAATATACAGACCCAAATGCACCCCAGTGAGTATGGTGTCATGGGGATTTTATTTTCAGTATGTAGAGACATAGTAAGCAGTATATATTTGGAGGCAGGTCATGCACCATCCCCAGTGGTAATGGGAACTCTGCACAGGTGGTGGCTCAGCAAAGAGCCAAACTGGGGGGAAAAATTATGGGAGAACTGCTGCAGCACCAGTTTACCAGCTACTACAATACTTACAATAAAGCTGTACACAGTCCAGTAATGCCATCTTAAGACCATCCTGAAAAGGTATTTTTGCCAATAGATAAGAAAATGCCTAAACAAACAAAGTTAATTCTAATCATTTGTTCACAACTACTTTATATAGCAAAACACAATAGTAAGACTGCATCCAACATACAATATTTAAAGTATACAAGATTCTTACCTCTCCTTTTATGTCCTGGGACCCTTTAGTCTTCGATCCTGGGGTTTCACTGCAATTCATGCTCACAGCAAAAAAAACAAGCCTTATGTCCATCACTATACAGCTCCTGTGTGATGCATTAACCTCAATTAAGTGATGTGTGACCAGAGACCTTTCCATTTAATTGCAAAGACACTCAAGAAAGGATGCCAGCTTAATACTAACATTTTGACTGCACTGTTGCATTTAGCTCTGAAGTTAATTTTCAAAGTTGGTGACCAGACAGCTATAAACTTCCTGACTTTGCTACAAGCATTTCAAAACACTCAATGCGGGCGGCGGCAATACAGGAACACACTCAATGCGGGCGGCGGCAATACATTGTGGAAAGAGTAGAAAATACTGCTTACCTTTAGAAGAATCTTCAACCCCAGGATTCTTTAAACCTGTAGAAAGAGTGCACAGCTGTCTCCCCCAAACATTTAATTTTACAGGCAAAAACATCTTCCTTTTAAAGTTAGCCAGCAGTATTAGCTAGTAAATACCCCATTTCCCTACCTTTGGTGATCTTCAATCCTGGGGTCATGCTGTCCTTAGTGCTGCTCAGAGATGTCAACTGCAATCTTGTTCAAGGATGCACTGTTCATGTGAAGGTTAACCTTTGTTGATATAGTACACGTGTATTCACTCCTATTACTACCAGAACCAAGAGAACAAGCCAGCAACACAACTGTCCCCTCATAAGCATCAGGGGAGTCCTACGACTACATAGAAGCCTTTGGAACTTTAATACCCTAAGTTATACTACCACAAATAGACCCAAACCTTTCAGAAAGTTGCCATATTTTATATTATGGTCACCAAGCCAACACTGCTAAAATAGTTGATACCCCTAGACAATTTGCAGAAAGTTGCCCATATTTAAATATATAGTTGATC
>NC_056745.1:1064208482-1064239895 GCF_019279795.1 Protopterus annectens
TTTTTTTATGTATCCTTGGGGCCATTTTGGAATTGTATCAACTTCAGTAAACCTGCATTGTCATGCTCTAGTTTGTATTCATTCCTATATATTAGCTATTATTGCATTTAAAGGTACTGCTGTCATGGCTTAGTGGTTCTGTACCTTGACTATGGTATATAGTATCCTTGGATTGAACCTGGCCACTGCTTTTTATTTTTCATGACTGTCTAGACATGCTGAGGGGTGTGTCTGTGTAAAGGCAGTTTTGATACGGCTTGCTCAACGTTGCCCATCGGTTAGCTTGTTTGCGCGGTGTGCAGCTCCGCGCAAACGGGGTACACTGGTTTAAGCCTCATTTGGCTATCGGCACGCATATTACGCTCAGCTCAGTTAGGGGCACATAGATTTAGCGTGTTAGACCACTGCTCAGCTACGGGCACTCATTTTGCGCCAGTTAAACCACTGCTCATCTACGGGCACATGCACTCAATCTGTTAAACTGTAGCTCAGCTATGAGCACATCTGGCATTTTTTCTTCTTTTGTTACCTCACATGTCTTCAGTATAAATGGGCTATTTCATTACATTTTACAAAAATTGTGGTTTTATGTGTACATATTTGTCAGGGACTTGTTTCCTGCTTATTTTGAAAAAAAAAAATTGGTGTTGTGGGGGCTCGAACCATGAATGACTGCTCTTCAGCCAACATCTCTACCGCTGCGCTATTGCTTCCTGGCTTATTTTGCATATTTAGTTCTTATATGCTTTCCCACTGACTGCTAACTGTAGCTGCGCTACGGGCACGCCCGCGCAAACGAGCGCACTCACGGTTAAACATCGTTACAATTTAAAAAATAAATATAACATGTTCATTTATATATATATTATGTTCATAGTCTGTGGGGGCATGTGTTGTGTTGTGTTTATTCACATTTCCGTGGACTCTGTTGTGGGTGTTTACTTTGGGCACTTTTACACTTCTGGGGGTGTGTCCACTTGCAGGGCTCAGCCTACGGACACGCCCCCTACTGTCTTACACGGACCGTGTTAGACTTAGGTGTGACTCAGCATGCTCTCATGAATATGCAAAGCATGCTGACATCACTCCGTTTAACTGCAGCCTCCGTGTAAGAGTTATAACTCTTACACGGAGGCTTTGTGAATCCTGGGAATTTTCTTTGATTCCAGGAACACCCTTCTTTGTCTCTCTCCTTCCCTTTTAAGAATCCAGTAATTTTTAGCTAGGAAGTGAAAGGTATGCAGGCAATCAGTGCAGCAGTTTAATGCCAAGTTGTCAGTGAGGGTGCAGGGTTTATTCTTTCCTCCTCCATTAGTCTGGCATATGTTTTTGAATGAGTCCTATATCCAGGCTGTGTTCCTGGAGCTCATCTGAGAAAAGACACTTGTGTCCAGTGGCCTTACTTGGTTAGCAAGTCAGCAAAAAGGTAAAACTGAAACTTAAAATTGGATATTTCCACACCAGGTAAATGGAATTAATTTCCAATACTGACACTGTAGTTCAGCATAAGGGGGGGGGGTGTTCTGCACTTCTGCATATGATGTCCTTTGGATAAAACACTAAACCAAGGCCACATTTGTCTGAGTTAGTGGTAGCACTTCTCAAAAAAAAAAAAAGTAAAGGAAGTCATTTCCCCTGGCTTAATTTCCCCTAGTCAGTATGAATACAACTTCAGGTCTCCCCTGATCTAGTGAGATTAACCCAATCAACAAAATGTAAATAAATAAAATAAAATAGGAGTAAAGCAGATGATAGATAACATGGTAAGAAATATACATAGTTAAAGTCCCTACAGAAAAAAAATATAAGAGCGAGAGAGAGAGAGAGAGAGAGAGAGAGAGAGAGAAACAGCAGATGTCAGTGGGATCTTCACGTGTTAATGGGACTTTTTACAACTGAAGGCTGGTGTAAGGTATTATTGCCTACTTGGGACACTTAATGGTATTGGCTACCTGTGTTGTTTAGTGATGGATGTCTGTTGCAAGTGGTAGGCTTAGTGGGCATGCATGGAGCGAGTGGAATGGATGTCTACAGGGGAGTTCTTGAAGGGTTTTACTGAGTTTGTGTATGTTGGTTTTAATGCTCTTGTTTTCTGTTTTGCAGTATGGCAAACATAAATGAGTTGAAGCACAGATGGCAGGGCATAGCATCACATTCAAAGGCCTTCTTCTAGGGCATTGTGTCTACAGTGAAAGGGAAGTTCAAGACCACAGAGAACCACCCAGTGGCTGAGGTGGCTACAAGATTTGGCAACAGAAATTGCAGGAAGGAAGTCGGAGTTAGCACCAAGATGTCAGTAATACCCCTGTCAGCTACAGGAAATTATGCTCATGCTGTTAATAACCCTGAGGAGTTAGTGTAAGGTCAGTCAGCTGATGAACACTTGTCTGGCTTTCTGCAGGTCCTAAATGCAGAAGGCAGGGTAATTGCAGAAGTAGTTGGGTATTGCAGGTCAGGAGCAGGGCTCACTAAGGTTAGTATAAGAAAGTGATATGGGCTAGGGTGCAGAGTCATAAAGTCAAGGGATCTGTGGGGCAGTGCTAGTATTCCCTCTGCTCCCATTTGGACATCCTGGTTTAATAGGGGATATCATGGGAATGGAGAAGGTTGAGCAGGCTTCAGGGCTATCTATGTTACAGTCCTTGTCAGGGAGTGCTAGTAAGTTCATCATAGCACATATCCAGCTGGAGGTAAAAGAGATGATGTGGAGGGGTAGGTGTGTTGACATATTTTGGCTTGATAGCTGTAGATGGTCCCCAGTGACTGTGGAGGCAGAAGCCCCAAGTTTGAAGGATCTGACAGCCATTTTGATGGTGTCAGGTAAGAAAAAAACAGTAGATTTGGGGCTAAATTATGGAACACTTGAGATCTGGGTTTTGTCTTCCTCTTGGCGGTCACCCCGGAGAAGGATTCCAAGCAGGGACTTCCCACATTGTCATAGATTTTGACCACAAGGGAGACTGAGAGGTTAAGGTGATGTAAATCATAATTCTGGTACAGGCAGCATTTTAGAAAATTGAGAAGTATTTGCATTGAGAGAACAGACTTGCTGACATGCAGCTGGGTACCATGATTGCTCATGTTAGGTTTAACCCTGAAGATGACACAACAAAAAAGGACAGTATGTTGGGATTTTAAGGCCAGGAGGTGTTCTTGATTGGCATACAGTTTCCCACTGTGGAGGAGTGAATACTGAGAGGAAATGTTGGCATAAGGAAGGAGGCTTAGAAGTGAAATCATCTCCCATGCTGAAAGATAGTGGTAAGCTGAGGATGGCTCAGGATTCTTCGGGTAAAGGGACAGGTATATTTTGGGGCAGGAGAGGTCTGCTACCCTTTTGGTTTGCAGCGAGAAAGCCAGCTAATGCAATTTCTTATTAGAGCAGGAGTTCTGACGATATGCTGGCAGATTACCCATCAGGAAGGCAGTGCAAGCATTAGTGCAAGAGTTTAGTAATGGGTTTTCTGTTAAATCGAGTGCTGGTTAAAAAAAAAGTATGTTGATGGTCTGATATGCCCTGTGAGAAGGCCAAGACTTGGAAAGAATTGTCATCAGCTAGTCAGGGTGGTCTGTCTTTCAATTTTTTTGATGGTAGGCCAGTCAATTTCAGGCAGTTTGATATGATTTTGAGATTGGCATTAGTGAGTCAAAGTATTCCAGGGGAAAGATATTCCTCTCATTCTTTTCACAGTGGGAGAATTTCAGACTTAGCTTATGAGGGTCAGTTTATTGATATGATTAAGATGGTGGATATGTGATGATCTGGTACTTTTGTTTCCTATAGATAGATGTTAGGTAGAAGATAGTGACCTAATATATATATTTTGTGTTATTTGTTTGTTTTTCAAAACACAAAGTAATGATGATTTTGAGGCATTTCTTTGTCTTCTGAGCAGCCAGGAAAGCAGTGGTGAGGCCTGGTGGGCTATACCTGTTTGCTGATCCTACTCAGTGGGACATGATTAAGGCATGGAGAAATGTGCTGAAGTGGTTGCTTATCCAAGCATTGTTTCAATTCATTTAGAAGGCAATAAGTTTGGGTAGGTTCCAAAGCATTAGTTAAGGATCTGATTTTAATCAGCAGAGATGCCCCTTGGCAATGACTGCTTCATCCTCTATTATATCTAGGTTGATGTGGGCAGGGCTGGTGAGGATGGCAGTGACTGATGCTGCAAGAAAATTTTGAATCATTTGGTAACAAAGACAGCTTCATACATGAGGTTGCTGGTTTTTGGTCACTGGGATTTTCCAAATAGCGACCTCCTGATGTCCAGGGGGATGGTGGACATTTAAGTCAAGTAGCTATTAACTTGTTTAATGTACATTTTTCTTTGTTTTTAAAGGGTTTAATGGTTTCACTTTACTTGTGAGGTAGATCTTTTTGGGTAAGAGAGGTACAGCCAGGAAAGGAAAGGAGAACAGGTTGCCATGGTAATCAGCCTGATGTGTGGCGATCCACTGCTATCTTCCCTCCCTGGGCTGAGATGGTGGTAGGATATTTAGGCTCCTTGGAGTTAGTGGCTGGGTATACTGTAGGAGGAGTTTTCCAACTGTAGAAGTGAGAGGTCCCCAAACCTGATCTGGACTTTTGCTATTTCTAGTGTGAGTGGTTTGTTTTACTCTGCCCAATATGGTTTCAAATAAGCTTGCTCTAGTTGGGTTTTTAATCCATGTTAATAAACGTGACATCTTATTTGCCTTGGTAAATTGATGGCATTGTTTATACATATCTAGGTTTCTGCAAAGTTTTTCATGAATCACATGTATATGGGCTGGTCGTGGTTCAATAAAGCTGGTTGCTAGTCAATCTGGTTTATACTTATTTTGGAAGTGGGAGGCAGGGGACCTGTGACAACAGTCATTGGGTAAAGTGAACTTTCCAATGTTCTTAAGAATTATGCTGCAGTTTGTGGTTAATCAGATGATTTCCTGAGGTGTGATACTCCTTCTATACAATCCACTCATAATGCTTTTTTCTGGAGCATATGATTATAAACAAGTAGTTTTATCAACTAAAGTTATGTTGTTCACTTTAATTTGATTTTTTATTTTATGTCAGTCCAGTTTAGCTGACTACATACCTGTAAGAAAGGAATCTCATAATTCTGGTCACATTCTTAAGGGAGCTTTTATGACAATTACAGTTTTCAGAGTAGCTGAAATCTCGGATAACAATTTGGTTTTCACTACTTATGCTGAAAAACTGCAAAAATGTCACTGCTCCTGAGAATTGTACATGTTGCCAGGGAACCTGCATCCACTGTGATAAAGCCAGATGGCAGGCTGTCTCAGCAGTTCCTTTTTAGGCTTTTAGTAGAATTCTTGAGGAAGCAGAATGCATCTTACCACAGCAATATTAAACTTCATCTTAAAAAAAATACCTGCTATCTGTTTTAAGCAATTTATTTTCTCACTAGTATTATAATCACAAAATGATAATTTATGCAGGAGATGAATCTGTATAAATGGAGGAAATAGGCAGAGAAATTTAAAATCAGACATCTTTTCAGCCCTGAACTTTACAATGTAACTTATAAACCCCATTTTAAATACCCGTTAATTTTTACTGTTGATAACCATAATAAAAGCACATTGCCTGTCTCTGTGAAACATGGATAACTTGGGCTGTTTACAAACTACTTACTTGAAAGGTACATGATAATTATATTGCTTAAAAAACATATTTAAATTTTTATGTTTGTCTGTTTTGTTCAACAGATTATATCTATATTATTCAGTTTTGCCATTAAACTGTTGTCAGATTCTAACCATTTCAGGTAGATATTTGCTTTAAAAAAAAACAAAACAAATGGAAGATGTATTAGTTTTTGTTTTTGATAATCTGTTGACTAGTAAGATACAGCAGGGCAATGTGCAACATCAATCAGTCTTACATTATTTGAATCACCTGAAAGCATTCAGTAAGATGTTTTAGGTTCATAGGTTCATAGGTAGGTACTAGGTATAAGCCTAGCCAGAGTGTGTCGGCTTTCGCCGCCCCATTGATTAATTAACTGATCCTCTGTCAAGTAGAGCCAATGAAGTGATCCCAGGGGTGTATTTTCTGTTACCCATCCACTCGTCAAGGTTTCTCTTGAAGAGTGTTAGTGAGGGGCTCTGCCTGATGTAATTTGGAATTTTGTTCCAAAGCATGGGGAGTCTCTGTGACAGGAATCTATCCCTCCAGCATGTTCTATTTATTGTTGTGGCAAGGTTTAGCTCACTAGAGCGCGTGGCTCGCAGTGACTTGGATTTCTTTAGGTGGAGCATGTCCATCAGTTCTGAGTTGGACATGGCTTTGTAAGTCAGGCAGAGATCACCTCTGAGTATATGCCACTGAGTACAGCCAGAGTTTTTTCAGTTGGGCTGCGTAGGATATATGTTTGAGGCCAGTAAGCCTCTTGGTGAGGTACTTTTGTGGTCTTTCCAGCTGTTGGAAGTGTCTTGTGAGGTACATCCCAAATGGGGCATTGTACTCTATGATGGGTCTAATGAATGACGAGTAGAGGGGCACTATAACCTCTTTATTTCTAGATGCAAACCCTTTAGTAATTAGATGGGCCACATAGAAGGATTTCCTAACTACTTTGGCAATATGATTGTCAGAGGAGAGAGTACTATCTACCTGGGTCCCCAGATCTATTATTACCTTTTCTGTATTAAGGGGGCTGCCACCTATGTGGTAATTCGTGGGTGTTTTGTTTTTCTCAAAAGGGATGACTATGCATTTTTTGGCATTTAGCTTGAGGCCATGACTTTGACACAAGGTGTCCGTCTCAGTAAGGCCCTTTTGGAGGATGTCCATGTCAGCTGGAGAGTCAATTATGGCTCACAGTTTGCAATCATCGGCGAACTTGGTTAGCCATAGTCCTCCTGTGTTAGCCTGTACGCCTGAGAAGTATATGCCGAACAGTAGGGGTCCCAGGACTGAGCCTTGCGGGACACCACTTGTGACTTGTTTAGAGTCAGACCTGGAGCCCGTTATTCTTACTGTGTGAGTTCTGTCTGTGAGCCAGTTGGCAACCCATCTCATGACATAGGGGTTTATGTTCAGGCTGGTGAGTTTTTCTGTAATACCCAAGTGAGGAATGGTGTCGAAAGCCTTGGCGAGGTCAAGGTAGACTGTGTGAACCACCTTTCCCTCATCTATGGCCTTGGTGACTGTCTCAAAGAAGTCAACCAGGTTTAGTAGGCATGATCTTCCCTTATCAAAGCCGATCTGGGTTGGGTCAAGTGTTTGGAGGCTCCCAATGTCTTTGTTAATGAGTTCCATGATGATATGCTCCACAGCCTTGCAGAACAGGCTAGTCAGGCTTATGGGGTGATAGTTACCAGGGTCAGTTGTGACCCCTCCTTTGTGGAGAGGAATAACCGTTGCTATGTGCCATTCTATGGGCATGTAGCCTGTGGAAAGGCTGAGGTTAAACAGCGTGTTTAGGTGGGGGGTTAGTTCATTTTGTAGTTCATGCAAGACGCAGCCTGGGACACCATCTGGTCCCATTGATGCTGTGTTTTTGGCTTTTGAAAGGGCTGTTTTCACCTGTGTGTCTGTGATTTTTGGGACACTACACTTTTCCAGTATTGTTGTGGGCCCTTTTGGAGGTGAAAGGGAGGTGAAGTTTGCATTGAATCTATCTGCCAGGATGTTGGCAATATCAGTAGGTTCAGTATATTTTGTGCTATTTTGCACTAGTTCAGTGCATATCTGCGAGTTGCCACTTAGATTCTTAACATAGCTTTGTGGTTATCTTTTGAATCCTTGGCTATTTTTCTTTCAAAGTTAGCCTTGGATGATTTCATGAGGGACCTTAGTTTCTTACTGACACTGATCAGGGATCTCTTTCCTTCTTGTGATTTGTTTTTTTTTCTGAAGTAGTTCCCTCCTTCTATTGTATAGCCTGTTTATGGCAGGGGTCCATCAAACTGGTTTCCTTCTCTTAGAGGAGTGAGTCTTGGTTTTGCTAGGGATGGTACGATCCATGTATCCTTGTAAGTGCTCATAGAGTGCATTTGTAAAGGTTTCTGCATCTTGGGCAGCATTATCCTTTAGCGTGGGGGCTGTGAAACTTACCACCTCTGTCTTAAGTAAGGTGAAGTTTACTTTAGAAAAGTTTTTTACTGTGGTTTCCTTAGTTGGGGGTGGTGGTGGGGTGTGGACATCCAGAGTGATTAGTTTATGGTCTGATCTAACCAGTGACTGGTTGACCTCCTGTGTGGAACAACTGTCACCCATGTTGGTGATGACCAGGTCCAATATATTTTCACCTCTGATAGGGAAGTTTACCAACTGATCCAGGGCATTTGAGTTGATGAATTCCAGGAAGCTCTGGGCCTGGGAGTTTGTACTCGAGTAGTTTTCCCAGTGAATGGTAGGGTAATTGAAATCGCCCAATATCATGGTGTTCGGTAGGACCTTCATGTTTTCCACTGTCTCCAGAAAGGTGGAGTGGTGGTCCTGGGTCATGGAGGGTGATCTGAAGCAGGCCACAATTTGCATTGCAGATTTGCTCGAAGTTAGTTGCACATGGATGATCTCAGAGGTATCATGCTGTGCCACTAACCTGGAGGTGTAGGTATCCTTGATGAATATGGATACACCCCCTCCTTTTGTGTTTCGGTCCATGTTCTGTGGCTGAAACGTGTGGTATGAGTTGTAGCCCAGTAGTGCTGGGGTGCTCTCTGGAGCCTTGAACCAGGTTTCAGTTACTGCACAGATGTCAACGTTCTCCATACTGAGGAGTGCTTCGAGCGTGTGCATTTTGAGATTTAAACTCCTGGCATTGAGTAGCATAACCCTCAGTTTTTTGTTAATTGTGCTATTTATGGAGGTGGGTTTGACTTTTGAGCCTTGCCTAAAAAAGGCACTATGGGGGCAGCAAGATCCTTGGCCAGTATTCGAAAGCCTAGGGGTGACAGGTGCAAGCTGTCTCTTGTGAAGCAACGCGGCTTGTCAAGCATGTTGTCCCAGGCTGACAGACACTGGATCCCCTTTGAATGACACCAGAAACTTAGCCAGTTGTTGAAATTGATCATTTTTTTCTTTATACTGAGGTATTATTCTTGGTGAGGGCAGGATGCTACTCAGGGTCAGGGTCATACCAGCCTGGGCTACATGATCAGAGAGCGCTTCCATGTCTCTTTACATGTAGTCCAGGGAGGTACGTCTCAGGTAATTCACACCAACATGAACAATGACAGAGTCATATTTATACTTGTTCTGGAGTGACCTGACTGTTTGTGTTATGTAGCAGATTCTGGATCCCGAAAGGCAGCTAACAGTAACCTTCTGCTTGTCCAGCCTAGTGAGTGGGACATCAGTGTGCCTGACTATTGAGTCACCTATTACTAGTGTGTCAGGTATGTTATTTCACCTTAAGGGCTGTGATTGTGCAGCACACTGATTTTGTGTTTTATGTGTTGTCTGATTTGTGACGAGAGGTGCAGGTTGTTTGGGTGTCTGCTTTGGAGGTCTCTGATGCTTTTGCAGGTTTTTATTTAGAGCCTCCGAGTATGATTTTGTGTATTTATGTGTATTTTTTGCCAGTGCTGTTTTAGTAGGTCTGTGTGCAGCTGGAGGTGTGGTGCAAGTGTTAACCTTCTCCTCTTGACTGTCTGTTCCAGTCTTGGGTGGAGACAGCTTAGCTTCCAGTTTGGCTGTATAATTGCATCTCTCACATATGTTAGTGTTTTGTGGTAGAAGGAGAGTGTTGTCTGTGTACATGAGGCAGTTGTAACATTGCCGCAGGATACCCGGATTCACTAGCTGGACTGAAGAGTACACCTGAAATTGCCTTTTGGTCATGCCTAAATAGTAGGGTGAGCTGCTTAGTCGCTTTGTTGGTGAGGGGTGAATAAAGAGCCTTGCCCTGCTGGACAATCAGTGTCAGGATATATTAGTGCTTGTTGTTAGGTCTGAGCAAGTGCTGGGCTGTAAGATGCTTTTTGAGTTCTTAGGTTGAGAGTTAGACTAGTTTCAAGGGAAAAACTGAAGAGGAGACTTAGTGGAGCCGGGAATAATTTAACTGTAGCTAACTGGTGCTGCTCGGTGCGCAAAACTGTGCCAACGCATTTTATATAGTAGGGAAATGAAAGAGAGAGAAATTAGCCCAAAATGGCCAATAGACTACTAACTTCTGGGCTGGAACTACTCCTCCACGGATAGATAGGTTGCTCAAAGCTCCCCCTCTCACAGGTGAACAGAGAAACTTCCTTCTATCCAAGTAAGGTATGAGCAACTCAGAAACTAGCACTAGCCTGAAAACTGGACTATACTAGCTTAGAAAGGCGGGAAACAAGGAGTTTTTTTTTTTTTTTTTTGAAAAGATAAGGCAAAAACAGTAAAAAATACACTTAAACAGTTTTAAATGACTACAAACGATCAGAAAAGGCTATCACACTTTAGTGTGTAGCCTACAACAGTTAAACAAATTATTTAAAAAAAAACTTTTAAAAGTGCAGGCAATCAAATAAGTACAATATGTGAAAAAAACAAGCTTTTAAATCACAATAAATGCTGGAAAATCTGTGTTAAGGCAGAAAACAGTTAAGTACAGCAAGAAAGTACAGAAAACTGATACTTAATCACTCCAAAGTCTCTCTTTTAAGCTAGAAGGCTTGTATCAGTTTAAGGCTTTCTAGTACTACCCAGTAGGTTAGTTACAGGAAAGATGGGAAACAAGTGCAGATGTGGTCTTTTAAACCAGAAAGTTGAAAGAGACGGACAAACTGTCCAAATGGTCAATAAACTACAATTTCTGGGCCAAAAACCTCTCCCCTCATGGTAGACAGGCTACCTAGTGCTTACCACTCCCACTGATAAGCTAGAAGGCTTTCCTCCAACACAGAAAGGCTTGTGGGGCTCAGAAGCTTACCAACAGTCCTGGATACAGCATCTCTGTATCTGGACTAGGCTAGTTACAGGAAAGGTGGGAAAAAAGCACAAGTGTGGCTTTTAAACCAGAACATTGAAAGAGATGGAAAAAAACTGCCCAAATGGCCAATAGCTACAATTTCTGGGCCAGGAACCACTCATCTTGTGGTAGATAGGCTACCTAATGTTCACCACTCCCACTGATAAACTAGAAGACTTCCCTCCAACACAGAAAGGCTTGGGGGGCTCAGAAGCTTACAAAGAGTCCTGGATACAACAAATCTGTAACTGGACTAGACTAGTTACAGGAAAGGCGGAGAACAAGTACAAACGCAGGCTTTTAAGCCAGCAAGTTGAAAGAGATGGAAAACTGACCAAACGGCCAAATAAACTACAATTTCTGGGCTAAAACTCACTCTTCCCATACAGGATAAGCTACCTAGTGCTTAACACTCCCACTGATAAGCTAGAAGGCTTCCCTCCAACACAGAAAGGCTTGGGGGCTCAGAAGCTTACTAACAATCCTGGATACAGCAACTCTGTAACCGCACTAAGCTAGTTATAGGAAAGGCAGGAAACAGGCACAAGTGCGGCTTTCAAACCAGAAAGTTGAAAGAGATGAAAAAAAAACTGCTAAAACAACCAATAGCTACAATTTCTGGGCCAGGAACCACTCCTCTTGTGGTAGATAGGCTACCTAATGCTCACCACTCCCACTGATAAACTAGAAGACTTCCCTCCAACACAGAAAGGCTTGGGGGGCTCAGAAGCTTACAAAGAGTCCTGGATACAACAAATCTGTAACTGGACTAGACTAGTTACAGGAAAGGCGGAGAACAAGTACAAACGCAGGCTTTTAAGCCAGCAAGTTGAAAGAGATGGAAAACTGACCAAATGGCCAAATAAACTACAATTTCTGGGCTAAAACTCACTCTTCCCATACAGGATAAGCTACCTAGTGCTTACCACTTCCACTGATAAGCTAGAAGGCTTCCCTCCAACACAGAAAGGCTTGGGGGCTCAAAAGCTTACTAACAATCCTGGATACAGCAACTCTGTAACCAGACTAAGCTAGTTATAGGAAAGGCAGGAAACAGGCACAAGTGTGGCTTTCGAACCAGAAAGTTGAAAGAGATGAAAAAAAAACTGCTAAAACAACCAATAGCTACAATTTCTGGGCCAGGGACCACTCCTCTTTTGGTAGATAGGCTACCTGATGCTTACCACTCCCACTGATAAACTAGAAGGCTTCCCCTCCAACACAGAAAGGCTTGGGAGGCTCAGAAGCTTACAAAGAGTCCTGGATACAGAAAATCTGTACCTGGACTAGACTAGTAACAGAAAATGCAGGAAACAAGTGCAAACACAGGCTTTTAAATCAGAAGGTTGAAAGAGATGGAAAAGCTTCCCAAACGGCCAATAAACTATAATTTCTGGGCCAGAAACCACTCCTCCTGTGGTAGATGTTACCTAGTGCTTACCATCCCACTGATAAGCTAGAAGGCTTCTCTCCAACACAGAAGGGCTTGGGGGTCTCAGAAGCTTACCAACAGTCCTGGATACAGCAAATCTGTACCTGGACTACACTAGTTATAGGAAAGGCAGGGACCAAACGCAAAACGGGCTTTTAACCAGAAAGTAGAAAGAGATGGAAAAACTGCCCAAATGGCCAATGAACTACAATTTCAGGGCCAAAACCCACTCTTCCCATGGTAGATAGGCTACCTAGTGCTTACCACTCCCACGGATAAGCTAGAAGGCTTCCCTCCAACACAGAAAAGCTTGGGAGGCTCAGAAGTTTACCAACAGTCCTGGATACAGCAAGTCTGTATCTGGACTTGACTAGTTACAGGAAAGGCAGGAAACAAGCTTATTTATTTATTTATTTATTTATTTATTTATGTTCTTGTTAAAGAAAAGCAGCTAAAACAGCAGTAAATACAATTCAAATTGCAGTGCAGGCCAGCACACCCAAGTGTGTAGCAACACTACGGCAAATACAGTTCAAATACATGCAATTAAATTAACAAATGACTAAAAAACAAGTGCAGAAGGCAGTAAATTAGAAGGCTACTAACAAGCAGTAATAAGTGCAGAGTAAGAGCGACTGAAGAGATAACAGCATGCAGAAGAGCAACTACGATAGTTACAGCAAGAGCAGCTGAATAATATATATATATATATATATATATATATATATATATCTATATATATATCTATATATATATATATATATATATATATATATATATATATATATATAATTTTATTTTTTTCTTTTTTTGAGGGAGGGAACAGAGCAGGATTAAGAGGATACAGGGGCTGTCCTTCCCAAATGCTCTCTTTGTACACAGTAGGAGTGCCTGAAATCAGAATATGATCTCACTGCACTCAGTTGAGTGAGCAAATGAGATGGGCCCAGAAGGAGTATCCAAACACAAATCTACAAGAGAGGCGGGCAGTTTCAAAGCCACCAACATTAACAGCAAAACAAGAACAGAGAGGGTGGGTGAGGAACTAACTGTAAGAGAGACAGCCACAACTTCAGTTGCGTTAATATTCAGTGAAAAACACAAATAAATAAATTAAATACAGTACTATATGAAAAAGAGCAGATAAAAGTGTACTTAAATTCACTTATGTCCAGTTGATTTCAGGTGGATGTTAGCCGGCCAAATCTCTGATATTAAACAGAGATAACTCAAAATGTACCACTTATATAAGGCAGGACAGAATGTCAGTGATGATGTGAAACTACCCCCCCCCCCTCACTGCTGTCAATGGCTACACATAAATTCTAACAAGTACTCTGTAGAGAGACAGCCACAACTTCAGTTGAGTTAATATTCAGTGAAAAACACAAATAAATAAATTAAATACAGTACTATATGAAAAAGAGCAGATAAAAGTGTACTTAAATTCACTTATACGTCCAGTTGATTTCAGGTAGATGTTAGCCAGCCAAAGCTCTGATATTAAGAAGAGATAACTTAAAATTTACCACTTATATAAGGCAGGACAGAATGTCAGTGATGAGGTGAAACTACCCCCCACTGCTATCATTGGCGACACAGAAATTCTTTGTTAAGGTTTTTAATTTTAGATGGAGTATAACAACCGGTTATAATGTAATCTCATTCCAATCAATTTGTTTTGCAGGGAGGCAGGCCCACCACAAGCATTGAATGCTATCAGTTGGCTCCTTATTCAAAATAAGTTTGAAGATGTACCTCGGAGCCATTTGTACATATACTGTTTCACTGAGTTGTGGTTACACTGACAGCAACTCATCAAAGCAATAACACTACAGACCTAGCAAAACTTTCCCCCTGCACACCCCTTACTCATGTACTATCACAAGGGCTCTACTAGATAATTCCAACACTTTCCCCAACCATGAGCTCATAATATAAACAGAGGGGGGTGGGGAGGGGAACAGGTCTTCTAGCACTTCCTTTTTGCTGTCAAATGGATTCTGTTCGATGGTTGCATTTCAGATCTGACAGACTGCAGGAATATTGATTTATTGACTTCTATGGAGTATATGAAGCTGTGGTATTTGACTTTTCTGGGGGGCATTCATACACATGCCTTGAGTGGAGGAAGTCACTCCCCACTTCTTGTAAAAAGGGAGGAAGAGAAATGGAAGCATAGAGACGTTTGCCTCTCACAGGAACATGCATTGCATGAAGGAAAAGGCATGAGAAATTGTGAGGAAGTCAGACTGACAGAGACAGAGACAAGGCTTTTGGAAAGCCTTGGAGTTAGTCAATAAACTGCAAGCCGTTGTCTGTGTGTTTCCTGTGGAAGCTAATGACATATATTAAAGGTGAAGTGTTTTCCCACAATGGAAAATTGGGTCAGACAGGTTTAAGAGCTAAAGATATCTGGTATAATGATAGATGTCCAGCATGAACACTCACTTATTTTTGTTATTATAGCTGTATGTCATTCCCCATATTATATATCTATCAGTTCAATATCATGCTAAATCCTCTTTCGAAAAAAGAGTCTAATAGTGAAAAGTTGCAAATGCATACACTGTCATACACTTGAATGAAGTCTTAAAGCTTTCTTTCTGCTGAATATCAAACATCTCTTAATAAACTTGTTCCTGTTTATTCCATGTTTTGTGGGTACCAGTTACAAGGGAAAGTCAAGAATAAAAAAAAAATGGATTTTAAGGCTCACATTATAAACATGCATACATATCCTGGAGTAAAATGTCTGCTACCAGTGTGATTTTCACCACAACCTAACTTACACAGTTCATTGCACTGAATAGGTATGATGGCAAAAATTATTCAGACTAGGTCATTTTAGTTAAGGGATGCTTGGTTACTCCTGAATGGGGAGATATGGAGGCTTGCCCCAAGTAACCTGGGTTATCATTGCCAAGCCCTTTCAGTGAAACAGGATTGATGAATTAGGCTGTGTTGAAAAACACGTCAAGAAACAAACCATATGCCTTTCTTAATATTAACCTGCCCTTTAATCTCTGCATTCCTTTGTCTAAATTTCTAGCATCTTCATTAGGAGTTTTGGTTTTATGCGTCTGATAACCCCACAAAACCATGGTGTTACAAAGGTGCTTATCTCATGGCTTGAGAGTGAAAACATTTAAAGAAAGGATTCAAAAAGCAGTTTATACAAGCCATGGCCCAAAGCCAATTTTGTGAGCTTTTGCAAAAAAGCTGCCCATCTTTAAAAAAAAACACAAGCATACATTAAACATTTGTGCCCTGTACTACCTGGCACACTGTACTTTCAGAAGACAGAACAAAAAAAAGGCAGGTAGACCAAAAAGTAACTTCCAATTGGTGATGAAATGCTGCCATTCTTATTGAGTACAGTCATACAAGTGAAAGCAATTCTGGATGTAGTCATGAAAGAAGCCACAGCAAATAGCCAGTAAAACAGCAAGCAACTCCGTGTTATCTAAAGTGAATCTAACTAAAGAAAAGGGTTCACTTAGTGTCGAATGCTAAAAATCTTGCAATGTCCAAAGGGAGCTCAAGTTGAAAACAGTAGTCAAAAAACAGGCAGCAAAGCCGATAAGTTTGCAAAATGTTTAATCACATAGCCAACAAATGTCAAGGTAGTGCAGCAAACAGACAAAAGTAACGGTTAAGAGCTTTGGTCCCAAGACACTGGGACTTCTTCAGAACTATTGTTGAAATGCATTCTAATCTTTAAATAACAATCCAATATAACATGTGACTCCAATGATTAAATTATAAAAATAAAAAACTTTTTAAAGGAACAGTATCACCAAGCACAGAATATTGCAGTCATTAAAATAGCAAAACTTTAATGTTAGTAAATCTTCTTCTCCTTTTGGCTGCTCCTGTTAGGCGTTGCCACAGCAGATCATTGGTCTGTAGAATAAGTGACAGTAGAGTTTTACAGTGTCAAGTTGCCAGCCTGGCACCCAACCTTCCTCAGAAGGCACACACACACACACACACACACACACACACACACACACACACACACACACACACACACACGCACACACACACACACACACCTAGGTCCAATTTAGAATGTCCAGTCCACCTGCAGCATGTCTTGGGAATGTCAGCACCTGGAGGAAACCCACATGAACACAGGAAGGACATGCAGACTTCACACAGAAGACACCCCAGCTGAGAGTCGAACCAGAGAAACTCTTGCTGTGAGGGGACAACGCTAACCACTGTACCACTGTATCACCCTTTAATGTTAATAAATTTAGAAAAAAAATTTAAAAAACAACTTTAATATTTAAAATATATATAAAAATATTATACAAGCATATCTGAGAAAATCTTAAAAAATATATAAAAAATATGATTTATAAAATAGCAGCTCATAATTGAAGAGCAGGAGTGATGAAAACATGTTCATTCAGTCCTGGTTGGTTAAATGCATGAAGTCTTAGTTGCCAAACTAGTTCTTTGAGTTCTGACTTGGTTTTCCAGGAACCACCTCAGGTGTTGTTTGGTACTACTCCTAAAATGCCAAAGAAGAATTTGTAAAAAGTGGGACAATTTGAAATGTGTTTAAACAGTGAATTAGTATTATTACCCTTAGAAATAGCATAGATGTGTTCATAAATTCTTTAGAAAGTGGTCTTTCGGTTTTGCCCATATAAAAACTTGAACATTCGTCTCATAAGCTTTCTGAAGGAGAGATGACAGATAGATACTTCCTAATGTGCAAGTCTGTGCAGGCTCTGCATGTGTGACATGTGCACCCCCATGATAATACCCAATCTGCAGGTGAATCCTAACCTAAATCTACATATCTTTTTTATCACTGAACAGTATCCTGTGCAATTCTGCCTTCTACATATTTCTGTATTTTATATTCATAATTTATGAAAAATATAGAACTGTATCATGTGCAGTTTTTCCTCTTATACTTTTTTGTACTTTATATTTGTGAAGTTTTGTACATATGATCTGTTGATCCTATTGCATTTTTCTTTTCTGCATTTCTCATTTGGAGTTTTGCTGAAATTTATACATGTTATAAAGCTTTACTCAGCTATATGTATCTATTTTGTGGAGCTATTTTCACCAGACTTCCTACAAAAAGGGGTCTTGTTGGACCATTCAGGCCAACCCAGTAAACAAATGTAATAAATACATACATACATACATATCCCTGGAAACTAAAGTATATCTGTGGCGTTGCTGTTGAATATATTGGGATCTAGGTAAATCCAACATGCCCCAGACCATTCTCTTCCATATTTTAAATACACTTTTGAATCAACATCAAATGAGTGAGTTGCAGTCATGCTGTAGTTCACCTCCCAAGTGTACATTGCCACTGATTGCACACATGTTGCTCTTGTGGCACCTACATGTGAACATAACAAGAAATAAATTAATAAGAATGGTTTACTTTCCCAGAAATGTTAACATGAATATTGTACAGACAGTATCATAACACAGCTGATAGAACAATATCAGGAAGTGTGCACAATGCACATATATGGAGAACGTATGCCCTATGCAGACTCTTTTTATATGGGCATAGTCTGCATAGACATCAGTGGCTGATTAAACATATAAATGTGCCAATAAAGAGGAAATAACATTCTGTATACAGTGGTAATGTCATATTATAATGTAAATATACTCCTAATTACATGTGATGCTGACTCTTCCTTAACCCTTGGCTAATGATGCCTGTATGATATTCAAAGACTACTACCATATGCCACTGCAGCTAAAGCCTATCCTTCTGGCCACTGCCAGAAGTAAACCAATCTGGCTGAACAATAAATATGTCACATAGCTTTGTGGCACAGAGTTGCTAGAGGGACATGTGGAAGGCATTTTAATCTCAGTCCCATACACAGCGAAAACTTCCCATGCCATTGCAAAGGACTTCTGTGACAATGGTCCTTTGCATGTTCCCAAGATTAGCAGGAATTTATACACAGTTCTTACTCAGACTTGAGCTAGCTATGGCATTAATCACTAATCAAATAGAAAGACAAGTTTTATGGATGACTATTAGAAGTAGCTAAGATGATGTGGGAACAGGAAGCTACCAATTTTCAAAGTGCCCTGGAATGACTGAAAGAGATGAAGGAAAGAATGATGATCTTCATCCTGTAGTCTAGGGACTGATTCCCTCAGCCTCCATGCACATGCTTCATGACTTTCAACAAGTCACTTAGCCAGATAGTACTCTGTGGTTGCCCCTGAAAAAAAAGGCTTGTTCCTGCTATATCTACCCAGTTAACTAAATAATTAAACAAACAAATATATGGCAGTAGTCATACCTGTTGTGAAGGTGCACATGGAACACGTACATGAAGCAGAAAGACAGACCTACAAGGACAATGCCAAATAACCAAAAAATGAGGGAGGGGTGATTTACAAAGTTAATCTGACAAGAAGTAACTCATGCTAATCTAAGGAAACCCCTGAATGACCAGCAGATTTTGATTGTCTCTTTCAAGGCAACATTGAAAACAACCTTGGAAATCAATCCAGAAGTGTGGATAGACAAAACCATTATCAGTGCACCGCCAAAGAATTTGCAATGAAAAGTACACTGTTTTATCTATTCCAGGCAGAACTGGTCTGATTAAACAAGGCACAATCACAAAGCATGGTAACTAAAGTCATACAGTATCCCAAGGCCTGAATTAAAGCTGTAGAGAAATGTAGAAAATGCTAGAGTTGGTGGTTATCGAGGAGCCCCACAGTGAATGGGAAAACCCACTGCCACATAAAAAGAAGGCACAATTGAAGTTTGTAATGAATCTGAAAAACTTAATGAAAATTTTAAATTCTGTTCCTACCCCATTCCCCAGGAAGATAAACAGATAAACTGGGAAAAGTCCAATACCTCTTCATCTCAATCTTAATTAAGGGGTATTGAAAAGATCCTCTAATATTATTTGATGGTGCACTGATAATGGTTTTGTCTATCCACATTTCTGGATTGATTTCCAAGGTTGTTTTCAATGTTGCTTTCAAAGAGACTGTCAAAATCTACTGGTCATTCAGGGGCTTCATCAGATTAGCATGAGTTACTTCTTGTCAGATTAACTTTGTAACTCCTCTCTCCACTACGGATGGGTTGTTTCAGTGTAGTATATTACATTTTAATCTACACTGCACCTCAGCTACCTTTCAACAGTCAATGGCCAAAATTTTGAAGCTCCATTGCATATTTGGACATGATCATTTATACAGAGATTTTGAAAACTGCCTTCACATGACATGGGATGTTACAGAGTATTCCTACAGTTGAGTTAGGAGGCAGCACTAATAAATGCACCACTGTCACTGAGAAGCTAAATATTTAAGGTATGCTATCATCCAGGGTATAGTAAAACTGCAGGTAGGGAAGATTGTAGACATACAGAACTGGCTTATACCATGCACTAAAAATAAGTTGGTTTATTCTGCACTTTACAAACCTAGCCTGCCCAGTTCTCTACCTCTCTTAGAAGGGTGATTTTAAGAGGTCCAAATGCGTGTATAGGCTTCTGTTCATAAGGAATAATGCTAATATTTGCTTTTTCACTGCACATACAGATTCATTCAGTGGGTTGACTTTGTGCTGACCTTCCATTTTCTCATATGTGTGGGTCTAATTAATGTGGTTTGCCATTATATGCTACATCAGCTATTATCTTGCCATTAAGAGACTCCTTTCTATGTTTCCCCATAAAGAACAGATTTCAGGCATCACTGAAGTATTTTATATCTATAGTCTTAGAAACAATCTATGATAATCAACAGCTGATATTACAGATAATGCAGACCACGTGTCAAGTTTCCATTTTAACTTGATTCCTGACACCTCTAGAATGAACCCAATAAGTATGCAATCACTCTACACATCTTTTCCAGAACCGTTGTCTGCCTATGGATTTGTTTCTTGTTCAGTCCCATTATGTGCACTTGTTTTATGTTTAAAGTGGTTCTCTCTCTGCACCTTCAGCTTCTCACTGTTATGTCTTTTAGCAGCTTTGCACATTCTCTTTATATGCCCTTTCCTATGGCCATATATCTCAACTGTCCAGTCTTTTGATGAATGTCCAAATTTTTTTTGCCTTATATTTTTTGGTCTGTTCCTCATAAAATTTGTGATTTTCTGGCAAATCACTGGGAATGATATAAGGATTGAAGTTGTTAATAATGACATATATTTGAGTTTCAGATGTCAAATCCTTCAAAAAATGCATGTTAATGCAAACCCTGTTATTCTAGCAATTTTTTTTAGTTTTGTAAGAGCAATATTTAAACTCTGTCTCTATTTTTGGGCCTTTACCCCCCCCCCCCCACCATGTTGTAGGACTTTGTCCAGATTTCTAGCACTAAGAGGTTGAGAGGTATGCCTATGGCACTTTCTATAGCTTTCTTTTTTTAACCAGCAGTTATTTGTATTATGTGATAGCTTGCCACAACAATAACGTTTGCTCATTCTTTTCCTCAATGGCATTTAATTAATTTGATATTCTAGAGACTGATTTTGCAATTCAGACATATCTTTGATGACAGTGACATAAAAAACTATTAAATTCAGTCAGATAGCTCTAAGGTTATGTTTTTTTTCTGATAGTAAAATCTTTTCACTGGTTTCACAATATCTGTCTCATATAAGACTGCCCCTTAATGCCTCAAAGAGTCCTGCAAACTGACCATGCTTAGTTACTCTTAGAGAACTAACTTTAGTAAGAGTTTTGGAGAAATTATGGTATGAAGAACAATTTTTGCAAAGATGTACAATAGGAAAGATGGGTGTTTCTGAAAATGCATCAGAAACAGCAGCTAATGCACATCATTTTATTTATTAATTAATTTATTTATTTGTAATTAATTAATTAATTTATTTATTTATTTATATTTGTTAACCAGGATAGTCTGATTGGGAATGAGCCCCTTTTCAGCACAATCTCAAGCAGGAAAGCCCTACATTGCATAAAACATTGGTCAGAAATTCTCAGATACACTTTGCAAGAATAACACCACATAGCAGAAATGACAAAGTTGATAGAATCACTATGTAACACCTTGTAAAAATAAGAGGCTGCAGGGTTTGTAAGTTTCTGGAAATCTTGGACTAAACTTGGAATAAACAACAATAACTGTAGGAGACTGAAAGTTAAATATGCAAAAGTTAAGTAAAAGTCTGAAGAAAGAAGATGAAGAGAGAGATTAAGAGGTCTAAGATGCTCTTGTTAGTGAAGATGAAAAGTATGATTACAAGCGATGAAATAATAGTATTGTAGTAAGTTTCCTCCGGGTGCTCCGGTTTCCTCCCACATCCCAAAGACATGCTGTAGGTGGATTAGATACTCTAAACTGGCCCTAGGTGTGAATGAGTGCATGTATGTGTCTTCCATGGAAGGTTGGGTGCTGGGCTGGCAACTCGACACCGTAAAACTCCACTACCAATCATGAGCAGACAGGTGACGAACTGTGGTGACCCCCTAACTGGGAAAAGCCGAAAGAAGAAGAAGTGCAGTTAATGTTTCAGCTTAGTATGGATAAAATAGAGTAAAAATCTGTGAATTAGTAAGTCAAATATTGAATTTAAACTGCACACAGTTGCTGAGTGGAATATTATATCTGCGGATGTGTTTCAGATCTTGGGGATAAAAACACAGAAAAAGAAAGTGGTATGCACATTGTTAACTTGACTTTTTTGTCATATGCTGTCACTGTAACCATTGAAAATAAGAAGTTATGTACCTACCATAACGTTCCATGTTAGTTGTCTTCTCTCGCCTTCTTTCTTGCTTGATGGGTTCGGAGCCGATCCTCGGCTCTGACTCGGCACTTGCTTTAGCTCGAGAACTCCTTTTACCAGCTCGAGGTAGCCCCATATCCCATGATGCAAGGCAGTAAGTACCCAGATCTCGTTTGTTGACAAAGGGCAATAACACCAAGCATAAAATACTTCCCAAAGGAAGAAGAAACTTACAGATGGAAAAAAGGACCAGGTTTGAATGGTCTTTAGCATAATAGTTTCTTATACAAGGTCTGTCCAGGCCAGGGGGAAGGAGGGAGGGTCGCAAGAAAGAAGGCGAGAAGACAACTAACATGGAACGTTATGGTAGGTACATAACTTCTTAATGTTAAGTTGTCAATCTCGCCTTCATTCTTGCTTGATGGGACCGCGTCCTAGCACCTCTATCCTGGGTGGCTCAATGGAACAAACTCTTGAGGACTGTAGAGCCAAAACTGGCTCTGTCCCTGGAGGCCAAGTCCAATTTGTAATGGGAAACAAAGTGTGAGGAGTGGCCCAAGTGGCGCTGCACAAATAGTGTCCAAAGGCAGTCTAGCTTGAAAAGCTGTAGAAGTAGCTAAACTCCTAGTTGAATGTGCTTTAGGTTTTGAGCACAGCTGTTTTCCCCTGATCGTATAAATTTCAGTGATGACCAAGAAAGCCATCTGGACAAAGTCACTTTAGAAACAGGAAGGCCTTTTTATTATCCGCATAGGAAACAAAAGTTGATCAGATTTCCTAAATTTTTTGTTCTGTCCAAATAATATCTAAGCTGACGGTGGGCGTCAAGATAATGTAGCTTTTGTTCAGCTCTATCTGAATAGTTAGGAAAAATACAGGAAGATCAATGGATTGATTAAGATTGTTTTTTGAAGCGACCTTAGGTAAAAAGGATGGATTAGTTCTCAAAGATACTCTGTCTTTGTGAAAAATCAAATAGGGGTCGAACCGAAGAGCATGAAGTTCAGACACCCTCCTGGCAGATGTAATAGCCACTAGGAATAAAGTTTTCCAAGAAAGATATTTCAGGGAACAAGAAACAGCTGGCTCGAAGGGGGGAAGAATCAAGGATGTCAGCACTAAATTTAGATCCCACTGAGGAGGAGGATTCCTGATTGGAGGCTTTAGTAGGAAAATTCCTTTCAAGAAGGCCCTGCAGAGCCTATGGGACATAATATTATGATCTGCTATCCCAACATGAAAATTAGAAATAGCAGCCAACTGAACTCTGACTGTGGAAGAAGAGGAGCCTGCATGAAAAATCTCTGCTAAGAAGTCCAGAACTGCCTGAACAGGGGCAGTAAAAGGATCAATATTTTGGGCCTTAGCCCAATAAGAGAAACGTTTCCATTTGCTTGTGTAAATCCTCCTGGTAGAGGATTTTAGTGAAGCTACTATGATATCTCTAACTGGGTTAGAGATCAAAGGAAGCCTGGCTAAGGAAGGAAGTGGAGCAACCATGCTGTGAGGTTGAGAGAAGGGATTGACCGGTGCAGCTGACCGGATTGGTGAATCAGTAGATCTGGCACTGGGTCCAGATGCCACGGCTGCACCAAAAGGTGATGATGGAGGAACGGGAACCAAACTTGTCGAGGCCAGTAAGGGGCAATGAGAATCAATTTGGCTCTCACAATGGTAGCTTTCTGGATCACCTGAGGGATCAGAGGAAATGGGGGGAAGGCATAAAGAAGTCCCTGGGGCCAATCCTGGGTCAGAGCGTCTCTGGGGGATGGCCTGATAGAGGGAAGAGGCTGAAGAAGTCTGGACATTTGCTGTTTTGGGGAGTAGCAAAAAGATCGCAACATGGACGACCCCATTCCAGAAAAATCTCTTCCGCTATGGATTGCTTGAGAGACCACTTGTGAGGCATGAGAATAGCTCTGCTCAATCTGTCCGCTATAATGTTGGTTTTCCCAGGGATATGCGTTGCTACCAGAAACCGATGAGAGGAGATCACCCATTGCCATAGTCTGAGCGCTTCTCGACACAAGGGGTAGGACTTGGTTCCGCCCTGTTTGTTGATATATCAAACTACAGACATGTTGTCTGTGTGGACTGCAATTGTCCCTACGGGAAGAAAGTCGTTGAGGGCTTGCAACGTTAAAAGCACTGCTCTCATCTCCAGGACATTTATGTGCAGATGGTACTCGAACAGTTGCCACGTCCCATGAACCATCCTGCCCTGATAATGACCCCCCCACCCGATCAGGGAGGCATCCGTGGTGACAGTGGCTGTCGGGGATGGAGGTACAAAGCATCTGCCTTGGTGAACCTGAGACGATGTGATCCACCAAGCAAGATGTTCTTTGCACGTTTGTGTCACCAGAATCTGGTGACGCATTGGAAGTTGCTGGTATGACCACTGTGTGAACAGCATCCACTGAAGGAGGCGCATGTAGAATTGAGCCAGGGGAAGAAGAGTAATGGCCGCAGCCATGAGACCTAATACTTTTAGAACCATTCTGGCCTGTACTTTCTTGCTGGCCAGAATGATCCTGACATGAGTCTGAATGTCTGAAACTCTTTGTTCTGTAAGGGTAGCTGACATCCGAACAGTGTTTAAGTTTGCGCCTATGAAGGTAATAGACTGGCAGGGCGATAAGGATGACTTTTCGAAGTTGACTGAGATGCCCAAATGAGAACAAAGGTCTATTGTGTAATCCCTGGCTTGTATAAGCTGATGCCTGGTGGTGGCTGACAGGAGCCAGTCGTCAAGATACGGAAACACCTGGAATCCTTGACGTCTCAGGTGAGCCGTGACCACTGCCATGCATTTGGTGAACACTCTGGGGCTGTAGTGAGACCAAAGGGCAGGGCTCTGAACTGGAAATGACTGGACCCCAGCCTGAAGCGGAGAAATCTCCTGGAGCATCTGTGAATTTTGATGTGATAGTACGCATCCTGAAGATCTATTGAGCACATCCAGTTGTCCTTCTGTAAGAAGGGCAGAATTGACTGAAGAGTGACCATTCGGAATCTTGTCTTCCTGACAGACTTGTTGAGTCTGCTGAGATCCAATATTGGTCTCCAGTCTCCCGTCTTTTTGGGGACCAAAAAGAACCTTGAGTAGATTCCGGGCTCTGAATGGTCTATTGTAACTGGCTGAATGGCTCTTTTTTGCAGTAGTTTTGCGATTTCTAACTCTGCAATGTCCCTTAGACCAGGTGGTACGTCTGGAAGGGAACTTGAGGGGAAGGGACTTTCCTCGAAAGGAGTAATGTAACCCTTGGATATGATCGACTGTACCCATCTGTCTTGAGTGAGGGAATGCCAGGCTTCTGGGTACAGTGATAATCTTCCCCCGACTGCCTCCAAGGAGGGACAGCCGGGCAACACCTCAGGGATGCTGAAAGGGCTTATCAGAGAGGCTCCCTGTTTCCCTGGTTTTTCGGACCCCCTCTGCCTCTAGAGCGGCGTCTGTTGTTGTTACCCCCTCTGCCTCTAGGGGTAAACTGACCACGTGAATCCGGCGTGACTCCTTGGGATTTACGGAACCACATCTTACCACCCTTCTGTCCTTTGGGATAAGGCCTAGAAGGGGTGGAAAAACAGACTCCAACAGCAGAAAGAGTCTTGCCGTCCTGCTCACACCTGGTCAAGGTCTCCTTCACCTGAGGGCCAAACAAAGCTGACCCATCAAAGGGAGAATTTGTGAAGGACGCCTTAAAGGGATCCGCAAAATCACATAGCCGCATCCAGGCTTGGCGTCTAAGAGCCACACCTGTGCCTGCGGCTCTACTCGCTCCATCCGCAGCATAAGATATTAGTCGCATGGAGGAGTTAGCAATGGAATTGAGGGTTCCTAGCTGCGAAGCAATCTTTTCTTGAGCCCCTGCAGCTGTAGGATCCTGAACTACTTCTCCCAGCTCCTTCAGGATATCTCTGGAGTCTGGTGAAGTGACAAAGATAATTCAGCGAACGCATAGCAAAGGTCGCTGAGGAAAACATCCGCTTGCCGTACCTATCCACGGTCCTAGAGTCCTTATTAGGAGGATGGACGGGCACGGAAGGATCTGCAAGTTCCTTTTTGGTGGCCGCAGCCACCACCATGGCATCAGCGGGGACACCCTTGGTAAGGAATTGTTTGTCACTAGGGGCAGTGATAAATTTAGAAGGCCTCCTAGGGACTGGCTCTACAGAGTCAGGAGCTGTCCACGCCTTTCGTGCAATCACCTGCATAAGGGGGTCGAGAGGCGGAGACACCCAGGAGGTGGAGGGCCGAGATCCAAACGCCTCTAGGTATACTGACTCATCCTCAGAGGGATTGTTGGTGGGCCAGTTTCCCCTCTGTTTCAGAAGTTCTAGGATGTCTGAAAGGAGACATCCTCAGAGGGATCTAGGGATCCTCTGACTCATCAAAGTCAGTATCGAACGTGACAGACTCGGCGGAGTCTACATGCTTCCTCTTACAAGTCCTCTTCCTAGGAGGATCTCCCGAAACATCAGGAGAATCCTCGGAAGAGGGGGAAATTCCCAATGGGGAAACCTGAGGCGGAGGATCTCTGGGTCCTGTAGCAAGAGAAGTGGCAGAGATGTCAACAGGTACAATAGAGGGAGGAGCTACGGGAAGAGACTGCTGACTGATACCAGTGGCCAGTACACTCTTCATCACCTCGAATGCTCCCCTCCCAGGCAGGTCCGAGAGAACCCGCTCCGAAGAGCTAGGAACTCCAGGGACCACCGAAAGGGAAGCATCCGAGGCAGATGTCGGAGCCGAGCTCACCAAGGCCGAGGCTCCAAGGGGAAGAGCGGGTTGGGACAAGGGTCCGATGCCACTCACCCCTCGGAGGAGACCATGGAAGCCCGACCACGAATCCCTCTAAGGAAGAGGAGATAAGAGTAGAGGCTGAAGGAACAGAAGGGGGTATCCGTCCTCCAGCCGTAGCAGTAACTATGCCCGAAGACTCCAACTCCAAACTCTGGGGTAGAGTTGAAGGAGGAACTGTAATGGGGTGTGGACCAACAGTCGTCTGCTGAGACGGACTGTGAAGCATTTGGGCCAGTACCTGTGACTTGAGCAATCTGCTGACCACTCTCTCTAGGTCATGGTCAGACAACCTGGATGACCTTGAAGATCGGCTCCGATGGCTCCGTTCCGACAGAAGAGGTGAAGCCGGGCCGAAAGTATCGGCTCCAAGGAAGGAGACCTCGACCTCTTCCTGGAATGAGCCATCGGAGCCGACACTCACGGATCCTGTCGGGCCGATTTCTCGGAGCCGACAGAACGCCTCGATGTATCGGCTCCAGCGGAGCCGATACAGCCACCAAAGTAACGGTGTCGGAGCCGATCGGAGCCGACACCGATGCCTATGCCACATGGGTGTCGGAGCCGATCGGAGCTGACATCGAAGTGGACAATACAGTTCGGCACCGATGGCCATCGGTGCCGAAGGCAATCAAGCCAGAATCGGCTCCAGCCGGAGCCGATCTCGACTCTGTGCAGTCGGGCCGAGGCCGCAGGCTTAGAAACAGAAGCCTGGGCCTTGAAACTCTTGCTGGTTTCGGTGGAGCCGACTTAGCCAGAGAGCCCTCCGGCAAGAAGGCCCCTAAGAACCAGTTTGTTATGTCTCTCCTGCAGGACTCTCTGGCTGAAGGAGTGACAAATAACACAGGAGTCCTGCAGGTGAAGAGGGCCCAGACAATACAGGCAAGAAGTGTGACCGTCTGTCAGAGACATCTTCTGACAGCACGAGTCACACTTCTTAAAACCTGAAACCCTCTCCTTTGACATGGTGCCGACACACAAAACACACACACACCAGTCAAAATAAAATTAAATTACACAAAATACCAAAAGGTATTCTATAAAAAACACCAACACACACACCCTAACAGGGGGGGGATGGGATAGGGATGACTAAGAACAAATTCAAAAAGACAGGGAATTTCTGTCAGGAAGGGATAGAAATTAAATTTAAACTATAAAAAAATTAGTTTTTGACTAAAAGGGGCTTGAAAATCACAAAGTGAAACAACTTACCAGGAGCTGGTAAAAAGAAGACCTCCCAAGCGAAGCGGCAAACGAGATCTGGGTACTTACTGCCTTGCATCATGGGATATGGGGCTGCCTCGAGCTGGTAAAAGGAGTTCTCGAGCTAAAGCAAGTGCCGAGTCGGAGCCGAGGATCGGCTCCGAACCCATCAAGCAAGAATGAAGGCGAGATTGACAACTTAACATCCTATTATATTTGTTTATTTATTTATTTAGTTGACATTTGTTAACCGGGTTAGTCTAACTGAGCCAGGAGCCCATTTTCAGTGGAGACCCTAGGAGAAAGGCTCCAATACGGTATAATGCAAATGGTACAAAAATGTATATTTGAGTTTAACAACAAAATAATAATGCAAAAATGTGCATTTGAGTTTAGTAACAAAATAATAAATGGGTGGTCACATAAAGCAGTACAGGTCAGAAATAAAATTAACAAAATGCAGTTAAAATCTTGAATAGTCAAGAGCAAAACGTTATAGACAAGGGAAAGTTACATTGACATAAAGATGCAAATTGCTATACAGATGAAGGAAATAAGTTATGTAAACATAAAAGTAAAGATATTAATATGAACTGTAGTTAAGACTGTGTCATCAGTTATAGTGTATTAGAGTTGAGAGCAATTTGAGCAGTAAAATTATGGAAGGAAAAGAAAAGGAGGGGCGGATTTATGTAGGATCCTGGCAGGGGCAGGACCATGAGTTGTATAGGAAGTTTTTAACTCTTTTTTTAAAACTATTAGTGTGTTTTATGTATCTTATGTTAGATCACAGCTTGTTCCAGGCGTGGTATACAGTGTATTTATATAACAGTTTGCAATGTTTTTGTTAGATTTATAAATATCAAAGAGATGTTGGTCTGAGCTGCGGAGTGAGTGGTTAGGGGTATAGTAGGATACTAGAGAGGAGATAGAAGGGCAGGCAGTAGGTTTTTTAAGTATGGAATGTATTATGTGTAATTGTGACAGAAGCAGTTGTTGGGGAAATTCAAGCCATTGAAGTTTCTTTAGAGCAAGGCAGCGGTGAGAGTTGTAGGGTTAGTTGGAGGCAAATCTAGCTATTTTATTATATGTTTGTTCTAGCTTGGTGAGTAAAGTGGTTTGTAAGTTTGTAAGTATTGGAGCAGCAAATAGAAGGTAGGGAAGGAGGAATGCCTGAGCAAGTGTGAGTTTGGGGTCAGATGAAAGGAATTTTTTGTTCCTATAAAGTAGTCCCAATTTTTGCTTTGTCTTTTTAATACACTGTTGAATAAGAACAGTAACATTATAAAGTTCAAAATTGTGTCAGCAAAGCTTGTATTGTATATTAGCATAAATTATAAAATAATTTATACAGTTATAAAATCTAAGTCTACATTTTCCACTCTACATTTTCTGAGGCATGTATTTACGTGATTATATTACAATTGCGTAGCTACACCTATATTGCAGGTGTATGGAGTTTCTCTGTCATTGTAATGTATACCGTCAGAGCGGTCAAAGGTAATAAATTATATCCACATCACTGATGTTAGAACCTTCATACATGTTAATGAAACTGTAAGGTATTGACTACCTTATGTTTATGAATGAAACAATAGTGACATTGTTACAGCAGCATACTCACCTATGACAGTGTGGAAATAATGAGCAGAATCACTGGCACATGCACTGTTGTTTCAATACAAGTATTAATTAATTTAAAAAGTCTTTGTTGCAGCAACATACATGTTAATGGTCGAAAGTTTGTGGCTGTTCATGCTTGCTGGGTATATATGTAATGAAATACAGGACATTACACATACATAGAAGTGTCACACTGACCAAGATACAGAATAACAACCTTATTCTATAAAAAAACAGTTATTTAAATATAGCAGACGTGACATTCGTATATGCAAAGTCAGGCTTATGGTCATATGGCAAATGTGGATATGCACATAAATCAAGGTACAACCCATGTGTAGTCAGTCCCCTAACAAATGGGATGTGTGTGTATGAATGTCATTATTTGTATCAGTACACACAGGATGTGTTATGTGTATAACACAAATGGATAGTTAGCACAGGCAAGACTTTCACAAAATAAAATGATATGCCACCACAATGGTATTATTACACCAGCTACTGGTGAAATCTATTAAATGTCATGCTACAATTATATGAGCATGATACGTTCATGGTGCTGTAATCAGTTGTATAAAATGTGTCCTCACTGTTTCAAAGGCCACACCATACACGTTGACATAAAAAGTCTAGTAAAGTACACATGTAAATGCAGTACATCATGATGTTGTACCTGATAATTAGACCTGAACCTTCTGAAACACATTAGTAATACCTTTATGACACTACAGTAACATACAACACACCCAGGTGAAACATTAACATATATTACTAAGTAACAAACGAAAATTATAAACAAAAATACCACGTATTGGTTAAAGACTGCGAGCAGAAAAAAACAGTTCATAAAAATAAAATCAGAAACTAGCTCGCAGTCACCCCAGGCAGTCAGCAAACAAATAGTATAAAAAGCAGTCACGTCTCTTCAGACCCTGGTTCCTGGGATATCAAATCCAAATTAAGTATAAATTCACTCTCGATTTAAAACACAAAGTAGCAGTTTTATTCAGGTACACAATTGGCAAGCGCTTTCGCTATCAAGCTTCATCAAGCCTATAAAAGTCAAATCTAAAATGAGGCTTATATAAAAAATTCAAAAAATGTCAATCAACACAATTAATCAATTAGTGAAATAGCCCCTTAAAGGCATCAGCTTCATAAGACATTTCATGAATCAACAAAAATTGAACAGATGCATTTTAAAATTCAACCATATCTAAACATATATATATATATATATATATATATATATATATATATATATATATATATATATATATATATATATAGATATATATACATATATATATATATATATATATATATATATATATATATATATACACACATACATAAAAAACAATTATATATGCATATATATAAAAAAGGACATATATCGCTTACTTAAAAACAAATACATTTATACTACATAAAAATATCATCATAAAAGGTTACGAGTCCTATTCATCAAAAATCACACTATATCTATTTTCTGTGTCTCCTATTTTTAAGGGCAGGTCTAAGAGGAACCCTATCATTGAGACCTGGGGGGATGTGTGCTTGTGTTTTTATAATCCATTTTGTCTCAGCATCTTCAGTATAATTCCTAACATCACCTCCTCTCATACTAGGTGTATTCACATGCAGCACTGAAAATAGAAACCTGTGCGTACTATCATTCTGTAAGACATGTTTAGAT
>NC_056745.1:1064240395-1064242895 GCF_019279795.1 Protopterus annectens
TTTAATCATATATGTCTGGTATTATTTCAAATACTGATTTAAAACATAAATAAGAAGGGGAGTGGTGGGACTCGAACTGTGAATGCCTCCTCTTTGTGCATGTGCTCTACCATTACGCTATTGCACTTTGGTGTGATTTGCATAAACATTCTTTCTTATGCTTTTCCATGTCGGAATTGCTAACTATAGCTAAGCAATGAGCACACCCGCACAAACATGTGCAAATACGGGCAGCTATATCGTGGATTTTAAAGAAGATAAATAAATATTTTACTTTTTATAACTGTGATGGAGGTTTACAGTGTCAGGGAGTGTGGTGTTGGGTGCAAGTACATTTGAGTGAACTCGCTCTTGTGTGTTGACATTTTGCTTTTACTACACTTGCAGGGGTGTGGACATTTAGACTGCTCGGCAGTCGGACACGCCCCCTGCTTTCATACTCGGTCCGTGTAAGAGTTACGGTTGAGTCAGCGTGCCCTCATGAATATTCATGGCACGCTGACATCATACCGTTCAACTGCAGCCTCCGAGTAAGACTTATTAAGTCTTACACGGAGGATTCATGAATCCGGGGGAATGTCCTGTCCTCACCATAAATGTGCATCTCTGTGTATTAAAAACCCTATCCACAACTGCAATCGGACCTGACACATGCATGTAGATACATGTATGTCTGATACATTAGTGTACTAATCTCCACTGGGCCCTTACCTGCACGCTTCTCATCCAGTGTGTGTGGGCAGCCCACCTCCACAATGCTTCCCTCAGTGTCATGGCTTGTGCATTCGGCATGTGGCCAAGTGTGGTGAGGAGCTTCTTGGTGGGTGTCAGTGGGGGCTTGATGGCTGGGACCCCACCTGTGGCTAGCCAGTCCCTCACTATAGCAGCCCATTGATGGGCATGGCATCTGAAGTCAGTGGCCCAATGCTGCACATGCTCATAAGTTCTGCTGTGCAGGCCGGCATCATTTACCCTGTGGACCACACTGTTCCACAGGGCAGTCCTCTCCCGCACATCTTCTGCTCACCATCCAAATGACTGGCATAATGTCCAATCACATATTGGGTGATGATGTCTGTTTCTCCAACAGAGAATGCTGGTAGGTGAGCACTCTGCATGTTACCTGGAATACATAAACAGGAAAAAGGTCACAGGACCTCATTTGACAAAATGCGCATCAACAGTGGATATTACTTGCAAATAATCCACACTACACCAAACCCCTCCAAGCTATCATGGCTATAGCTGATCTGACAGTTCGAGATTGGAAGCTTTCGCTTAAATTAGGTCGATCAATCAGCGTTCGCTTTTTTAAGCGTTCAATGATATAATATAGACCCAAATGATGGGGGGATAAATAGGGACAGACTTGAAATATTCCTGTTACAAACATAGGACATTCGTAGAATGATACATTTAGCATTACAGTGAATATTCTTAAGGATGTGGAGTCCTAAACTCAAGTGTTTGTCATTATCTGATGAATTCAATCCTCAGCTATTTGTCAGAAAAGTACAGATCTCAGGAGGAGCAGACAAGAATACATGATGGTAAAATGTGGACATTCTGTGATGATCTGTATAGTTGAGAGGTATTTCTATGATATCTCCCACTGCAGAGAGGGCCAGATGTTATGGCCATAGCAGCTTTTTAGCAGGACATTAGTACAGCATGTACAACATATATTCCTTCAAATCATATTTCCCATTATTACAGACCAGGTACTACATTCAGTTACTTGCCTACATATTCCACTTACATTTTTTCTTTCTTCTCTTTTCCACTTTATGTTTCATTTGTTATTTCTCTTTCTCTCTCTGTGCGCTACAGGGGTAGAGCTGGTTTGAATAGGTGGCAGCATGGCTTTTGTAGGTGATGCTCATGACCAGGTGATGGTCTGTGCACCTATTGGGGTTCCCCACTTGCTAACTGCATGCAGAGCAGCTGTGTAGTTCTTCCAATAGCCAATGTCATGGCAACACACTCCTATAAATGAGTACTCCATGTGGGCATTGGCCCTTTCCCATACTTGAGAGGAAGACATCCTGGAGTTGTGTGAGCTACTACCTCTTACAGCAAGACTTGTGGAGACAAGTCAACTAAATGGTGGGGAAGGTTCAAGACTTAGGGGTAGAATGTGAGTATTGCTGTTATATGTTTGAAATACTGCTAGTTTAACAGGGTTTGTCTGCACATGCTACTTCTACATGGGTTTCAGTCTGACAAAGTTCTGTCTCTGCATAGCTCTCAACTGTAGGGCCATCCACATAATGGCCACAGGTTAGTCTGTTATGTATGGGCTGTTCTCCAGAAAGGTGTTGTCCTTGGCAAATCAGTAGCATACTCTGGTGATTTCATTAGGTAGATGGTAACATCCATTTGTTTTTCTGATTTTATATCCCTCAGAAAAGATATATTACAACAAACCATGTAACACCAGCAACTTTCTCAGTGTATAACAGCAATATTTCATGCATGGCATTTGTGCTTCTGTCCACCA
>NC_056745.1:1064245395-1064247895 GCF_019279795.1 Protopterus annectens
GCATGCAAAGCTGGACTCTGAGTACTGCGTATCTTGTTCTTGGTGTTTGAGCTGTATGTTTATATGTATCTCCTATTGGATATTGCTCTGATATTTTGATATTAACTGTGGATTACTATGTTTTTTGGACATGTCATTAAGGACTGCTGTTATGTAGTGATGGCATACCTTTCAGTTTCAGATGTGTATCTTTCAAAATATTCATCCTAATGCATAACCCTGAGATTCTCACTACACCTTTCTAAACATACTGGAAATATTAAGATACAACCAAATACTCTAATACTGGGTGATTTCAACTACCTTGCCATTAACTAGAAAAACTACTCCTGTACCAACACCTTTGCTCAACGATTCTTGGAATTCATAAATTCCAATGGCCTAGAGCAACTAATTCATAGTCCCTCCAGGGGTACCAATATTCTAGACCTGGTCATTACCAACAGGGGAGATTGATGCTCCACACCAGTGGTCACCCCCTTGTTGGTCAGATCAGACTATAAGCTAATCACACTTGACATCCACATCCCACCTCAATCCCCCTTTAAGGAAACCTCAGTAAAAAACTTCTCCAAAGCCAACTTCATGCTTCTCAAGTCAGAAGTAACAAACTTCATAACACCCATGCAGATGGGAACTCGAAGTTCAACTGCTGAATCCTACACTAAGGTGCTGTATGAGCACATTCACTCATGCATGGACCGTGCAATCCCAAATAGAACCAAGACGCTGTCCTCTAAAAAAGGAAGCCAATCTGGTGATCTCCTGCCATAAACAAGCTGTAAAACAGAAGGAAGAAACTGTTGCAGAAAAGAGGAAGAACCCAGAATTCAAAAAACTCCTTCACCAGCCTCAGTAGAAAGCTGAGATCCCTCATAAATTCTTCCAAAGCTAGTTACGAAAACAAAATTGCCAAAGATTCCAAAGACAACCACAAGGCATTCTATAGCTATGCCAATAATCTAAATGGCAATGCTCAGATCTGCTCTGAGCTACAGCAGGATGGCACTAGATATACTAATCACAAGGATATTGCCAATATCCTGGCAGATAGATTAAGTGCCAACTTCACCCCTCTCTCACCCCCTAAAGGGCCCATCTCAATACTGAAAGAATGCCAAATTCAGGTAATCATGGCCACTCAGGTAAAAAATGCACTCCCCAAAGCCAAGAATACAGCATCCATGGGACCACACAACATCCCAGGCTGTGTACTGCATGAACTACAAAATGAACTGGCACCTCAACTATGTGTCATGTTTAATCATAGCCTTACCTCAGGCTTCATGCCCACAGAGTGGCGCACAGCTACAAGTCATCCCACACCACAAGGGGGGATCAACTTTGGATCCCAGGAACTAACGTCCCATCAGTCTGACGAGCCTGATCTGCAAGGCCATGGAATGTATTATCATGGAACTTATAAACAAAGACATTGGCAACCTTCAAACAATGGACCCCACCTGGTTTAGGTTCATGAAGGGCAGATCTTGCCTCCTGAACCTAATTGACTTCTTCGAATCAGTCTCCAGAGCAGTGGATGAGGGTAAGGTGGTTCACACAGCCTACTTGGTCCTCACCAAGGCTTTCGACACTATCCCCCACTCTGGGATCATAGATAAACTTACTAAGCTGGGCATTAAACCCTACATCACTCAATGGGTTGCAAACTGGCTTACTGACAGAACACACACTGTAAAAATAGCCAACTCCAAATCCAGCTCCAGACAAGTGACAAGTGGTGTACCACAGGGTTCTGTCCTGGATCACTCTCATTTGGCATATACTTCTCTGAAGTACAGGCCAACACTAAGGGACTCTGTCTTACAAAGTTCACAGATGACTGCAAACTGGGAGCCATTATTGAATCCCCAAATGATGTGGATCTACTACAAAAGGGCTTTACCGAAACAGATGCCTGGTGCCAGAGCCATGGGCTCAAGCTTAATGCCAAAAAATGTACAGTTGTCCCCTTTGAGAAAAAACACGTACCTGTGAACTACCACTTAGGTGGCAGTACACTAAACACTGAAAGTGTGATAAGAGACCTAGGGACACAGGTGGACATTGGTTTCACCTTTGATAACCACATAGCCACAACAGTTAGAAAATCCTTCTACATGGCACACCTCATCACTAAGGGCTTCCATCCAGAAAAAAAGGAGGTCATTGTCCCTCTGTACTCGTCCTCATTAGACCCATTATAGAATACAATGCCCTGTTTGGTATGTACCTCACAAGACATCTGCAACAACTAGAAAGGCCGCAGAAATACCTCACAAAAAGAATCACAGGCCTAAAGCAGATGCCTTATGCTGACCATCTAAAGAAACTCCAGCTATAATCTGTCATATATTGCCTACTCAGAGGCGATCTCTTCCTAACATACAAGGCCATGTCAAACCCAGAGTTGTTGGGACATGCTACACTTAATGAAATTCCAATCCCTCAGAGCCACATGCTCCAGGGATCTTAACCTTGTCATCACGATGAATAGAAT
>NC_056745.1:1064252895-1064397895 GCF_019279795.1 Protopterus annectens
CATATGCATATATGGAACCGCAGTGGCCATTACAATGGCATGCAGGTTGCATTGATAGCAACAGGCCACCAATGATAGTATTTCAACATGGAACATTAATAGAAACACATTTCAATATTTGTTGAACAATAGGACATATGTCCCAACAGTAGGTTTGGTGTAAAACATTCCCATTGATTTGTGTGTTTAGATTATTGTTGAAGATATGGTGGGGGGGAGAGATGTCACTTAACAACTTGTATATCCTTGCAGTGCTCACAACTTTAATGATCATTGCTCTAATCATTACTCTACAGGTATTATTACAATACCCTATGGTCTTGGCTTGGGCAGTGGTATGTTTGTACACAGTGTACAATTCAACCTTCTTATAGCTACTTTCTACTCTTACCTGGAAGACCTGTGGGGGGAATGGTTGTTAACACTACCTGACTGTTTCTACACATATTCACAAAATCCTAGTTGAAATTATGCATACTGCTTACTACCACTCCCGGGATTCTAACCGTGGTTGTGTCTGCTAAAAATACAACAATTTGTGGTTCATCAGAGTGAGCTATTGAAAAACTGCTGTCTCTTCTTTCATCGTTTTCTGTCTAAGTCTCTCTTGGTTGTACAATCTGATCTTGTAATTACAACATTCTTATACAGGCATTCCTAGACATATTTTTTATGTAGCACAGTGTGGGAAACAGTGGTTAACACATTACTATTCAGATATCAAATCTTGGTGAATGCACCATTTCAAGGCATACAATACCAGAGGAAACACAACCAGTCCAGGATTTAGAACTGTATTGCCAGGCGGTTACAGTTCTCTTACCTGGAAGACCAGTGGGGGGAATGTTTGTTAACACTACTTGACTGTTTCTACACACATTCACAAAGTCCTAGTTGAAATTATGCATACAGCTTACTACCATTCCCAGGATTCAAACCATAGCTGTGTCTGCTAAAACACAACAATTTGTGTTTCATCAGAGTGAGCTGTTGAGAAACTGCTGTATCTGCCTTCAGATTTTTCTATCTAAGTCTCTCTTGGTTGTACAATCTGACCTTGTAATTACAATACTCTTATTTAGACATTTCTAGACATATTTTTATGTAGCACAGTGTGGGAAAACATGGTTAACACAACATTACTATTCAGATATCAGATCTTAGTGAATGCAACATTTCATGTCATACAATACCAGAGTAAACACAACCAGTCTAGGATTTAGAACTTTATTGCCAGGCAGTTACAGTGTTATTTAAATATGACCTATATGGGACTATTAATGTCATATTGTCTGGTTTATTCAGTACAAACCATACACATTTTTTATACTGCCAGGTGACATTCTACTCCTTTATATTTATTTGGTATGACTACTACAAGCAGGATTGTTACTCACCAGCCTTGCAACACAGCCTTTGCAACCTACTGGCATGGGCTTTCTGGTTCGCAGCCCACTCAGCTGGAGCTGTAATGAAAATAGAGAAACATTTAGGCATATCTATCCATCACATACACAGACTGGACTTTGGTAAACAGTTATTGCTATGAATACTTACATACTGGTGGGACATCTCCCCTCTGTCTTGCTTCTTGGACCCACTGTTCCAAGATCTCCTTCTTCCTCCATTTCAAGTCAGCATAGTGGTGCAGGACCTGCTCACCAGTCCGAGGCATGCCAGTGGCACTGGTGAGATTACGGGCGAGACATTCCTAGGCTTCCACTTTGTATTGGGCCTGGTACTCATTCTGCAGCAGTCTCATGTCATGTTTTTTTACCAGGAGTCCTACCATGACCTTGGACTCCTGTATGCCCCAGTGCTGCATCCGAAAGAGCATGCCCTCTCTGACACCTGCCATACTGCCTACAGTGGGGAGCTACAACCAGTTATGAGCTGTATTCCTGCCTGCAGGGTTTAAATACTTTGATTTCCACCCTTTGCCATGATTAGACGGTTTTGAATATGCTGAGCTAAGCTAAGCTACGGGCAAACCTGCTTAGCTAAGGTTGGCAGTGCTTAAAGGGGCAGGTTCAGCACTGCTTACCAATGGACAAATCCACTTAGCTGGGCTACTCATTGCTTAGCATTCATATGTACACAATGCTTACACCTGGTCAGCATAGCTGTGTAATGCTTAGTATTGCTTATGTTTTATTTTATTGGAATACCATCTGTATGGGATTGATTCATCATTCATTACATATTATAAATTTGTTTACCTTCCCTGACATCCCCCAATGTGCTGTAATCACCTTTATTCTTGTGTGACTATACTGTATGGGGCACTTGTGTTTATATGGGGGTTTCACTACTTTATTACACTGACACCTCACATCTAGGCATAATACACTACTCTGGTTGAGAAATTACTTCCTACATAAATATACAAATAAATTAATATTGTAATGATTACACGTACAAAATAGAAATGGCTGTGGTGAGGCTTGAACCATGAATGACTATATGGAAGGCATATGCTCTAACTACTATACTATTGCTTACTTTGGATGTCTATTGGTATTTAATTTATTGTGCTGCTTCAGCTGGGCCAAGCATAGCTAAGCAACAGGCACAGCCACGCAGCTATGCTTAAACATTATTCCAGACTGGAAAAAATATATATGTCCAGGTTCTTGCCTTATATTTGTGGTCCGTTTTTTTTGTGGCATTCTGGCTAATTAGTGACACATCTTAGTGACTGCGGTTAGATACTGCTGACAGACATTTGAGCTTCTGACTTCATACCCTTCTGAAAATCATGCTAATGCATACACTGTTATTCTATCAACTTTCTATAAGTCTGTATGAGCCAGATTTGTTTGCTTTCTCCAGATTTCTTACTCTGAGTTGGGAGGTATTCAGCGGACACTCTTTACATTGCCATATGGCATTTATGGAGTGCAGGGGGCATGTGTATTGTGAGACCCCTGTTCTCAGACACAACCCCTGCACCCGCACACAGACCCATGTCCGTGTAAGAGCTGAACAGTGCACCTTCATTAATATGCACGGTGAGCTGCTGCTTTACACAGACACGGACTTCAGCTTGCAAGAATAAGCTAATTCTTGCATGGAGGTTCATGAATTCAGCCAACTGTTTTTATTGAAGGGACTGGCTTCAGTCTGTCTTATTCTAAACACTTTTGCCAGCATTTGTTTGTTGTTACTTCTCTTCTTTTATGACCACTGAGCAGTGTGTACATTTAGGAGCTCTGTCTTTCGTCATCCGTTCCTATCCCATTAATTTATCTTCACTATCTTTCCATTTGCCTCACATATCTATAAATCATTTAAATTAATTATTACGTGAATAGTGACTAGTTAGTTTTTGTGTTTTTGAGACTCTTTCCATAATTCCTTACCATGTATTGTCCTCTGTTTTTTTTTGTGTGTTTCATTATTTTTCCCAAATGCCATATACTTCCCCGATCCTTCATGCCTTGATTTTTGAAAACCTCAGCGTCTTCGCCCTCATTTTAATTTACATATTTGCTTCAAACAACGGCTTGGTGTTTCTGGGGTGACTGTACCCCTGCTACTCATCTCAACCAATGTTACTCTTGTTTGTTAAAGCTTTTCAAAATTCTGTTCCACTGGAGTCTGGAACTTACAGTGACTGTCAGCTATGATATTTGGTGGCACTTTGTCTCAAATAGCTACCAACTTCCAGGTATGAGATCCTCTTTTCTTCCTCATTAGTAGACAATAGTCCATGATTGCGCATTCTCAAGCAAATCTTAGTGCCACTCGACTGAGGTTTCCTCCTATATGGAGTATTTAGAATAATCGTTGTCTTGGGTGTGACTACGACCAACATGCTCTTGTTAATATTGAGCATGTTATAGTTCCTCTGTATTGCTGTAGATACATTGTACATTTTCTGCCTCTCTTATCTGTGGATATGCTATAATGAGTTTCTATGTCTGGATGCATATTTACATGAAACTGTTAAGACATTCAAAGCAGAATTTTACTCTAGTAAAAGACGTGCAGAAGTAGTCAGCCTTTCATACAACTTCAGATACTGTGCATGGTTTACTAACTATGATGATTTCCAGTATCTGAAAATGACAAATCTTGATTAGGAATGTTGAGACTGATCTGTAAATAGAAACAGGAAGGACTTTGATAAATTAACTCCTAGTGGAATTCAGAGAGTGGTCCTTCAGCAAGCATATCTTGTCCAGGTTGCAGTTTTTATTTATTTATTTGCTTGTTTGTTTGTTTATTTATTTATTTAGCCTTCACCAACATTTACCATCAAGTCTTTTCACCCTTCCATTGACTCATTTTTCCCCAATACTGTTAGTAGGAGTCCTGTTATATGTTTGAGGACCATAACTGCAATTCTTAGAACTGCAAGAATTTAAGTACTATTATTGGAAAATACATATTAATTCTGAAATTGTTGCATCTTGAAGTATTCCCTCTTCTGTGAGGTACAGTGATCTCTGAGTTAGTATATATTAGTTGCAGGGATGTGGAGATTGTAGCTGCCTGATTGGGGGGTACAGTGGGATAAGGGTCTATATTATATTAGCGAAAATCCTGTTAAGCGAATACGAAAACACCGACACGTATTGCGTGAGCCATGAATATGCTGAACACACTAAACCACGAAATTCAAAAAGTTGAATCCCCATAGTCGGCCAACTCCACCTCCCACTACATACTGCCTACCCAAACAAAATAAATAAACCACATACATACACTAACCAAAACCCTACTTCTAACCCTAAAGTAAAGCACAAAAACCCTACTTCTAACCCTACACTAAATCTTACATACATTACTGTCTATGCACTTACCTTAACCCACACCCTAACCCTAAGGTCCATAACTATCGCACACTTACCTTACGGAGCTATACCGCAGATGGGCCAACCATGACACTTCGACATTTCGAATTTCACGGTTTTGGACATTTGGTGTTTCTGTGTTTTGCACAATACATCTCGCTTTTTTCGTATTCACGTAAAAGGACTTTCGAGCATCTAAATGGAACCCGTGGGATAACCCCCCCACAAGAAATTCTTTAAAGGTGTAACCAAAACTTATTCACTTAACTGCTTTCATTTCTCTCTGATATATATATATATATATATATATATATATATATATATATATATATAGTAAATCCTTAATTATCTTAAAACATTCTCACTTTTCTTTTCTGATTACATCTGTTTCTGTCTTTACATATATGGTGTCATACATCTCATTGAAAACAGTCTGTCCATGACTGATAATAATTCCTCATGGTACAATGATTATTCCTTAATTTCTTCATTCTCTTTTTAACATTTCCTTATTTATTAACTATTCTGTTAATGTTAAGTCCCTTGCCTTCTTTTATTTGGTGCCATCATCATCTAAAACTATCCTTATTTCAAAATGATCCAAAAACCCATTACTTAAAGATCCCCTTCTTTTCAATAGTTTTTCCTGATACAAGTACAAGCACAGCATCTGTTTTTTTTTTCAAAACCATATTGTCTTCCTTTTCCCAAATACAAATTCCAAATATACATTGCTTTCATCATTTTATTAATATTTTGCATGACCTTTTTATCTTTTTTATCAAAACTGATGTCTCACAATAAAATAATTATCATATTTAGCATAACATATGGTTTCATTTCTTCAAATAATTCCTCCCATTCTTTCACAGATGTGTACACATACAGTCCAATAATTCCATAAACTTACTCATGAATTCTATAATTCTTAATTGAAACTTTTCCAACATTTGGTATATTAATATCCTCATGTTTTAAAAGAAAAGCTACCCCATAATGTATCAGGTCTAAGATTCCACTAAATCCTATTAACTCATATTCTTTCTGTCTGAATCCCTTCTTTCTCACACAAAAATATGTCACTACTAAAATGCTAATATCTGTTTCAAACTACAGAAACCATTTTACCACACAAATATGCCTTGCTTAATTTTTAATGCCATTAATATTAAGGGACGTTAACCTGATAGCTCTCTTTTCCATTATTTTAATCTTTGGAGAAATATGCTTCACCTTTCTTTTCCTTACCCTCACTCCAATAGATTTTATTTCTTATATTTCCTTTCTTATTTGTTTATCTTCATGTGTTTCATCTTCAGTTTATGTTATACCCATCACATTTTCAAATATATTTCTCTGGTTATCTCAGTTATTCTGAATACCATGTTCTATACTTTGCTTGTCTAATAAAATTTCCATTTCCTCATATTCTTCACTGTTTTCATCAACAATGTTTCATGTACGTTTTTGTTCATTGTCCTATTCAATCTGCATGTTATTATTATTATTATTATTATTCACCGCTTTTTCTTCAGTATTATTTGCCAGATCTTCCTCTTCTTCTATTATCAACTTTCCTTATTTGCAATCAAACAAAAAATGGCCAATACCCTTACCTATCCTACATACTTGATTGCAGTTTTTTATATAATCGCCCCTTTCCTCACACTGTTGGCATCTTGTTTTTTAACCATTCATTAATGAAATTATTCAGTTCCTCACAGAAATAACAAGCATTTTGCTGAACAGAACAATGCAATACTCCCCTTGCACCACTAAGATAAATAACACTTGGCAGATGTAATACATTTACTTTTTGCTTTTTAGCAGATCTCTTTCTCATTCCCCAGTGCATACACCTCTATTATCTTGTTTTTGTTTATATTTTTATGTTGTTGACAAACAGATATGAATACTCATAACCATTTTCATGTATTATCTTCAGTTCTGAACTGCAAAAATAAATAAATAAATAAAATGCATAAATAATGATAAACAATACTTTTTTTCAAATAACTGTTATATGAGCTAAAAATACTCATTCTAAAGGTAATTGTTTTTCTTACCTTCACATGCTTGCAAAAGCTTGTCCATAATAATAAATGATTCATAATTCAGGTCAAAGAAACTCTCTAATCCTAAATGAATGCAGGCCCTGACATTCTGGGCTTTAAAACCCGAAGGAATAACTTACTTGTCCCATACAAAATATCTATCGATACACAGTACTTTTTATGTGAAATCCTTATTGAGGGTCTATTTGTATGTCTCACAGTCACTGCCATACCCATTATCACTGTAACTGCTGCATATGACTTTAGATGTACACCCCTCAGCCCCCTTTTATCAGTAGACCTGTCAAATACCTTAACTGCAGATTGCCCACCATCATTTTGCACTGAAGCACCGTCTTCACCAAAGAATTTATCTGCAACATTTCTCCACGAAAGCCCTGACTCCTCGTGTAGTTCCTCTTCCTGCATCAAGGTGATTAACTGCTATGTGTCCATAAATACATCCTGAAGCCTGAGATTTATATGTCTAATACATCACTTCTCATTTATCTTATCCAGTCAGGCATCTTCACTCACTTTGCTCACATCCACTGAGAATTTCTGCTTGTTTCCTGACTTGCACATTTCAACATCTTCACCATTTTTCTGTATTTTATTTAACATAGAAACACTACTTTTGCAAACAGGGAAAACCTCTTCCTCTGCACTCCACTCAAGCTGCTGCTTACTTTACCCCATTTCATAACTCCTCTCACCTGCCTTCATAATAGAAAATGGGAGTCATGCACAAAAAGGCAGTAGATGTTCCCCATTGTCCCGGCAACATTTCTCCTAGTCAGTATAAATACCACTTTGGGTCTCCCCTGATAAAAGGCCACTGTCTGGGGACAACCTGGTCAACAAAGAATGAGTAATAATAGTGATAATTAATAATAATAATAATAATAATAATAATAATAATAATAATAATAATAATAATAATGGGCTGTGGTGGCCATCATCCCCAAATCCCTCACCTCACTAGAAACACTGCCAACAAAATTTTGCAGTGGGCTCTTCAACCCACGTGATTTTCCACAGTCAGCAGTGGAAGGTAGTGCAATGTTTGGCAGCACAGTGACCTATGTGGCTGGTGACAATCCCTTGGAGTACCTAGATCATAAGAGGTTATCTCAATTGCAGATGAGGCACCTACAACTATCTGGTCACCTCCAGTAGTATGAACACTACCAGAGGTAATAGTAATACTGACTATAAACTTTTAACTATGCCAAAATAAACTAATCACACATCAGTCACCCCTGTTCCTTTTCTACTTTTATTTTCCTCTCGTTTCTTCAACTTCTCTAAATGTTATTTCCATCTAACATAATCTGAGTTGAAAATATTCAGTTTCTATCTCCCAAATTAACTATATCTCCTGTCATCTTCTTCTGAACTATTAGCTCAACTTCAAAAGGTCTTCTTCTATGCTATCACTAATTAAGCCTATATTGGTTGACATGCTACTGGTTTTGTACAAACCTAGGAACTGATGAATACCTGCTGTGGAACCTTCTGTACCCTAGATGTAGATGATAAGGGAAATATGATCTACACGTTAGTATGCTTCTTCATACAAATAGCAGGAAAAAGTATCAAAATTCAGCCTACTTATTTATTTATCTGTTAACCAGGTAAGTGAACTGGTCCAAATATCCTTATCAGGCACCTACTGGAATTTATATCCAATGTGCTACCTCTGCTATCCCAGCAAAACATCATGATAGTTCTGAAAGTATTGCTTATGAATACAGAATGCGCACACACACACACACACACACACACACACACACACACACACACACACACACACACACACACACACACACACACATATGCATGTGCAAGCACAAATTCACATACGCACAAACACGTATGCATGTGTAAGCACATATAAATTCACACACACACACACACACACACACACACACACACACACACACACACACACACACACACACACACACACACACACACACACACACACACACACACACACCAACACATATGCATGTGTAAGCACACACACACACACACACACACACACACACACACACACACACACACACACACACACACACACACACACACACACACACACACTTACATACACACTTGGCCATGAAGCTGCAGTAGCATACCTGGATGACATCATACATATGAGTAACCTAAAAGGAAATACTCTTATAAAGCCACACCTGTATGTTATCATATTAAAACTACTGCATTTAGACATCCCTCTAACTGTGGGACAGAGCACCAACAAAACACAGCTATCAAGTTTAGAGTCATGACCTTCCAATGACACTATGAACTCTACTGTGTCTATTAGTGGTTGAAAGGATCACCGCCTTGTATTCATGATATCCTTGGCATGTAGCAGAGCCTGGTAATGCTTGTCTTTGAAATGAGAAGAGCAGGCCTGGCCACCAGCCATGTTCAACCAGGGACTGCTCTCCTCTCACACTTCCCACATTTCCAGCTCAGTACAACCATACCATACTGGTGGAGTGCCTCAATGAGCTCCTTGTTTTCATATGCAGTAAAATTATCTTGTTGTCTCACAGCTGCTTTATCCCCAAAGGCATCATGGCTGCAGTTATTATTTACATAAATTGGATTAATATTCCATACGTTGCAATAGAGAGAGTGAGAAAAGCACAAAGGTGTGAGTGTGCTTGCGAGTGTCTTGTGTGGATGAACTACTGTAGCAGGGCTAGGCACTCAGCAGTGTAAACCTCGGCTCTAGATGATTGTCACTGTTGAAGTGACACCCTGACTCCATTTAAAAAAATGGGAAAAGGGGCTGTGAATGGATGGATAGTGGTGATTTACTGACTGCCTCTGTCCATCAGAGACATAGGAGCCAGAACAGGTGTGAATTTCCAATTACCCATCCATTGATCCAAGTTATGCTTAAAAATGGATAGGGTGGATCTCTGTTTCACATGGATGGGGCACCTGTTCCAAAGAATGGGAACTCTCAGAGAAGCATATCCATTTCCCCAGCATGTATTATTTATGTCACAAGCAAAATGTAGGTCTTTTAATCTAGTAGTTCTGATGCTTTTTGTTTTGCAGATATTGAAAAGGTTCATCAAAACAGGATCCAGGGATGCCCTGTATGCCAGGCATAAATCTCCTCTCAGACATCTGTATCATACTGAGTAAACAGACAGGGCTTTGAGGTGATCAGCTTAAGACATTGTGTTTACTTCCTGTATTCATTTAGTAAGGAACCTTTGTGGACTCTCCACTTGATGCATGTGTCTGGTCAGGTACATACTGAAAGGGCATTATACTCTGTGATGGGTCTAATGAGGACCATTACAGTGGTATGGTCTGTGCAGCGAAATTACATGGTTGTATAGAGCTTCTGAGAACATTTCAGCATAGGCTGCTGTGTTCTCTGGGTTTGGAGGGGCATTGAGTTTTGAAATTCCATCACTTAATAAAGGGTAATTTGCCTTAGAATAGTTCCTAACTTTTACTGGTTCTAATGGGATTACGGACTTGATTTTCATTTTGAAGGAGAGAGCTTTATGGTTGGACCTTACCAGGGAGGATGAGACACTGGGAGGTGGGGATAGGTGCAGCATTTTCCCTATATTTGTGAGCATGATATCCAGTATGTTGGAGCCTCTAATAGGTGTATTCACTGTTTGGTCAAGGATATTTGTATTCATAAAGTCCAGGAATCTCTGTGCCTGTACATTTGAGGCTGTGTAGTATCTGTAATCTATAGAGGGGTAATTAGAGTCTTCCAAGAGTAGGGTGTTAGGTTGAATGTCAAGTGTATCCAGTAGGTATGCATTATAAGGTTCTTGCAACCTGGAGGGTGACCTATAGCTGGCTTGGATTTGGTACAGGATTTTGTCAAAGGTGATCTGCACTTGAAGGAACTCCAGCACATCATCCTGCATGTGCCTTCCAGAGGTATGCATGTTACTGATGTATATTGAGACACCTCGTCCTTTAGCTCTTCTGTGATCAGTTACTGGTTTAAAAGTGTGGACAGCACTGAAACCTTGCACATCCGGGGTACTGTCTGCCACTTAAAACCATGTCTTGGTAACTGCGCAGATGTCTATATTCTCGAGTGTGAAGAGAGCTTGGAGGGAGTGTAGTTTTTTGTTTAGGCTCCCGGCATTCAGCAGTAACACCTTCAAGTTAAGTTGTGTTCATTTTGCTATGTCAGTAGGTTTGTCAATTTGACATTGCCTAAAAAAGGCAATAGGGGGTGGATAAAGTTTTATCCAGTATTCAAAAGGGGAGAGGTGCAGACCATCCTTGGCAAAGCAATGTGGTCTGTTAACTATGCCCTCTCAAGCTGACAAATATTGGACTCCCTTAGAATGACAACAGAAAGACAGCCAGTTGTTGGAATCAATCAATTATTGCTCACATTATGGCATCATCCTCTGTGATAGTAATATGTTGCTCAATGCTAGGTTCATACCAGCCTGAGAGATGTAGTCTGAAAACTCCATAATATCTGTCTTCATATAGTCCAGTGAGGTACATCTCAGGTCATTTATACCTATATGGGCTAAGATGGAATCATACTGATACCTGTGGTCCAATGACTTGAGTGCATGTGTGATTTGGTGGACCTGGTCAGAAGGGCATCAGTATATCTTATAATGGAGTACGCTTTGACAGTAGTCCTGGGAAGTGTGTTTGCTTGCCTTAGGAGCTTAATGTTTGGGGCTGCTCTGAGAGTGACAGTATGCGTGGTATTAGATGTTGTTTTTCTGCATGCCTTTGGGCTTGCTGAGGCATGCCTGTGACAACTGGTGATCTAGGCGATCTTTGTTGTTTAGGAAGATTGCTTTTAAGTGCTTCAGCATATGTTAGTCTATTTGTGTGTTATGTACTATGTGAGGTGGGTATTGTGTGCATGATTTCAACAACCTGATGTGCACTTGTATGTGAGAGTTTAGCCACCAGTGTCATCGTGTAAGTACACCTCTCGCATACTGCTTCTGCTTCTTTAAGGATTAAGTGATTGTCAGTAAACATGAGATAATTGCTACATTGTCTCAATATGCCTATATCCTCCAAGGTGGCTACAGAGAAGTTAGGAAACTGCATATATATACTGTCCATTCCTTTGATTTGTGAGCTACAAGGGTGTGGTGTATTGGGGTTAGAAAGCTATTAAGGGTGCTGTATTGGAGCAGATTATGCTAAACAGTTAAATCCTACTAACTTTAATGTTTACACAGTACTGAATTCAACTAAATCTCTAGGTATTGCCACTTTACTCTCAACTAGCTGCTCTAAGCTTGTTGGTGCACAAAGTATTTGCCCTATATTACTGCTTTACAGGGTACAGTTTTATGAGCTAGTCTTTCTAGGTGTTTGGTATTGTACAGGATACTATTAACCCACGCAAATGTGCAAAATTTATAGCAGTTCAGAAAAAAACAGAAATCTATCTAATATGCCCTCTGGCCAATAAAATGACTACAGTGAGTCCTTTTTCATATTTCCCAACTCAGATAGACCAGGCAAACACATCCTGCCACAAGATGAATAAATCCAGTCCTCCTTATGTAAAAACACAGTAGAAGAGACCCTCAAGTACAATGTTACCACAAACCACCTAAAGAACTAGCTGGAAATCCCTTGCTGAAGGCAATTTCAAGACAGTCTTACAGTAGGAACAGTGAGAGGAAGAGCAATTATCTCTGCAAACTCCTTCATTGTGGAAGGAGTTTGGAGAAATAGGTTGCCATGTAAGAAACTACACCCCATATTTGGTATGGTAGATGTTCGGCAGGAGATCTTTGAAATCATTGACAACACTTTGAAGAGATGATACTGAGGGATATGGACACCCCACTGTCAAGGATTCAAAGACATTGGAAGCACACGTCTTATGACCTCCTGGTATAAACTGCCCAATAGTATATGCCAGAAGTCCCGTTTGGGTACATCTTAATGTGGTACACTGATGCTTGTTTTGCGCCACCGTCTGGCTCTCTGTAACTTCCCCATGCCACTGTACACTAGCTATGCATGCTGTGGAGTACATTTTGGTAGGAAGTGATCCTGCCATGGTTGGTTGTTTCACTAAATGCAGGTTGCCTGGATGAATGTGTATTCCACATGAGATAAAGATATATTTTAAACATTTGTTCACTCTAGCTGCCTTGACATGGGTGAGCGGGAGGGATTATATGTTTGCATCTGACTTCAGATAGTCTTGCCTTATACACCTGTAAATTGTGCATGATATACATAACAGTACACATTTCTCATACATTATATTGTCTTCATGTGCAGGGAGATGGAAGTCTGCATTGCAGGTGATATTATCTAGTCTGCTTAAACTGCTCAGTACTATATATACTACATATGTCAGGATACATTTACCTTGCATTCCTACATTGTCCCGCATGGCTGCATCTGCATTTCTACATTATCCTTCATGACAACATATACATCTCTTCATTGCCCTTCATGGCTATGTCTGCATCCCTATATTGTCCTGCATGACTGCATCTGCATTTCTAAATTGCCCCACATGATGTATTCACATTCCTATATTGTCTTGCATGTGCATGTTTACATTGTCCTGCATGACTAAGTCTGCATTCTTTCATTGTTCAGCATGATGAATTTGCATTCCTATATTGTCCTGCATAACTGCATGTGCATTCTTTCATTTTCCTGCATGACTGCATTTGTATTCCTACATTGCACTGCATGACTGAATTTGCATTTCTACGTTGCCCTGCATGACTGCATTTGCACTGCTAAACGTTGCTGGTTTATTCACAGTTGTATGTCATCCCCTCTGGCACTGCACAAATGTGTTATGTACTGTTATGATAGGAAATGTATAGAGGTTCTATACTTTTGTATACTGTGAATATATACAATCATACTGTGACTTTTATTCTGGCATTGCACAGATAAATACTATAATAATAAATATATAGCTGCTCTGTGTTTGTTTATACTGTACATATGTATAATAGTCCTGTGACTTTAAGAAGTGATGTATCCCATAATGCATCTGGGCTGATTTGTTGGTTGATAGTGTATTCATGGTTTGTGAAGAAGCTGTGTTGCCATTTTGTGTAATGTGAAAGTTGCTGTTTTACTTCAAATGTTGTGGTATCCTACGAAAAAGTCCAGGCAACCAACAGTGTGCATTGTGGCATGTACTGTAGACACTGATGTGTCTGACCACATCTGTCTTAATATAGTTGACTTATATGGCTGATTTCTTTGATGAGAGCACTATCTGTGCAGTGTATATGGATCTTGAATGCTGTTGTACCCACATTCTAGTTGCATTGTAGCTGGATTTGACAATGTTTTGGAACACACATACAGTATATGTTTGAGTTGCTAAATGTGTACATAGTCAGTGCATATATTCTGCCTCTGTTCGTTTCATGCCATCCTTGTCTGTTAACCCATCTTCAACTGTCCATCATCCATCTTTTATACTTTCATCTTCTTTATTTCCTTACTGCTATAGCCCTGTTTGTTGCATCCGTGCAGAATGCTTCCTTGGTCTTTCTTGAATAATTCTCCATTTTTCTTTTGATTTCTCTTCCAATTCCTGCTCAAAAAGTGCCACACCACCTCAACTATATTATCCTTCCCTATCCTGACAACTGTCCCATGGACATTCCTTCTTAGTATACCTTTACTATGTCCCTCTTGGTAAATCACTACTTTCCTTTCCTCTTATTACATCACTCATCTGGGGCTAGCTGTGCATTGCCCCTGTGCACCCCCCCACCTGAGCCCAGCCACACAATTTTTTTTGTCATTCTGTATCATTTTATTGGTACTTGGCCTTCTGTGGCCATGATATACAATGTATGGTCTTACTGTTCACAGCATACTTGAGCAGTTCTGCAAAATTTGTTGTGGTGTGACAAACAATTCTATATAGGGGGCTGTGTATACATCTTGATGCATTTTAGGTGTCATGTATCTCTGTGGGCATGTTGGTGGTTCTGGCTTTTGCTGCAATGGTATAATTTTAGGGATTGTGGTTTTCATTACTCTTGTTCAGTCTGGTCAGTTTGGAAAGATTCCAAGTCACAGCCTGTGGATCTTTTTTGTGTAATTATACTTGTCCACTGTTGGGTAATGTTTTTCCCCAATGGAAGGATTCTGCAATGCTTAATCATTTTTTTTTAGAAGTCATCCTCTGGGGTGAAATGGTACAGTATTACAGAATAAGTGCATGCGATTGGAAACAAATGGTATTTACAATGTGGGAAGATTATATAACTGGATTATGAATAAAAACTTAATTATTATAGTATGGAGGAATACTAGCATAAAAAGCACATAGAAAGGAAGACTTTATTTTTTAACCCGGTAACCAAAATGATCCACTTGAAACCCTTTTCAGCCACAAAGGTAAAATAAAGGCAGTACAGATATGGAATTTAAGAAGTCACATTTGTTGGACATGGGAAGAAACCAGACTATGAAGAGAAAACCAACACAAACACAGGGGCAACACATAAACTCCACACTGACAGTGGCCAGTAATGAGGATGGACTCCCAGGCCCTAAAAATGTAAGATGGAAACCTTATCCACTGAACCCCCATAGTACATATAATGAAAGGAACAAAGATAAGAAAAGAATAAAAAAATGTTTTGAAGAGTTGCAGTGTTTTAATATATTCAGTTTCTCTTTTGTAAATAGTGCCTTGAATATTTTTCTTCTACATGGATACCCAGTAGAAAAACATCAGAACCAGGACTGTTTGAAAGAAACTTATTTTAACAAGTGTCTAATGAACATCATACCCTATCCTAATTCTACAATGAGACAGCTGGATTTTTAAGGTATGGTCCCATCCTTACCTGGGTCGGGGCTCAAAGTCATCTGACACATGCAGATGTTCTACTAGCTACACCTGTAGAGAGAGTTACTCTTCTAACCTGTAAATGATATTATACCACAGGGATCTATCCATGGACTCTTTTTATGTATTCCTTAAAATCTTCTGAGTCTACTGTAATTCCTAATTCTACTGTCATCAGTGTATATACCAGACAGCAGAGTTAGGAAATGCACTAGACTCGGGAGATTTTAAGGACCGGTGGTGATGGGTTTTATTAATGAAGCCTTACATATGTTTAGTCAATATTGAAAACTGATTTGTAAACAAAGAATTGCACCCATAAAAATCAACACTGTTTAGTAAACAGCACTGTGTAAGCTGGTTTCTGTTGTAAAAGTGAAACTGCAACATCTTTTAAATATCTCAGTTGATGATTTCATTCTAGCCTTGCACTGGTGATGCCCTCATAATGAATAATGAACCACACCATACTGCATCAGAAGATTTCTCTCCCATGAGTCACTGTGATTATATAATATATTGATGTTCTTCATACTAATCACTGCTGCAGAAGCCTTAGCTATAATGGTTATATCCTGCCAAGGATATAACAGCCGGTCAGCTTCCAAAGCTTCAGGGCACCTTCCACATGCACAAAGTGTCAAGCAGCTTGAGATGAGCTGACTGAAAGACAAGTCTGGGCGCAAAGCCCTTCAGAGCTTTACTAATGCCAAAGAGTACATTCCTCTGAGGCTTTTGAGGATCAATGGTCAGCTTATGCTTTCCTTTGCTGGGCAGATAAGTTCCCACTGGGGAGAAAACTTTCTATTTTCTTATATTTATTGATGTTTTATTACTTTCCTCTTTAGGAAGGCTGTTTCTAAAGTTAGGAGTGCTGTGTTTTAATGGACAATCTCAGGACTGTAACTTACTTACATTTTTTTCTGTTAAGTTTTAAAGTAGTGTAAACTAACTGATAACATATTTTCTGTGGATACATTGGCTTCATTCTCAGAACATCACATATTATTTAAAAATGAGATTTTAAATTCTCTCTTAGATGGAGATTTGGTGTTTGGCTCCTCTGTTGTGTAATGAAAGGGGCAAGCTGATCCAGGGAATCGCTATGATTTTTTCAGCAGTCCTTTTTCAAATTGCCCAGGGGATTTTCTTTCTCCGCATCCAATTTTATCAATCAATAAATAAATAAACAAATAAATAAACAAAATGAACACTCTCAACAGAATTCAGGTAAACAGTTGTTTAAGAAGTGGCAAGGGGGCTTCAAAAAGAAGTTTAAAACCTCCAAAAGCAAGGACAGTCTAACAAGTCTTAATGACTATTCAAGAGACTTTGTGACCCCCCCTTCCCACCCTGGCCCCTATTCTCCTCCAGAAAGTCTGAATCTCCATTTTTCACTTTGGCAACAAATTGCTTCAGACAAATGGGTTCTGAAAATCATTCAGCAAGGTTACAGATGGCAGTGGGAGGAAATTCCTCCTTTCCTGGGGTCATTCCTTATCCTGCAGATCAGATTCTTTTGTTTCCTCCTGTTCTTCATCAGATGCTGTCCCAAGGTGTGATAGAACCAGTTCTGCCTTCTTGGGTGGGGAAGACATTTATTCAAAGATGTTCTTAGTTGTTGTTCTTCTTTCGGCTTTTCCTGGTTAGTTGTCGCCACAGCGGAACGCCGGTCCACTAATGATTGGCAGTTGATTTTTACGGTGCCGAGGTGCCATCCTGATGCCCAACCTTCAATGAAGGCATGCCCATTCACACATGTCTATCGAACGCCACTCAACCACGGGGAGGGCATGCAGACTCCACACAGAAGGCACTCCAGCCGAGAATCGAACGGGAGAACCCCTTGCTGTGAGGCAACAACGCTACCGCTGCACCACAACTGCTCAAAGATGTTCTTAGTATCCTCTAAAAATTGCTTGGAAATCAGTTTCTTTCTTAAACCTGTTTGTTATAGTGTCTAAATTCAAAATGACGTCACTTCACAACCTGTTACCTCTGCTTCCTCTTTCAAGTTTCCTGGTAACACTAGACTTAAAATATACTTATCATCACATTCTTATTCATCCAGACTTCAGGTGTTTCTTAAGATTTTGTGTGTCTGGATCACATTATCAGTTCTTTACCTTCCTCACTGGACTGTCCACTGCACCCAATAGTGTTCACAAAGTGTTTGGTTCCAATTATAACTCATTGCAGGCTACAGGGTAACCACAATTTTCCATATTTAGATGACTTGCTTATCCTTGCAGAGCCCTATTCAAAGTGTTAGGAGTCTGTCTTTTGGGTGAGAGATCTTTTGCACAAGTTGGGATTCCAAGAGAACATTCAAAGGTTTTCTTGACTTCCTCACACAGGATTGTGTTCCTGGGATGTCAACTAGACACCTCCATTCAAAGAGCTTTTCCTCCATAGAAAAAAAAAATAGATCTTTATTTAGATCTATTGCTAAGGTTTTCCACTTACTGCGAGGGAATACCTCAGAATTTTTGGTCTCATGGCATCTGTGATTCTCATGATACCCCTGGCAAGACTCCACATGAGAAAGGTACAGTGGTATCTGAAATCTCTTTGGTCCCAGCATCAATACCAGTTATCTTTTCAGATTCCAGTACTGGGGTTTGTCACAAGAGAAATGTTTTGCTGGAGACAACAGATATTCTTAAATCCAAGTTTCTCTTTCTCCATCCCTGCTTAAAAGCAGTCACCACTGACACTTTAGACTTTGCTTGGGAAGCAGTTTCAGGAGGGATAAAAGTGCAGGGGGTGTGAGATACTAAGGACAGATGCAAGCACATAAATATCAAGGAGATACTTGTCCCAATCAAGGCACTCAACTCTGTGAACCATTTTGGTCCCTGGAACCTCTTCATATAGTTACAGAAAATACCACAGTCGTGGTATATGAACAAGCAAGTGGGAACCAGGTTGTATCCCCTTTGCAGACTAGCAATGTTAGCTTGGCATAAAACTTCACAGCACAATCTTACTCTACAGGTGACCTACATTCTGTCAGAGCAAAACTATGTAGCAAGCAAGTTGAACAGGACCAGAACAGACCTTTACAAATAGAAACTAGATTGGGGGGTCTTTTAAGATTTGATCCATCTTTGGAGAGTTCTGCAAGTGGACCTCTTTGCCTCCTTTCTGCCTCCTTTCTGAATAATCAGCTGGCAAAACTTCTGTTCCAGGACTCAATGCAAGAAGGGCTGGAAGACAAATGGCTTTTCTTTTCTTTGGAAAAGAATATTCTTGTATGCTTTTCTATCCTTTCCACTAATATCCAGGGTACTTCTGAAGATTCAGAAGGAATCCCCAAGATCATTTTTGTGATTCTCTTCTGACCCAGGTAACCGTGGTTCTCCATTCTTTTCGAAATGGCCAGGAGTAATGACCACAAGCTTCTCACAGAATGGATCTACTCACACCAGAAAAGGGATGTTTGATACACCCTGACTTCAGTCATCTTCAACTGACTCCCTGGATGATAGGGTCTTAATTTGTTTTAGGCACTTTTTTTCTGAGGACTTGCAGCAGGTACTAATGGAGACAATAAAGCCTGCTGCTATAATATCATATACTAGTAAATGGAAAATGCTTTCTAGTTGGTACCAACAAAATAACCAGCACCCATTCAGGGCTAGTTGCACTCTGGTTTTACAGCATTTGTGTGAGTTACTATCCTATGGCCTTTCTTATTCCTCTAGAAAGGTTCATTTATCAGCCATTTCAGCATGTCTGCCCATGGATCCTCCTCTTTCAATGCAGTCTCATGACAAAATGTTCTTGAAAGGGGTTTGCATAAGAGGCCTCCAAGTATACTGGTGGCTTCTCCTTGGGATCTTTATTTTGTGTTAGAGAAGTTAACACTTGCACCATTTGAACTAGCTTATCTGTCTGACTTGAGGTTATTAACATGGAAAACAGTTTTACCGATTACTCTGACCTCTGCAAGAAGGGTGTATGAGTTGCAAGCTCTTATAGTGAGTCAACCGTACCTCATTTTCCATAGGGACAGAGTTTCTTTGAGAACTAATCCTTCTTTTATGCCTAAAGTCATATCCAAGTTTACTTTGTGTCAAATTATCCATCTTCCCATTTTCTTTCCTAAATCTAAAAATGTGGGAGAAAGGGTACTCCATACCTCGGATGTCCACAGATGTCTTGACAGAACTAAATCCTTCAGATTTTGGGTCAATTGTTAATTTCTTGTGAAGGTAAAAAGAAGGGACAATCTGTGTCAATACAGATTATTTCTAAATGGTTGTCTAAGGCTATTAACTTTTGTTATACTCACCATGACAGATCTATTCCAGGCATGGTCAAGGCCCACTCTACCAGGGCCTTGGCTTCATCTATGGCTTTTTGGAAAGGGTTGCATCCTGGAAGTGTCCTAGAATCTCTTACTTGGTCCTCTGTACATACTTTTAAAAAGCACTATAAGCTTCATACCTTGTATAGGTCTAGATCAAGTTTTGCTTGGACAATTTTCCAGGGCCTCCTGGACCCTTCTTCTTCCTCCTCCCAAATTTAGTAAACTATGGTAATCTACCCATATAGCTAAGGTTACTGCAGCAGTAATCAATATGAAGAACATAGTATAGTTGTGTAAGGTGATTTTACCATAACAGTAGATGTTCAAATAATCACTGTTGCAGTAGCTGCTGTTTTATGCCAGGGTGTGGACATTTACTTTTTGTTATTCCTGGCAATTTCTCTTCTGGGCTCAGCCTCCCTCTCTCTGCTGGCAGGAAAGCTCTGAAGTTCCTTGGACTCAAACTTGTCTTTTAGTCAGCTCATTTTGAGCTGCTTAACAGTTTGGGTGGGTGGAAGGTGACCTGAGGCTTTGGAAGCAGGTTGTTTGCTATATCCTTGGCAGGATATAACCCATATATCTAAGTAAATTCAGCAGTGATCATTTGAATATCTACTGTAATGATAAGTTCAACTTGGACATCTGTACTTTCTTTTACCTTAGAACGGGGTCCTGGTACTAGCCCTATCATATACTGCTAAAATATCAAAGCTACAAAAATGAAGTCCAAAATGGCAAGGTTTATTCTTCTCTGCTTCAGGCATGAAAACCACCTTTTAATCCTCTCCAGGTTAAAGCAACTCTCAGTTTATCCAACAGTTGCATATCAGTTAGAACTTTTACCCACAAATTACTGTTCCAGGGTTTCTGTCTTTCCTATCTGTATGGTTTTGCTTACATCCAGCCATGAAACCTTATACCTTCCACCGGATATCAATAATCTATCAGTATTCCAGACAACATCAAAACCATTTTCAGTTACAGGATCTGTGCAGGGGAATGAATTTCCTCTTATATTAAGAATTAACCATTTACTCCAAATTAACTACCACTCCATTTTAAGAACACCCTCTATCTCCTGCGGCAGTTTCTACTCTCTAGTAAGGCTTTTCTGATATAATTACCAAAACATAACAGATCAGCCCCACTATCTTAGTTCAATTACTTTTTATTAAAGATGTGATTAATAAGTGATGGAAGTTTATTTTTAAATATAAATACTGCATGCCGAAACTGTCAATCAGGGATAAGTATATACTAGTTAAACACCTCTACATCCAGCCTCTGTTGTTTTCTAACAAACAACATTAAACCCTGTACTAAAAGTTATCATTACCTAATTGTCCAATGTCTATTCTTTAAATATTTCCTTTACTGCTGAATATATATGATTGTAGTTTTTTATTCAGACTGCCTAAACAAATGATACAATATATACCACTCAGTACCATGCATAGCACTTGTACACTAACCCTTGTATGCCACACAGTAACGTGCACAGCAGTCCTATACTAATTCTTATATGCCAGTCTGTGCCATGCACAACACTCCTATACTAGCCCTTATAAATCACTAAGTAACATGCATAGCACTCATACACTAACCCTTATATGCCACTCAGTGCCATGCACAACACTCCTATACAAACCACTATATACCACTTAATACCATACACAGCACCCATGCACTTAACCTTATTTTTTACTCAGTACCATGCACAATACTTCTATATTAATTCTTATGTGCCGCTCAGTACCAAACACAGTGCTCCTACAGTAACCCTTATATATCATCAGCAACATGCACATCACTCCTATACTAACCCTTATATGACACTTGGTACCATGCTGAGCACTCATAGGTTGGTACTAGGCTATTGGCCCTAGGGCCTATACAAGCCTAGCCATAACAATTCCCTGGATATTTCTTCCTGCAATATTTACTTCCCTGGACCCCTGTCTAGCAGGGTGACCGACGTGATCCCCGGGGTGAGTTTCCTATACACTCCTACACTAAACCTTAGACATCACTCAGTACCATGCATAACACTCATAAACTAAACAAAGAAGTTATGTACTTACCATAACATTCTATCTGTGTTGTCCATCTGCATTTATCCTTGATTGATGGGTTTGGTTCTGAACATCGGAACCGACTCAGTCATTGCTACAGCTCGCAATGACCAAAAACTCTTGAGCTTAAGCCCTACCCACAATGCCTCTCTCCTAGTTACCTCAGATTGAGTTTAGAGAAAAACAGAATGACATAAACATAATGCCTTCATAGAGGCTATATCTGGAACCTTTATAGATAAACAGTAATAAGGTCTTCATAATGTCTGTTCCAGGAAAACTACTGCTAGGGCAGGGTGAAGGAGGGAGGGAAGTCAAGGATAAATGAAGATGGCAACACAGATGGAACATTATAGTAAGTACATAACATCTTTATCTGATGTTGTCAATCTTCATATATTCTTGACTGATAGGTAGGTACTGGGCTATCTGCCCGAAGGCATATATTAGCCCAGCCATGTTGTGCGGTATTCACCGCCCCTTTGGTTAGCTCCCTAACACCATAACAGTAGACAGAGTCCCTAGCTACCTTTGATCTTGGGAGGATTCATGGAAGTATGTTTATGAATGCTATTGTACCACGTGGGTCTCTTCATCTGGAGACCAAATTCAGTTTGAAACATATGGTGAAGGTGTGTAGAGTAGCTCAAGTTGATGCTGCACATATATCATCCATAGAAGCTGAAGATTAAAACTATGGAAGTAACCATGGCTTTCATAGAAAGAGCTTTTGAAAGGAACAGGCAAATTAATTTGTTTCTGTGTTAGACAAATGAAATATAATTTAGAGCCGTCTGGCTAATGCAGCCATGTTGAATACAGATAAAAATGTAATTGTCTGTGAACATCTAATAAATACCAACAGTGTTTACTTTTATTTGAAAGGTTGGGAAAGAAGAATAGTAAATTGATTGTATAATTTACATTGGTGTGTGACATCACCTAAGGAATAAAGGAAGGGTTAATCCTTAGGGAGACTGTATCTCTCTGAAAAGAGGAATGGAGGTTTGCATAATAAGGCTTGTTATTCTGGAATTCCTCTTGCAGAAGCTAATGCCATTAAGAAATAACTTATTCCCAGGATCAAGGATTTGTAACTTCCATTTAGCAACAGGTCAGCAGGGTGGCCATCCAAACGACCATAAGACCAAAACAGAGACTCGAAGATAAGGTATGATCCTTATGAGCAGGTCTTAATAATAGAACCCCTCAAGAAAGAGCCATGCTAGCTGGTCGTAAATAGCTTAAGGAGTAGCTCCTGTGTTGAAAATGAAGGCTAAAAAGTCTTGAATTTTGTCAATAGGAACCGAGGAGTCTGTCACCTTCTGAAGTCCAAAAGGTGAAATTTCTTCCTCTTGCTAGTGTAGTGTTTACGTGTGGATGGCTCATGGGAAGCTAACAGAATGTGATGTACTGTGGAAGAAAGATTTATCCATTTGGCAATGACTTTAACTGGGGGACTCAAGCTGTCGGGTTTAGGTTCAGAATGTTCATTTGTGTCAAACTGTGGATGGGACAGAAGGTCTGGAGCTGGGTACAAAGTCCATGGTTTTTGCATCAGATAATGAAAAGAAAAAAGGGGACCACTATATTTGTCATGACCAATAAGGAGTGATGATGATTACTTTGCTCCTCAATTGAATTGCTTTCTGTAAAACTTTGAAAGCAAGGGGAAATGGAGGAAAGCATATACAAATCCCGGGGACCAGGTGTATAAAAGAGGATCCCTCAGTGACTCCCCTGGGGGTGGGGGTTGGGCAGAGCAAGTTAGTTGCTGCACTTGTAGTTCAAATGTGAGGCAAGAGGCTGCAGGAAGGCTGGCCCCCTCGACGAAGAAATCCTTTTCATCATATTTGGATAGAGAGGCCACTTGTGATACAGACGATTAAACTGCTCAGTTTTTCTATCATAAACTGGCTGGGAGAAACCGCCCATTGTCATGCTCTGAGTGCTTCTCTCCAAAGGGGGTTAAGATTTGGTCCTTCCTTCTTGCTGATGTATCAAACCACTGACATATTATCTGATTGAATTGTAGTTTTTGTCAAAGCAAGAGTAGTCTGAAAGGTTTCCAACTGTAAAGACACTGCTTTCATCATTAGAACATTGATATGTAAATTGGTCTTCATAGGGAACCATGGAGTGTATTGTCCAGATAATGCCTGCTTGTCCCATTGGGAGGCAACCATGGACACTATTATTTTGGCTGAGGAGAGGACAAAGGAATGGTCCTGAGAATCACTTTCGAATGCAACCTCCAAACTAGATCTTTTCTGCAAAGACTGGAGGTCAGAACTGATCTGACACAGGTTGATGAGGTATTAACCATTGATATGCAAGTAGCCATTGAAGAATTCTCCTTTGATGGTTTGTTAAGGGAACTAGTGTAATAGCTGCAGGGCCTTAAACCTAGGGGCTATGAAAGTTTCTGTGTTGAACATTGTACCAATAAATTCTAAACCTTAAGTGGGGGTCAGTTGTGATTTTTTTGTAATTTACAATTGTTCCTAGGTATGTACAAGTTAGGAGAATGCAGTCTCTAGCTTTTATTAACAAATGCCTGGTCAGAGCAGAAATAAAGCAGTCACACAGGTAAAGAAACACCTGGAATGCTTGCACTTTCAGGATAGCTGCTGTTTATGCCATGTGTTTGGGAAAATTTATACCTTGGCTGGTGTAGATGAAGGAAATGCAATGAGAGAGCCATTTTGAACACTGAGGGGGCTGTGGTGAGGCCAGAGGACAAAACCCTGAACTGTTAATGATTGGCTACTAGCCAGAAGTGGAGGAATCTTCTGAAGCTTTTGTCCATTCAATAAGGTAATATTGTAAAACGTTTCCCAAAGGTCTATGGAACAAATCCAATCGCCCGTTTTCAAGAATGGAAGATTGGTCTGAAATGTGACTATACAGAATCCCATTTGGTGAACCAATTTGTTCAGAACACGGAAATGCAAAGATTGTCTTTAGTCTCCTGTCTTTTCATTTTTTTTACATTGGGTGGAATATAGGGGATTTTCTTGTGTACAGGGGGAGACCAGAAAGGATATGATATAACCTCTGGACATAATCTCCTGCAGTCAAGAATCTGTAGGTATTTCTAGCCAGATGTTTAGGTGTAAGGATAAGCATCCTCCCCAACTGCCTCCAGAGGAAGGTAATCAGGCTACCATTCAGGAGTACTGGTAGGGCTTACAAGGAAAAGAATCTCTGAAACTGTGGTTCTGCAGACCACCTCTGCTGCTAGAGTGGCATTTTCCATTGAAGTTCCACCCACTGCCCTTGGGAGAACTGTTTCTATGTGTGTCTTGGAAAGACCAAAAGTACCAACACTGACCCTGCTGATACCAATAAAGGCTGTCCCTCCATAAATGTCTTCTGTTCAGAAGAATAAAGTCCAAATAACTCCACAGGCAAGCTCCACCAGTATATTTAAAATATTTAATTTAGACAAAACAGAACGAAAAATAACACACAGATTGCTTGCATCTCCACTCGAGAAACTTCATCAGAATCATCTGCTACAAAAACCATACACTTATTATACTAACTAGTTACTCTCCATTGGTCAGCCAATTAATACAAGAAATATCCAAGTAAGTTAACCCTTCTTAGGTCAGTTACATAAATGATGTTATTAATATTACCATTACATACATTGTTAATAAGGGGGAACACACACCAATTCCCTGAGGAAAATACATATTTAGAAGTTGATAACATATACATACAAAATATGTATTATTGAAAATATATATATAAATAAAAGTGTATAGATTAAATATTACAGTATTAAATATTAAAATATATGTAAAAGTATCACAAAGTTAAAACAGTTAAAAAATTAATAATAAATATTGAACAGTGTTGGTGGTGGTAGATAGAATCTATGCGTATCTTGCATATTTATTACTGTAGTTTTGTCTTTATATTAGTGTTCTTAACTTATGGATCACATCTTTTTGGGCTAGCTGAAAGTAGTTTCAAAGCAGGGGTGATGGAGATATGATCATTCAGACATGGATTGTTGCATGCATCCAGCCTCAGTTGCCAGGTTGCCAGGTTAGGTTTACACATTTTCTGGTCTGCACTTTTGTGGTCTACACATGACATATGAGTTTGGTTTGCACAATACATTTTTAATAGTGGTTTAGGAACTAATATTCAGTTTTTTAATAAGTATTATACATATTTTTATACATATATATTTATATTGATATTTATTATGTATACTTGACATGAGTGTAATGGTAATATTAATAACATCATTTATGTAACTGACCTAAGAAGGGTTAACTTACTTGGATATTTCTTGTATTAATTGGCTGACCAATGGAGAGTAACTAGTTAGTATAATAAGTGTATTGTTTTTGTAGCAGATGATTCTGATGAAGTCTCCCGAATGGAGATGAAAGCGCTCAATCTGCTGTGTTATTTTTTTGTTCTGTTTTGTCTAAATTAAATATTTTAAAAATACTGGTGGAGCCTGCCTGTGGAGTTATTTGGACTTTATTCTTCTGAACAGAAGAAATTTACAGAGTGACAGCCTTTACTGGTATCAGTAGGGTCAGTGTTGGTACTTTTGGTCTTGTGTTTTTGCTGTGCTTTTGCAGATGTCTTGGAAGGCCCTTTGGGTTTTGAACCACATTTCCCCAGTGCCCCTCTGATTCCTGGAGAAAGGATCTTTGGCGGGAAGGTATGTCTATGATAGAAAGCATGTTAATATCTTTCTCACACTTGAGTAATGCTTCTTGAACTTCTGGGCTAAAGGGAGACGGTCCACCAAAAGAAGCATTGATGGATGAAGACCCAAACCGCAAACTCACACAGACGCATCCAGGTGTGTTGCCTAATGGCAACGCTTGAACCTGCCAGTCTGCAAGTACAAGGAGTGTCATGGATGAGCTGGACACAGACTGTAGGGTAGATGACTGGGAAGAAACTTTCTCTTTTACCTCCTCAAAAACACCCCCACAAGGGTATCAGATAACTCTTTAAGCATATCCCTTTGAAGTCTAGTAAAAGTGCCCAGAAATTCAAGGATCATCAGGGACAGGTCGATGAAGCATGAACTCACTTTCCAAACCTATCCATTTGTCTGAAACTCTCTGTTAGAAGGGTGAATAGAAGACTTTTTACAGCCTGCATCTTTCCTGAGGCAGTTGCAATGACCATGGTCTCTACAGACATATTATTAGCCCTTAACTGTTTTCCTTGGGGGAGAAAATAATTTGTCAGGAGTACTGGGGATGGACTGAAAAGGAGTCTGGACCTTTCCATGCCTGCTAAGAGATCAACTGAACAAGGTCATTAGTGGACGGAATCACCCAAGAGGTAGACGGTCAGGTGCTAAAGGGTAGTTACATTGATTCCTCTGGGGTAAGGATTTTTTTGGGGACTTCCAGTAGTCACCCCCTTGTTTTAGTGACTCCAGGGTGTCTCCAAAGGAGACATCTTTAGAGGGAGACTTTAGAGACCCCTCTTCTTCATTGAATGCAGTATCATCAGTGACAGATTTCTTCATGGGATGAAAATGCTTCTTCTGCACTTTCTCTTCTGATGGGGCCTCCTTGGTGGGAGGGGCTGAGGGAGGGTATCACAAGAAGGATGGTTCAGATATTCAGGAATCCTGCCACTTGTGAATTCACTGTCCCTGTGTAGATGTTGGTAAGGGCTATTCTTAGCCCCAAAAACTGAACTCCCTGAAGAGGGAAGGGACAGCAGAACTGAGAAGAACAATGTCAGAACCGCTGTCACTCCCTGTCCCAAAGAGACAACTGATGAGGCAGAAGTCAGGGTTAAACCAATGGGTGCTGATGCTCTCAGATGCAGGAACCACTCCAAGAAATAGGAGTCAATGCCTGCTTTCTGGAATCAACAGCACAGACTCGATCCCTGAGAGGTCTCTGGATCCAAAAGGCCAAACAGCTCACAGTAATCAATGATTCCAGCAGGAAGAGCATCTCCAAAATCGATGCATCGGCACTGGGAGGGTTGGAGCCAAATACTGTAAAGAGTAAAAAGGAGAGGACTGTCCTAGAAAGTATCCTGAAAAGGTTTAATCAGTGCCAAGAGGGTCAGTGCTGATGGAAGTTCTGCTCCGATAAGGCTATTCGGTTCCATAGAGGCTGTTGGAACCTAAGATCCATCAGTGGTGAAGATGCAGATTCAGATAAAGCTATCAGTTCCATAGTTGCTGTCGGAACCGTAGCAATATGCTTAGAAGCAGTCGGTTCAGAGGAACTTAAATAAACCAAAGCTCTGTGTCATCTAGAAGATGGTATCAAGGAAGAAGGTGGCACCGAACTGCTTATTATGTTTTCTGCATTTTTTGTCAAAACAGAAGAAAGGCTGATGAGAAAGACATTTCACTTTCCTCCCTGTCAGCACCAGAGAAGGCCTCCATCTCAAAATTAATGTATTCTTAAAACATAACATGAGTGTGTTATTTCTTCCTTGAGACAGACACGTACTTAGCTCAAACAGAAAACACAGAAGAAAAAAATCTAACAGAAAGGGTAAATTTACTGGCTGCATTTCTGGCACATCTTAAAACAACAGAAGGGCCCTTAGATGTTTCAACCAAAAACTTTAAATCGAACCAGAAATACACTTTCCCAGGAGAAAACTGCTGAACACCTCCACTGACATCCTCAGACAAGATAGAGAAGGAAAGCAGAACAATAACAAGATTTTTTAATATTTTTTTATTTTTTTAAATCAACAAGAAGGAAGAAGAGAACTAACAACGATGGCAGAGAGAATACACTTATATTGACTAAAAAAGGAGAGGGCAGAAATCACATAGGACCAAGTAGAAATATATAGTGAAGAAAAATTCTTTAGGGAAAGGAGGGTTATAGATAGATAATAATTGACTTAGCTTGAGAGCTCTGGCAAACACGTCTGTCTCTGGAAGTGGCAAACAAGATCTAAGGTAATTAGGAGAGAGGCATTGTAGGTAGGGATTAAGCTGGAGAGTTTTTGGTCATCGTGAGCTGTACTAATGGCTAAGATGGTTCTGATGTTCAGAACTGAACCCATCAGTCAAGAATAAATGAAGACTGACAACATCAGACCTTATATTCCACTCAATACCACACACACACACACAACACCCATGCACTAACCCTAATATACCACTCAGTACCATGCACAGTCCTGCTATACTAACACTTATAGGCTAATCAGTACCATAGACAACACTCCTATAGTAACCCTTATATACCACTCAGTACCACACACAGCACTCATGCACTAACCCTTATATACCACTCAGTTCCATGTAAAATAATCCTATACTAATCCTTATAAAACATTCAGTACCATGCATAGCCCTCATACACTAACTCTTACATACCACTCAGTATCATACACAGCACCCATGTACTAACCCTGATATACCAATCAGTACCACGCACATTTCTATACTAACTCTTATATGCTACTCAGTACCAAACACAGCACTCCAATAGTTCATAGGTGCATACTAGGCTAATAACCACTAGGGCCCTTATAAACCTAGCAGTGCAACCCAGATGTGACCTACAAATCTGATTTATATTGGGGTGATTTACTGACTGCCTTGTCCATCAGAGACATAGGCACCAGATCAGGAGTGAATTTTCAGTTACCCATCCATTGGTCCAAGTTGCACTTAAATAGGGATAGGGAGGAACTCTGCCTCCTATGGATTGGCAGCCTGTCCTAGAGAATGGGAATTTTCTGAGAAATATATCTGTCTCTCCAACATATTTATATTGCAAGCATAATTAGGTCTTTTAATCTAGTAGTTCTGATGCTGGTTGTTTTGAAATGATTACTCAAAACAGGGTGCAGGGATGCCTTGTATGCCAGTCAAAGATCATCTCTCAGAAGTCTGTATGATATCGAGATATTGAGTGAAATGAAAGGGCTTTGAGAAAATCAGCTTAGGACATTGTGTTTACTCCATGTATTCTTTTAGTAAGGAAACTTTGTAGACGCTCCATTTGCTGCATGTGTCTGCTCAGGTATATACCGAAAGGGGCATTATACTTTATGATTGGTCTGATGAGGGCCAAGTACAGTGGTATGATGATCTCTCTGGACTTAGATGCTATGCCCTTGCTTATAAGTTGAGAACATAGAAGGATTTACTTACTACTTTGGACTCATTGGTCAAAGGATAGCATACTATTTACATGGGTTCCCAGATCCCTGACTACTGAATCAACTTTTAAGGGAGTTTTGTTGATGATGTAGTTACCCGTGGTGGCAGACATCCCAAAAGGCACTATAATACATTTCTTGGTAATGAGTTTTAAGCCATGGCTTTGGCACCAAGCATTTATCTGTGTTACACCTTCCTGAAGTGTGATTTCATCTTGGGGGGCTTCAGTGACTGCTCCCAGTTTGCAATTTTCTGCAAACTTGGTTGGCAAGAGGCCTTTGACATTGTCTTTGGCATCTGAGAAGTATATGCCAAAGAGGAGTGGGACTAACACAGATCCCTGGTGTACTCCACTGTTGATCAGCCTCTTTGGGGAGGTGGCCTCACCAAATCTAACCTACAGGGTTCTATCAGTGAGACAGGTAGCTATCCAGCATTTTATAAAAGGGTTTATACCTAATTCTGTATGTTTGTTGACAATGCCCATGTGGGGTATTATATCAAATGCTTTAGCCAGATCTAGGCAGGTAGTATGCACCATTTTCCCCTCATCCATTGCCTTTGTGACCTTTTCAAAGACGTCCCCAGATTCAGTAAGCATAACCTTCCTTTGACAGAGCCAGACTGGGATAGATCCAGTGTCTGGTGGTCTCCTGCATCCTTGTTGATAATTTCCATGATATTTCTTTCCATGACTTTGCAAATAAAACTAATCTGTCTAATGGGTCAACAGTTTCCAGGATTTGTTGAAGGTCCTCCCTTACAAAGGGGGATGACCGTCATAGTCTCCCATTCATGTGGCACAAAGCCTGTTTTAAGACTATAGTTAAATAATGACTCCAAGGTTCCTGATAGATCATATTTTAGACAACTCAGGAGGCATCCTGGGATGTTATCAGGGTCCATTTAGGCCGTATTTGTGGCTTTAGTGAGTACAACCTAGTATTTTTGGAGGGATGGTTTGGGAGTGGGACTGTGAAGTTAGATCTGAATTTATCCACAAATAGGTTTGCTATATCACCAGAGTCAGTGCATGTGGCACCATTAACCACCACTTCAGCATATTGTTGTGTGTTGTCCTTGAGGTTTCTGACATATCTGTAGAAGACCTTATAGTTATCTTTCACATAGGAGGCTATCTTAATCTCAAAGTTGGCATTGCTTAACCTAAATAGCCTTCTTAGCTGCCTATTTAGTTTGATGAGAGTTTTTTTTATCTTTATGGGAATTACCCTTCTTGATTTTTGCCATATATTTTCCTTTTGTTGTATATCCTGCTTAATTTGGGATGCCAGCAGGGCGGTTTATTTTTGCAGCTAGTCTTGGGCTTACATCATCTTTTAGGTACAGCAGCCTCTATGCAGCCATTGACAAGGTTGTGCAGAGTTTCTGAGAGCAATTCAGCATAGGCTGCTGTGTTCTTGTGGTTTGGATGGGGCATTACATTTTGGCAGACTATCACTTAATAAAAGGTAATTTGCCATAGGATAGATCATAACCGTTACAGGTTTAATGGGATTATGGAGTTGATTTTGATTTTGAAGGAGGAAGATTTATGGTTGGACCTTACCAGGAAGTCAAGACATATGGGGACTGGGTGTGGGTGCTGCATTCTCTCATATATGTGAGCATAAGGTCTAGTATGTTGGAGCCTGTAGTGGGCATATTCACTATTTGGCCAAGGGTGTTTGTGTTTATGATGGCCAGGAATCTCAATGTCTGTAGATTTTAGGCCATGTAAGATTCCTAGTCTATAGAGATAATTAAAATTTCCCATGAGTAAGGTGTTAGGTTGGATGGTGAGTGTCTTCAGTAGGTCTAAGTTTGCATTGTGAAGTTCTTGGGACATGAAGGATGACCTATAACTGGCTAGAATATAGTATGAGATTTTGTCTATAGTAATCTGCATTTGGTGGAACTCCAGCACATGAACCTGTTTGACCACCCTAGAGGTATGCTTGTTGTTGATGTATATTGAGGCACTTTCACCTTTAGCCCTTATATGTGCAACTACTGGTCTAAAAGACTGGAAGGCACTGAAACCTTGCACTGCCTGGTACTCTCTGCTGCTTTAAACCATGTCTCAGTAACTGCACAGATGTCTATATTCTCCAGTATGAGGATGGCTTGGAGGGAGTGGAGTTTTTTTATTTAGGCTCCTGGCATTGAACAGTAACACCTTGAGGTTCATTTGAGTTGATTTTGCTATATCAATGGATTTGTCAATGTGGTATTGCCTAAAAAAGGCACTATGGGGGTGGATAAAGGTTTAGCCTTTACTTGAAAGCCTAGAGGGGAAGGGTGCAGAACATCCTTGGCAAAGCAACACGGTCTGTTAACTAAGTCCTTTCAAGCTGACAAATATTGGCACCTCTAAGAATGACACTAGAAAGACTGCCAGTTGTTGAAATCAGTAATTTGTTTGCTCATATTGTGGCATCATCCTTGGTGATGGTAATATGCTGCTCAGTACTAGACTCATAGCAACCTGAGACTCAAAGTCTGAAAGCTCCACAATGTCTCTCTTTGTATAGAGATAGAGATATACATCTCAGGACTTTTATACCTACAGGGACTATGATGGAATCACACTGGTATCTGTGGAATAATAACTTGAGTGTATGTGTGATTTGGCAGATTCCGGCTTCAGATAAGTAACTCAGTTTTATCTTTTTCTGGTTCACCTTGGTTAGATGGGCATTAGTAACTCTAACATACCACTCAGTACCATGCACAGTACTCCTCTACTAACTCCTATATACCACTCAGTACTAGGCTTAACTTTCATACTCTAACTCTTATATACCATTGAGTACCACAACGCTGCACTGACCATTAAATACCACTCAGTACCATGTACAGCACTTCTATTGTAACCCTTATATACCACTCAGTATCATGCACAACACTCCTGTATTAACCCTTATATACTAATCAGTACCATGCACAATACACAAATACTGACCCTTATATGCCATTCATAAGTAAGCCAGAATGGATACTACAATAGCTGTTTTCTCAAAGAACAAGTATGTTTTCCTACTCTATAATGGAATTTTAGCTAGGGTTACCACCTGTCCCACTTTAGGACAGTCCTCTCTCTTACAGTTAGTTGTGTCCAAAAAAAAAAAAAAAAAATGCAAATGTCCTTTTATTTTAGGACAAAATATTATTTTTTTTTTTCTTTAATTGTTGCATAAAACAGTTATTTTGTATCTGAAACACCTAAATATTATAATAAACAGAACACCCAACTCAAATGCTACAAGAATAAGTTTTTATTCTGGCAAAAAAGTGAATTTATGTCCTTTGTACTGGCCGTGGGTAAGTTTTGCCCTGCAAAATCTGACATTTCTACATAAAATGTCCCACTTTGGGCATTTGAAAAGGTGGCAACTCTAATTTTAGCACTTGACTATAAAATAGCAACAGCTATTGGCAATGAGACCGTATGATGAGTAATTAGCATTATTGAAATGTTTAATGTTTCTTATTAATCAGTAATCACATGTCTAAGCAATGATCTAATGAATGCCATGTATTATAAGTGTATTAAAAATATAGGGCTGAATTCATGAATGCCTACACATACATGATAGGGTGCTAGTTGGTATTCATTAAACAGCTCTATACTAGAGCCTCAAAACAAAGGGAAATGGCAGAATATGCTAATGAATGTATAAACAGATGAATTACATGCTAATTAAGCAATCCAACATGGCAGAGCTATTCAGGAAGCTATAAAGCAACTGTGTACACTCAGTGCACACTTTTGCCCTGAACTCCAAAACCCTTTGGAAGAGGATCATAGGATCATAGGACGTTACTTGGCAAATCACCCTCGAGCCTTTTTTAAGCCTAGCCATTCATGCCCCAACTTTTCTAATTATATACAGGCATTATTACACTTGGGGGTTGCTGCTGCTATCATTAACCTTTATCACTTTAATTCAAGGTGCTGCTGCTGCTACCAGACCTTATGCAAGAACAAGAAAGGTGTTTAGATCCCATTTGACTTATCATGGATTACATGACACAGAAACTGCAAAGTGATACAGGGTGGACAGGCAAACACTAGAGTAACTATGCAATCTCTGTTGCCCCCACCTCAGGCCACAGGAAATCATGGAGAACCATCCCAGTGGAAACAAAGGTATGTCTAGCATTACTTATATTAGCTACTGGTACTTTCCAGAGACCCACAAAGGATATATTATGGCTGTCACAAGCATCAGCCTCTAGAACATTACATCAGTTTTTTAAATGCAATACTACAACATGCAAGTGATTACATTTGCTTCCCATGTATCCCAGAGCAGAGTGATGTGTGTGCAGGTAACCCTGGTAGTTTACATGACTTACACATATGGCATACCTGAGAGCTGTACACAAGGTTTGCTACTGGTGACTTTTCACAAGGGCAACTAGTGGGGAATGCAGGTTATGCACTTGAGCCCTGGCTCATGACACCCATGAGAAACCAACACAATCCCACTGTGTAAGGATACAATGAGGCCCACACTCAAACTATCACAGAATATGTGTTTGGATTGGCCAAATCAAGGTTCCTGTCTCTAGACACATCAAGAGGTGCCTTGCCTTATGACTCAGTCACCTCTGCCCAAATGCTCACAGTCTGTGCCATGTTACACAATATAATTCTCAGGAAACAGTTTAAACAAGGACAGCAATGGGCAGGACCACAGTTTCAAGGACCACAGGTAGGGTCAGCAGTAGCAGGTACAGATGAGGAGTCTGAGGGAGAACCACCTACTGCAGATGGTGCTGGCAGATGGGGGCATGCACAATATGCCTTGGCTCTGGCTAAGAGGTAAAAGACTGCACACACACTCACTACCTAAGTCAAAGCCCTAAGATCCCATGCACATACAAATATGAAAACTGATGTCTGTCAAACTCTACCACCTTTACTTAACCATGTGGTGGATGTGTTCTTATAGCATCAGACAGAGACAACCCCCAACGGTACAATTTGCAATATACAGCTATGTATTCTACCCAATACCTTCCATCAACCAGCTCAGTTGACCACTGTATATAAACCATGAAACAGGCCAAAGATACTGTGAAGATTGGAGGAAGATGGGCAAAGGCTGCCGACCTAGTCAAATAGAATTTGATATATAATTCTATCTATTGTATAAATAAATGTAAAATACAGGCTTGTGTTTTTAAATGAAAGAAAACACTGTAAAATGTGAACTTCAAGATTGCTGCAACATTGGCATCTGCTTTTATGAAAACCAAGCCAAGCATTTCAAATGTGTCTTTTGAAGTTGAAAAGATCTTATGAATCTCTTTGATGTTTTACAAGTCGGCTCCAGTGAGTCTGGATGAAGGTTTCAGGCCCATTGTTTTAAGATTAAAGTTAAGGGCCAGCATTAAATGTAGAAGGTGCTTTATTGCTCTAGTTTCTGCTAGAGTGTATATGTGAAATGCCTTTTATTGTTGTAGTCTCCTGAGCAGGTGTTAGCTTGCTAAATAATGCAGTTTGTGGCCTGGGAACTCCAGACTAAGTGTCAAAATGATGTAATTTGGGAGGGCCTTAGAGAGCTGTTGGTTAGTGTTTAAAAACTATTGTTGAGTGAGAGACTGAGAAGCATTTTGATCTTGGATATCTAACCCATCACTGCTTATGCTTTATGTATGTAAGTAGGATTATAACACTGTGATTTCTCTTAGGAATAGTTAAACTTAGAAGAAAGTTAAGCAAAAACCATTAAAACGAAAGATTTGTAGTACCACGTCCGAAAAACCAATGACTCCAATTCCAGATAAATACCTTTTAATGCCACAGAAAATAAATAGTGGAAAAGCACAATGAAAATAGCAGCAATAAATTTCAAATAATCCAAGAAAAACTTTGTTCTCCTAGCGCCTCGGCCAAAACAGCCTTTACAGAGTAAACTGCCTACACACAGCAAACCAATTTATAACTTCCTTCAAACACATTCAATCAATTAATTAATTAAAATCTTAAAGCAACATTAACATTATATAAAATAACATAACAAAAATTAAATAAAACTTTGCCAATGGCATTCCTTATGAAGCCCAAAGGGCTGCAAAGTATTATACTTCATTATAAAAATAGACTCTTTTTTTTCTTAGTAAATATTTCAAAAATTCGTCATTAGAGAAGTATACAAATATATGTTCCAAAATAGTAACTGCTAAACTATCAATTACCCCATTGTGTACTAAATTAAAATGTTCTGCCACAGGGCTAGCTAATTTTCTATTTTTTATATCCCTAATATGCTCTTTAATTCTTTCACTTAAACTTGTCTTACTTTCACCTATATAAAAATAATTACAAGAATATTTTATTGCATAAATAATGCCCTTTGTAGTACAAGTAAAAACATCTTGTGTTTGAAATTTCTTTCCATTAATTGAATGGAACGTGGGGACTATATATGGACATATGGAGCATTTGCCACAAGCACTAGTACCTAAACTTCTTATACTATTAATTATGAATTTTGTAGGTCTCTTAAATTTACTATGAACTAAAAAGTCCTGAATATTACGTCTCCTTTGAAAGGAGAACCTGAGTGTCATTGCTGATAAACTAGACACTTGCTTGGTAATTATTTTCCAATATTCTTTTAATAATTTATTAAACTTCTCTGAAAAAACTGTATACTTAGTAACAAAAAAGCATACAGTCATTCTCTATCATTTGATTATTACCTGTAACTTTTCTTATATTATTACCCTCTCTATGAATATTATAATTTTTATAAATTTTCAAATAATTTTCCACTATATTATATTTATCATAACCTCTGTTAAAAAACATATTCATAGTTCTCATCACTTCTTTTGTAGCTTCATTTTCATCATTACATAACCTTTTGATTCTTAATAATTCTCCATATGGAATAGCATTCAAGGTACTTGGTGGATGACAACTAGTACCCTGTAACATTAAATTTTGTTGATTAAATTTTCTATAAATACTAGTCTTAACTTTTTCACCACTAAGCCCTTCCAAATTCATATCAAGAAAAACAACTTTAACACCAACCTGAGCCTGATCATATCTAATTCTAAACTGATTACTATTCAAAAAACTCAGAAATTGATCAACTTTTTTATAACAAATAAAAATAAAATTGTCTATAAATCAGGTGTTAGCTTGCTAAATAATGCAGTTTGTGGCCTGGGAGCTCCAGACTAAGTGTCAAAATGATGTAATTTGGGAGGGCCTTAGAGAGCTGTTGGTTAGTGTTTAAAAACTATTGTTGAGTGAGAGACTGAGAAGCATTTTGATCTCGGATATCTAACCCACCACTGCTTATGCTTTATGTATGTAAGTAGGATTATAACACTGTGATTTCTCTTAGGAATAGTTAAACTTAGAAGAAAGTTAGACTAAGTATTTTTCTTTGAAATCAGATCTTTCCTATGATATTGTTTTACATTTCTGTGTGATCTCTGAACTTGAGTAGCATTGTACTGTAGTAGTTTTGTCTTCTGTTTTACTTATTTATTATTAAGTATTTTAAAACCTTTACCTGTGACTGGTTTATGTAGAGATAATTTAACCTCTAAAGTACATTACATATTTACAGATTTTACTGTCTAAGTCACCCCAAATTAAGCCTTGGCTGTTTAGTCATACTACCATTGGATTATAATATTGCACAGTAATAACTGGACACCCTTTTAAGGGCCTTTTATTAGCTGATAATTATTAGCTGGGTGGTGGCAGGAATTACTATCATATGGTCTGGGTAATAGGGTCACAGCTGGAGAACCTGTGCCAGCCTTTTCCCAGGAGGGTCTGTGTGGTTGTATAACCTCTTCTCAAAGTGTGTGTGTTGTGTCAGCTACTTGGGCAGAGACATGAAGCACTGGTTGGACAGAGAGGGTACTGGAGGTTTTAGCTTGCCCAGCTAGGCTGAGACCTGGACTCTATAGCTGTGCCAATGGGGAGTCTTACTGGGGACCTGATGAACAAGGGAGCAACCAGCCCCAGACTGACTGTGATCTCTGTGTGCACTTAAGGGAAATTGTACTTTACTGTGTGTATTAGTTATCCTTTCCTCTTCTAGGAGACAACCTCCCTGGTGTTAGTGGTGAGGATTGAGACTCCTTGATTGCTTGGCCAGGGCACAGTCATCACCATTATTTGTACAAGTATAACAATAACAGTAACTGAAATACAATGAGGTTCAACAATTATATAAGCAATCATTCACAACTGAGTAGGAACAAGAAATCAAATCCTTTCTTCTGCAATGCATATTCATAAAAACAGTTTTGTGAGTAAGCAAGCATTAGCTAGCCACTCTGTGCATTAGATATATATGCAACCCTAAGTCACAAAGAAATGTGCAAAGGGCAGGGCACAGTCATCATCATTTTCAAAGGGTGGGGATGGGGTGGTGGCAGGAGGGGAAGACTGACACCAAAGAAGTTTGTGCATTCGAGTAAGAAACACATGTATTTATTAAAGTATACACTTGTCAGGGCCAATAACAAGAGATGTATAACAGTCAAATGTACTGTTTAGATAGCTTGCATATGTGTAAGGTGGTATGGGCAAGTCTCTTTTTTTCAAAGTGTGTGTGTGTGTGTGTGTGTGTGTGTGTGTGTGTGTGTGTGTGTGTGTGTGTGTGTGTGTGTGTGTGTGTGTGTGTGTGTGTGTGTGTGTGTGTGTGTCTGCATGAACACAATCAAACACTGTACTAGCACTACATCCTGGCATCTCAGACAGGTGTGAGCTGTGCATGGTAGAGAGTCAGTTCAGCATTGTTACCCCCTGACTATGAGAACTACCTCTGTCAAAAGTTGCATGGCTACTTGCTCGGCTCTGGCTAGAGGCTGGGGTGCTACCTGAATGTGAGCTCTATCTGCTGGATGAGCTCTCATCATGTCTACATCCAGGACCACAACTCCATGGCCTACCACTTCTGGGTTTGGACACTGCAATCATTGACAGATCAGTGGAAGTCATGCCACAAAGGAAGCGGTATCTGATATGGCTACTTAAACTAACACCAGATGATTTAGTAGCTCTCCAGCCATGTGGATGCCCACCCTCTCCAGCAAACATTCCATCACAAATACTTCCCAATCTGTTGTATCATTCATCCTGTCCAATGAGTCACCCACATGGTTCAGGCAGTCATGCATGATGTTTAGTACTTGAACTATCGCTCTTCTGAGGCCCTGTTGGAACACACCGGTTCCTCCATAACAGCCCTACACATACATCTGGTGGCACCTAATTACATACTAGCATCAAGAGGAGAGTGGATAACCAATTTCCTCTGAGTACCTCTTCCAACCCCCCCCGTGTGACACCTTGCCCTCATGATGGGTATAGGGAGAATCAACCAGCTCTGCAACCGGAGTAACCACACTACTCTGATCACCTGTGTCACCCTCAGCCTGTCCTATATCAGAGGGCTCTGTGGCATAGCTATACATAGGCATACTGGCTGTATCTGAAATATGGGCAGGGAATGTGAGAACCACAACCTCAGTGTCAAACTGACCCTCTAGACCCCTAGAATGTGCCTATTCATCTCCACCATCATCATCAGAGGCTACTGATACTCTGACATCAGGTGGTAGGAGTTCCATAGTGCCAGTGGCAGAATCACCTATGATAACAACCAATAAAAATAATAAAGAGAGAAACAGGGAATGAATGAACCTGATCAAACCTTTTGTTGTACAAAAGGTATGTTAAACTATATTAGATGCCAAAGCAATGCAAATATTAATATCAGTTAGACCCAAATTTACCTTATGTATACTAGTGACAAAAAAAGGTGTATTTACCATGTGCAAGTGGTCTTGCAGACCATGATCCAGATGCCCCTGTATGTAAGGAAGAGAGAGGAAACAAGGCTGGTAGGTATTACAAAGCAAGTGGTACAAGAAACAGTGAACAATCCCCTTTACATCTGCAAATTAAGAATCATCTCAGACAAAAATCTACTGACCAGTTGAATCCCCCCAAATATCCTCCACTACCTCTCTTGTACTATGTTGTCTAACTCGCACTTTTCACTGGCTCTAGATATATCAGACATATAAGATATATGCAGAGAGGTAGAATGACATCTGTGGCCCAGTCTGCCATACCTTCCCAGGTGGCAGCACCAACACCCAAAACTTTGAGGACACAACCTGTCAATGTTGTCTCCACAACCCCTGCCCTAGCTGCTCCACCTCTTGTCTGGTAACTCTGCCCAGGCTGCTGGTGCAGTGGTAGCCTTTGGGAGCAGTACAAGTAGATGTGCCAATTTTGTCACCCAGCAGGAGCTGACAGGGCCGGTGGAGGATATAATGGGTAAGGGCCTTGATGTCCAAATTGGCAGGTTGAAAAGGTTCTGCATGGCATTGCTAAATCAATGCTACATCTGGCGCTCACTCAGGCAACTGACACAGGAGAGAGTGACAGTTCTGAGGGCAAGGACTAGATTCTCAATGTTCTCAAGCTGGATGTGGGTGCACCTCTGATGTCCTATTCCATCCCCAGTCATGGTGTCTTCCAATCTTTTGCATCCATAACCATCCTCGTCTATCTTGTATGTCCTGTATCTCTGTGCTGGCTTCCAACCCTACCCTACCAACCAGACCCTGACATTCCTAAGCCCTTTCACCAACATTCCTCTCTCTCTCCAAAAACAAACAAACAAAAAATGGGCACTTGTCCCAGGAAAATAAATATGCCCCATACATAGCTATCCACTTCACCTATGTATCATCTTGACACACTTGATTTGGTCCAATTGGCTATACAACATTATTCTGTTGTTGTCACCCATCCCTGGTGTGGTGACTCTCTAAAGTCATGAATTTCTTTGTACAATTCTACATTTATGTTGTGAACAAGTAGATAGCTATGGTATTCTCCCACCACCTTCCTGCAAATTCCTGTATTCTTTCCCCAATGTCCTACCCTCTGCTTGCCACCCCCATTTCCCCTACTGTCATATCAACCCATTTTTCACACATTTAATGGTCAAAAATAGAATCACACACAACACTCATGGTGAGAAATGGCCCATCAAAAAGCTTTCACTTTTTGCCGTCATCATTTGCATGGAGGTTGGCACTGAGCACCAATGATGAGTGATAGTGAATGCCTTTCAACTTCCTATGGCAAATGCTGAAGCTTTTATTTTCAGCCACAGCAGTCTGGTTACTTTTGCACAAATGTACTTAAATCTGCTGTGCTATGGGAATAAAATGTAAAGGCAGAGTAAAGGCAGTACTTTGAAACAATTACTGTAACAGTTCTTATGTTGATGGATATAATCAATTAGAAGTTTCTATGTGGTGTACTGCGATAATTCCCTTGTTTGTAGACTGATGTTTTTGCATAGTGTCATGGATTTGATTACAGCAGTAGGTCAAATTATTATTTCATGACATTTCATATTCTTATCATATAGTTAACTGCAAACATCTGTATTTTTCTCCATGTGTAACATTTCAGCAACATACTATTTGAATAGTGCAGCAAGACATCATTTGCAAAACAGTGCAGCCCCAACAGGGAGACTTAGTAAGCCTCCCTTATCTTGGTTATGTCTTCCTGTTAGTTGCACTCTCCTACCTCCTTCATACTCCCTGTAGCAAGCACTTTATTGTACAGAGCATGGCAGATTAATAATGAGGTAATAAACAAGAATAAAATGCCATACAGATGGTCCTACATGTCCTACAAAAATATTTCTGCTATTCCTCTCATCATCTGCTTGTATCTCTCTTTGTTCACCTCTTCTACTTCACTAAGTTGCCACTGTCCTACAGTTGTATTATTTAAAGAGTGTGATATAGGTAGAAACTACAGTTTGGGTTCTTCTTTTACAAAGGGTAAAATAAAAAAAAAATAAAATATAATAAAAATAACAAAATGATCAGTTAACACTTGAAAAATGTAAGTTTAATACAAATCCATATTAAAAACCACACAAGGTTAAGCATTCTCATCAATAAGACATCATCAGAACCATGAATAAAACTGAGGATGTGACCTATAAAAATGCATAGATTGACACCCCCCCCATAATAGGACCAATCAGTTTGGCAAAGTAAACACCAATCAGAGGGAAAATGCTAATAAAGTATGTACAGAGAGCTTATCATAAGTTCCTGCCAGTCAGAATACAGAATTGCTACTTTTATCCAATGGTAGACCTCTCACAGGGTGAATAAACAAATGGGATCATATAGCATAAACGCCAGTCAGATGGAAAATGCTAATAAAATGTAAAAGAGACACAGTCATAAATTCCTGCCAATCAGAATACAGAATTGTTACTTTCATCCAATGGTAGACATCTCACAGGATGAACAATCAAATGCAAACAAAACCCAGGAACTTGATGTCAACAGCTTAGAAAAACATATAGCATACTCTAAGTTTCAACTCACTGGTAATTGAAATGGGCATCATTTAGTCCTGGGAAGTTCATGGCATCCATATGCAGTTGCCAAAGGATTTCATGGTATAGTAACCGATTTTTCCAGTCCCCCGAGAAAGCTGCTGCATCAATTTTCTTCAAAATATAAAACTTAAACATGGAGAAGTTGTGACAGTGAGAGTCTTGTTTACCCAATGCACTCCTGTCATCATTCTTCGAAATGCTGTGTACATGCTGATAAATTATTTTATTAAAGTTACTGTTAGTTTTTCCAGTATAGAATGCTTGGCATGTAAAACACCAAACCATGTTCACAACCTTGCCTGTCATACAATTGTACCTGTCTTTAACCATCCACCTTAAAACTTTTTCAAAAATTACAGTGTTGAAATTAGTCTCAATATAAGGGCATTGACGACAGTGCCCACATTTATAAGTTATTAATGAGATGTTGTATAAACCCCTAGGAGGTCTTTCAAGAATGTTTTTCAAATTTGGCTGGTTCTTATAAGTAAATGTTGGTGCGTCACCAAACAGAGATTTTAAGTTCTCATTACAGCAAAATATAAACCATTTTTTTTAGAAATGATCCTATGAATCTCTAAAACATCTATAATAATAATAATGAATAATGTAGAACCATGCTATTAGATGCTAAAAGCAAACTGGAAGGAGGATCAGGTGATGGGAATCAAACCCAAAGTTCCCCATTACTAGATAACAGTTCATCCACTAAGCCAAACTCTCTGTTAATAATTGGGGTGTTAATATTATTTATATCTTCACAATAACCATCAATACCTTTCCTAATGATAGGAGCATATTTATCATTTCTTTCTTGTAGAATTAATTGGTAAAGAGAGTCATGTCTGTATGATAGACATTAATGTTAAAAGTACCATCTGCACTTTTCGAGATCATAACATCCAAATAATGTGGTTGGTTTGCATCGATAGAATATGTAAATTCTAAAAGGGATGAGAAAGCCTGCAGCTCAGAAAAAAATTCAAATTGTTCTTTACTACCTGACTACATAATAAGAATGTCATCCAAAAAGAGGTAGTAAGAAATACAATGGTAAAATCAGTTAAGTTTGAAAACTTTCTCAATTTCCAAGTACGGTAATACGGCATTCGCAAATATGGAGGCACATTCAGCCCCCATAGGCACTCCATTGAGTTGCTTATAATATTCATCATAAAATAGAAAAAAGTTGTTACTTAATATGATTTCCATAAATTCAAGTACAAGCATCAATTCATTTTAGGAGAGCTTGCCAAACCTTCCAGTAACCTCATCAAACCACTCTAACCCCAATGCATGGGGGATTACTGTGTATAGATTTTATTATTTATTTTATTTATTTGTCTTTTGTTGACTGGGTTAGTCCAACTGGGCTGGTGGCCCATTTTCAGTGGCGACTCAAGGAGAAAAGATCCACACAAACGATAAAATAACTAGAACAAAGTTACATCACAAGTAGTATGAATATGAAATACATAACTACATACTATATACATTCATGCAATAAAGAAAATGTATAAAATTCAGCAAAAAGTACAGCTGAAAAATAATAGAGGTAGAAACATGGAATAAAAATGTGGAAAATACAGTAAGGTATGCAGAAAAAAGAGATTGCCAGAAAAAAAATTAATATCCAAAGGGACAAAAAAATTAATTTCCTCACTGGATATACTCCGAAGTTTGTCAAGTAGATCTAATAAATCTCAAAGTATGTGTGAAAAATTCAAAAATAACAACTTGAGTTTGCAGTCTATGCATTTGGCCAACAGTTTGGTAATAGACCCCTTAGCAGTAACAATGAGATGAAATGATAGGTTTTCAATGGAAGAATATATTTTGGGAATTCCAGAAATCTTCAGAATAATTGGCCACTGGACTTTCAAAAACTGATAGGGTGGTAAAGAAATGTCAAACAGTAACCATTCATCCAACTGAATATTAATTGCCCTATACGCCATTATGATTCATTATGTGACATGATCCGGTAAACTGAATCATCACCAAGTAGGAAAGTCATTCTATCAATGTAGTCTATGAGGTCCATGATGACCAAACCCCTTCCCTTGTCTGGCTTCATGCATCTTATATTTTTCTTAAATGTAAATGTCTCCAAACATCCCTTTCTTGTTTGGTGAGGTTAAAATATCTGCATTTCTTTTTTCAGCCAGTAAATTTCTGATCTCCCTTTCACATGATTTTTAAATACGTCAGTCATGGGATGGGGGGTTTGCTACACTCTTCCTTTTCTAATCCATGGTGGAAGTATCTATACCCAGCTCATTGCCATATAAAAAATGAAAATTCAGTTTCCTGCTGAATAATTTGAGATCCAAAATTGTGTGCTCAATATTCACACATCCAGAAGGAAGAAAACTAAATACTTTCAAAAATAAATTATGAAACTGGAAGAAGATGACCAGCAACAATGATTCATATGTGAGACATTAAGCAGACAACTTGGGGCATTTAAAGAAGCTACTGTTTCTATTACATCCTTTCATAATTTTAACATTTACAACTATACTGGTGTTGAGATAAACCTGGATCATCATAAATTATAAACTCTGAAATCGCACTACAGTGAGGAGAAGGGTAAATTTCCCGATTTCCACTGTAGTGCGATCTCCAATCAGAACATCAGTCTCATATTAGCGAATGTACACTATCAAACATTTTCAGAACGGCATTACAGAAACTGGAAAACATGCATTTGATCATCCCAGTTTTGTGGGAGTGCCATTCCACATTTTGATAGCAAACCTGATTTAACACCAGTTAGGATAAAAAGGGTAACATCTAACACAGTGCCTTGACTTACCAAAGAGACCAAATAGCTCATGCTTCAAACAGATAAAGCATGGAAAGAATGGTATAAGAATAAAACCCAACATGCCTATCAACATTTTCGATATCTTAGAAACTGTACCAAGATACCTTTTAAAATCATCCTACAGTAATCTCCAAAAAAAAAAAAAAAACACCAAAACAACCCCAAGCTCTTTTGGTCCTCTCTAAATAAACTATTACAACCCAGGCATATGACTACACCCTGTCCTTCTACTTTAAACAATAAAGAGTCCATTGCCACTCAGTTCAACACTCATTTTATCCAGTCAGTTTTATCACCATTCAATGACCACCTTATTTCATCCCTCTAACTTCCATCTGTTCTCAAAAGCAACACAATGTCTTTTAGTTTTCAGCCCATCCCAACATCAACCATAAAAAAATTATTAGCTAATTAAAAACAACAACCTCAGCTGCCGATACCCTTCCTCAAAATAGGTGCAGAAGCACTAGCCTTCTCTGTCTCCATTCTAATCAACTGGTCAGTAACTTAAAACTATGTCCCATCCATCTAGAACAAATCCATTATTATACCCCTTCACAAAACAGGTGCTTTAGAGTTTCAAACTTTAGACCTATTGCTATCACCCCTATCTAAAATCCTCAAGGAATTTATTCACTCTTAGCTTGTGAACAATATAAGCAAACGGAACCTCTTCTGCAACACCCAGCACGGTTTCAGGCAGAACCAGAGTGCTAGTACTGCCCTCCTCAACTTCACCAATATAGTAAATCAATACAGAAATAAGGGTAACTTTGTTTCTTCACTTTTTCTTAACCTTCCCAAAACATTTGACATAGTGGCCCACCAAAAGCTCCTCTCTGAACTTGCAACACTAGGTCTCACTTACTCCTCCCTCTCCTGGTTTCACATTTATTTATACAATTGTCAGAAGGCAACTAAATGGCAGCAAACAGCCCCCTTCTATTTATTATTTTCATAAATAAACTTTATACTGCTATAACACTTGACACACTTGTAGAACATGCTGATGTTTCAACCCTTATCTGTTATGCCCCAGCCATAACAAAATTAAAGGAAATCACGCAAAAGTCTTTCACTGACATTGAAATACGATTAACAATTTCTAACTTGCAGCTTAATGCCAAAAAAAAAAAACAAACGTATGCTATTTAATCCAAAACCTTAACCAGAAACACGCATTTCATATTACCTCAAGTAATAACAAAAAACAGGAAATAAACCTCCAGACACTGGACCCAACCCAGTTTGGTTTCATCAAGGGCAGGTTAAGCCTACTCAACCTGATGGACTTCTTTGAAAAGGTCACCAATGCAATAGATGAGGGCAAAATGGTTCACACTGCCTACCTTGACCTGGCCAATGAATTTGACACAATACCCAACTTAAGCATTGTTAACAAACTCAAGAGGTTAGGTACAAACCTGTATGTCACCTGATGGCTAGCCAACTGGCTCACAGATAGGACCCAGGAAGTTAAAATTGGGGACTCCACCTCTGCAAAGGGCCAGTCACAAGCAGACTCCCTCAGGGATTAGACCTTGGATCACTCCTTTTTGGCATTTACTTCTCTGAAGCCAAGGTCAATGCCAATAGTCTGTGACTGACAAAATTTGCAGATGATTGCAAATTAAGAGCTGTCATTAAATCCTACACTGACACAAATGTTCTCCAGGAAGGGCTGACACTGATAAACAACTGGTGTCAAAGCCATGGACTAAAACTAAATGCCAAGAAATGCATAATAATATCATTTGGGAAGTCATCCACCCCGAATAACTATCATATTGACAACACACCCCTTAGAGCTGACCTGTTAGTCAGGGACTTGGGGACACACATACACAGTAATCTTGCCTTTGACCATTACATGCCTACAGTAGTGAGGAAATCATTCTATGTTGTGCAACTTATAATCAAAGGTATAGCTTCTAGGTCCAAGGAAGTCATTGTTCCATTGTACTCAGCATTTATCAGACCTATAGTTGAGTACAATGTCTCCTTTGGTATGTACCTAACCAGGCAAATCCAACAAATACAATGTCCACAGAGGGTGCTCACTAAAAGAATACAGGGCATAAGTAAAATGTCCTATGCAGACTGCCTCAAGGCCCTATCCCTGTATCCTGTATTCTGTCTTCTACAGACTGTTGAGGGGAGATCTATGCCTGGCATACAAGGCATTGTCAGACCCCACTCTGGATGGACCTCCTACATATCAGCAAAAGAAACAGCACCAGAATTACCAGTTATGAAGACTTAAACCTTGCCTGTGACATAAATAGGACCTGCTGGAGAGACAGGTATGTATCCCAGATACTACCCCATCTCTGGAATAGGCTTCCTATCCATGTGAAGCAGAGTTACTCCCTAACCCAGTTCAAGTGTAACTTGGACAATTGGTTGGGGCAAAGGAAATTCATCCCTGGCTTGGCACCTGTGTCTCTAATGGACACAGACAACCTGTAAATGGTTCATCTCCCAGGCCCCTGCTTGTAAATATTTCATCTCCCAAGCCCTCCTTCTTTCTGTATTATATGCTTTCCCTATTTTTACAAATATCAACACTAAGTATAAAACTAAAGTAGCCTCCTGCTACTACAAAATAGCTAAATTTGCAACCAACCAACCTTATAAAACACACCGTTGCCTTGTATTAAAACAATTAAACTGGCTTGAGCTCCTAAATCATTTGACATACTCACAACTAATCATTATCCACGACCTAATATACTCTCCAGACAAATCCTCAACATTGCAAAATACCCTACTGTACTATTCACTCACTAGAGATCTTCGCTCTAGCTATAAACTTTTACTATATATCAGTAAGACATCCAACACTGCTGGAGACTCTGTCTACTCTCATTATGTGTAAAAACTCTGGAATGAAATCCCCACACAGTTAAAACAGACAGAAAACATAAATAGTTTCAAAACTTTGCTTAAGCAGCACTTATGCCAAAGACGGCTCTTTTTGTCCTTTTCACCTGACTATCTTTACTCAGATTACTTTTCTCCAACTCTTACAGCCATTTTGCTTATTCAGTCTTTTTCACCTTATCACGCCTTCTCATACTGCACTTATTTCCTAAATTCTTAATATTCCTCCTTTTCTCACACCCCACCACTAACTACAATTCATCCTCTGTCCATTTATCTTCCTGCTTATTTCCATAATTTCTGCTTTTATATATGAATTATCATTTTAAGCTTCATTCACTTTTGTCTGTCTGTAAATTATTACTAAACTCCAAAACACCCCATTTTGATCTTTTCCTGCAGCCATCATGCTTTTAATACATCAATTATTATTGTATGTAATTAATATATTCAATAATTAGCCAATTTATGTTAATTTCTCTCTTGTTTTTGTGTTAAAATGCTATGTTCATGTAAATAATATTGAAGAATATTTAGAGATCATGTAAATAAGATCATCTACAGATGTTTTTACCCTTCAATTATAAATGTACATCATTTGTAACTTAAATGTGGAGCTTTTCTCCCTGGGCCTCCACTGAAAATGAATTTTACCAAGTCAGACTTTTCTCGGTCAGCAAAGACAGATATATAAATAAATAAATCATAAATACATTTCTTTTGTGGTGTGATGGGATAATGCTCAATTCTATAGACAGATTTCTGCACACCTCCAAGGGTTCTACTCTGGGCATTAGCTAAGTGTTACTGACTGTTTCAGTGCACTATTTTATGGGTAGATGGTGCCTGCATATTGTTATGAGCCAACATTATCCTGCTTCTGTCATAAGCTACTTGGTCCCTGCCTCCCGCTCATCCTATGTATCTTCTCCTTTCTGTGTCATTAGTCTTCCTCATTTGTGTTTGCGCAATGTTTGGTGCCAAGCACCAACTGCAACTGAGGCTAAGTGGAAGTACAGAGCTTATGGCAAAATCTTGTGAGTTTTGCCTTTGGCTGCATTACTCTCTTTCCCTTCACACACTGCTGTGCTTAGCTATGTATAGTCAGGTTAATCTACTTTTCAACAAGCTGAAGAGCTGAATGTACAGCTTACAGTTGTCAAGAGGATAATGAAGAATAATACATGCATTCTCATTTTCTGCAATCTACTGTCACATGGGAACTTTGTAAAGTATGCATCCTACATGGATTAGATTTAGATAATACTTAAGTCTGTAGGATTTCTTAGAATACTCTCAGTGTTTTAATCCAGATGTATGCAAAACTGTTCTTCAATGTTTTGTATGATTCCTGTGGGTGTAAATGTTGGCTGCACCTTTTCTTAAAAGAATGTTATCCTGCTTCTGTATTAATGTGCCTGCTCCCTGTTTGTGCAGATCTTTCTGGAATAATCATGCTGATAAAGCAAACAGTAACAACACAACACAAATATATGCCGAATTGGAGTGTGAAATAATGTGTTTGTATGTCCGTATTGTGTATTCCTGTCACCAACTGTCCAACTCTTCCCACCACTTCTGTGTCATACAATAAACCTCTTTGATTCCAAGCTGTCTCCATAAGCAATGTTTCCACTAGCAATAACATGTTTGGTCCCACATTTGTTTTGTAATACACCTATAGCTTTCATATAAAGATTGACTAACTGCAACTGTCATGACAAATGTGAAATCATAAAACATGAAACATGACCATAATGCATACCTGCTCTGTATTCCAGCAGATTCACATATGGTTGTATGAGTATAATGCTTATTTGTGTGAAAGTTGGCAAATAGCACTATAGACTATTGCTAATTTTCATTGTAAGTTCGACACCTCAACATATGATTAGGCATGCTCTAATACTTTGCCATCAGCAGCGCAATTGAGCTTGGCAGTGCTGTGCTTCAGGTCGAGAATCCAAAAAATATGTAAAACAAATAATTCTTTGTTTAGATTACACAACGTTGGTGTGCCTGTATTGAATTTATGACAAGTTGTTTTGATTTCAGAGTGATGTTGACTCATCTAATCCAGTCTGTTAATATATCTAGACTCCAATGGTTACACTTTCAACTGTGTTGCAGTGCTGGTTAGCCTATTCTCACACAATCCATCACTGTTATTCTATGTGCACTGTCCTATTTAGGAAGTGTCTGTTTGTCTTGTCAATGCACATTGAGCAAGAATGAGACAAGACAAGTGTACCATCATTCTGGAATGAAGTGGCAGGAATATTTGATTGATAATCCACTGGTTTACAACTGTGTCATTGGCATCCCATACTGTGAAACAGGTACATATCCCTCACAGTAACGTTATGTACATGAAATATAGTATATAAATCTTAATAGAGAAGTATGCCATTACTTGGGACAGTTACAGTACTGTTACTTTGTCCTGTGCAGACATATGCATTTGTCTCAATGCTGTAATGCACAGTACCATGTGTTCCAAACAGTGAATTTTTACTAAATACAAATGTGCTTTTTCACATCTTTAAATTCAGACTTCTCCTGTGGTGCTTGTAACTTAAATTGTGCTTTATAGATTATATAACTAGATAGGAGGTTTGATTCTGACCATAAGAAACTTGTGCATGCATGTCTGGGGAGGAGTTATAGTGACAGGAAAGTAATGCTTCATTGTCAAAATTGCTGTGTGCACTTTCACTGAGGAGAATACATATCCCACTTTTATCACAAGCATCCTGTCTGCAACACACTGATGAGGTCATCCTGTCAAAAGGCTTTCTCTTCCCTTAAGAGCCAGACTTCTGTTGGGGTGTTTGTGACTAATACTGTGCTCTCTAGATAGGTAGGATGGTCCTCATCGCAGGAAATGTGTGTCTGCATTTGTGTGTGTGTATGTGTCTGGGGAGATATAGAACAGAATCCATAGGTACCACCAAGGATCGAATACCAGCAGTTTTCTTTGAAAACACAGCTTTACTGAAAATGAACAAAAACCACATACACTCCAGGCATTAACGTCTCCTATCTACTACGTTTTCATTTGCAAGTTACTTCATCAGATGTGGACAGACTTGTGAACCATTCCTTTTATACTCCCTCTGTTTGGTGAATTAAGTTAATTACCCAATAAAATAAGAATGTTAATTAGCAATTAATACAGAATGCAATAAATATAAAGTGACTATGTGCATATACAACCTTCTCTGAATGAGAAGTACATATACCACCATTAAAAACCATGTTACCTAAATATTTCTGTCTAAAAATTCATGTTTTATGTTAAATCCTTCATAAATTAATATAAAATCATGTACTTACCTTTAAGACTTATTTAAAAGGATTGCGTGTAGAATATAGAAAATGGTCTTAAAGCTCCCTCGAGTGTCCATTCTATTAATAACACTGAACTCTGAACATAAAATTGCATTGTGAATTGGCATCATCTGTATACAAATAAATATAATCATACTGAAATTATGTTTAAAACAATTTCCATCATAACATTTCTAAAATGTTTTTGTATGAATACACGTATAAATACATAATATAAAAGTTATTATAAAAGTTAAAAAGTCATGTATATATTGCAAAAATCAAACCAAACATTTTCTTCTGTTTCAAACCATTATTACAATTTCACCACCCTTAATTTAAGCACAGGGGCAAGTGTAATATGGTCATTGAGTCCAGGAAATTTGTTTGCTTGGAGGGTGATCTGCCACCATAACTCTTTATATTCTATGGTTTCTTCCCATAGACCACCCCTTCCATCCATTTTTACCTGCTCAGTGACAAAAACTTGTAATAAGCTTCACTGCAATTTTGTTTATGCTTAAATAGGGTGTTAGTGTCTTTGTGAATCTGGATTTCATACATTTGTTTGCATATTCTTCGAAGTGTACGCTCTGTCTTGCCAATATAAAATGGTTGGCAAATCTGACATATACCTAAATAGACCAAGCCACTGGAATCACAGTTACTATATTCCTTACTCATAATAGTTATATTCCTACTTTCCAAAAATATACTTTCCTTATTTATTATATGGCTACACTGGGAGCAGTGGTCACACTAAAAAGTTCCTTTCCTTTTCTTTGTTGCACTATTCTGTCTCATTTCTTTCTCTAATCTTCTTCTTCTTCTTCTTTGTCTTTTGGCTTTTCCCGGTTAGGGGTCACCACAGCAGAACTCTGGTCCGCTAATGATTGACAATGGATTTTTACGGTGTCGAGCTGCCCGCCCGACGCCCAACCTTCAAGGAAGTCACACCCATTCACGCATGTACCTACCTACATGTCTTTTTACATCACTTGACCATGGGGAGGACATGCAGACTCCACACAGAAGGTGCTACAGCCGAGAATCGAACAGGAGAACCTCTTGCAGTGAGGTGACAATGCTAACCGCTGCACCACTGCGTCCCTTTCTCATTTCTTTCTCTAATACATTTTTCAAACTCAACAAATTTTTAAACAACACTTTTAATTCTCTCTTAGGTATCTTTTCAAGATCTGTAAGTGCAATGAATCTATTCCACTCAGTGTTTAGTACAGACCTGACCAAGCTGGACCTTCCATTATCCTCTATTACTAAGGCATTTCCATATGTATCCTGCTTAACTTGGTTCCTATTCTCTTGGTTATCAAGGCTAATATCCAAAGTAGGCCTACATGTATCCTGCCTTCTTTCACATACCTCTTTTTCTACCTGGTCTATCAACCAAGTTGGATATTCCCTAGCTGTAAAGAACTGCCTTAGTAAACCCATTACTTTGAAAAACTCCTCATTATTCTAAATCATCCTGCTTGACCTTATGTAGTGCCCTTTGACAATATTTTTCTTATAATGAGTGGGGTGTGAACTATTATAGTGTAAATACGAGTTTGAATATGTGCTCTTTCTGAATACCTTGGAATTGAATTCATTATTCTCTTTATATATCTCAGTGTTCAAGTATTGTAGTTTCTCTTGACTAATACCATATGTAAATTCTAAAAAATCAGTGGTATTGTTTAAAAATGCAATAAAATCATTAATAATTTCCACAGGCCCAGTCCATAAAATACATATGTCATCTAAAAATCTCTTATATAGAATCCAGTTATCACTATATATGGAATTTAGTACTACTTTCTCTGCCCACTTTGCTAATACTAGGTTTGCGTATGTGGGGGCACACACTGCCCCCATTGCCACACCTTTTGTCTCATGAAGCAATTCTCCTTTAAAATAGATAAAATTGTACTTCAAAACTAGGTCAAATAATTGCATAACAAGAGTGCATTTGTCATGTGTAAGTGAGCCATCCTCATATATAATTTCTTCTAACAATAGGAGGCCTTCTTGATGGGGAATGCATGAAAACAGATCAACAGCATCTGTTGTAAGAAAGGAAATATTTTCATAAAACAATTCCTTTGTAAGGCATCTTAAGAGATCCCAAGAATCCCTCAAAATGTTTTTCCTTTTAACCCACGTTTTTAATTTACTATCCACATACTTAGCTAGTGGTAAAGTCTTCGATCCCTCTACTGACACAATGGGTCTAAATGGTGGCTCACTCCCATTTTTGTGTATTTTAGGGATCCCAAACATTATAGGGATTCTTGGTTTCTCTACTTTCAGGAATTTTAAGGTTTTTGCACATCTGTCAGCCCTTCTAATAAAAGATCTTCTAGTGCAATGTCAATTCTCCTGTAGGCAACGTTAATTTAATTTCTAGACACCACTGAATATAGGATCATAGGATCATAGGAGGTGACTAGGCTATTGGCCCTGAGGCGCTTATACGCCTAGCCAAGAGTTTATCCCATGTTTAGACAAGTCAGCCCCTGATGCCCCTGTTCAGCAGGTACAGAGGTAGAATACCAGGGGTATATTTTCTGTTTCCCATCCAGTTATCCAGGTTGCACTTAAAAAGGGATAGTGAGGTACTCTGCTTGGCATGGAGAAGGAGTCTATTACACAGATGGGGGATTCTCTGGAACACAAATATGTCCCGCCAACAAGTCCTATTCATATCACAGACCAGGTTGAGGTCACGCATACGGGTTGCTCGAGTGGAGCTTGACTTGTGGATATGCAGCAGTCCCATCAAGGCGGGGTCTGAGATTACTTTGTATGCCAGATAGAGGTCACCTCTGAGGAGTCTGTATGAAACTGAGTAGAGGGACAGGGCTTTTAGCCTATCTGTGTAGGGTAGGTGTTTGAGGCCCTGGATTCACCTGGTGAGGAACCTCTGTGGTCTCTCCAGCTGCTGCATGTGCTTTGAGAGGTACATGCTGAAGGGGGCATTGTACTCAATAATTGGCCTTATAAGGGAAGAATACACGGATCTTATGACCTCTTTGTCCCTGGATGAGATACCCTTACTTATGAGGTGGGCCATGTAGAAAGCTTTCCATACAACAGAAGCAACATGGTGGTCAAAAGTCAGGTTGCTATCAACCTGGGTGCCCATATCCCTCACTAATTATTCTGTACTTAGGACATTGTTATTAATGTAATAATATGTGGGGACGTCACCCTCCCCAAAGGGGATGATGATGCATTTTTATATATTTATTTAGTTTTTTTTTTATTTACTCTTTTTTTAAAAAGGTTAGTTAGTTCCACCAGGCCAATGGTCTCTGTCTCTTTTCAGCAAGGACCCAAGGTGGTATTCATAATGAGTAGGAAAACTTTAGCCAAATCACTCAGGAATTTCTCCTACTCCTTTCAATCCACCTAACCTGTGCCCAACTCATGTAGATAGAGCCTCAGTTTAACATTGCATATGAAGGCCGGCACACTCAGGAGTGCAGCACCCTCATATGCTGCATTTCAGTGTCAGTATTGGGAAAAGAACCCACAGCCTTCTACACCAAAGGCAAGTGTGCGCTACCTATTGAGCTGTTAAGGCTGCATTTAAAACCTTCTGAGGTAAGACTCGCTTGCCTTCTACTGTAATTTATTTTATTTTTTGACAGGCATTTTAATAGAAATGTGGATCATTGAGCACAGCAAGATGACAGTCGGACATATTTCTCCTCATCACTACTGGATCACCTATAGGTTCATAGGTTCTTAGGTAGGTACTAGGCTATCGTCCCTGGGGCCTATACAAGCCCAGCCAAAAAGGTACCCTGGCTTTTGCCACCCAAGAAAATTATTTTCCTGTGCCACTGTCAAGCAGAGCCACAGAGGTGATCCCCGGGATAAATTTCCTATTTCCCATCCAATCATCAAGATTTTTCTTGAAGAGTGCTAATGAGGAGCTTTGTTTGATATAGATAGGTAGTTTATTCCAGAGTATGGGAAGTCTCTGGGACAGGAATCTATCCCTTCGGCATGTTCTGTTTATTGTGGTGACAAGGTTTAGGTCCCTAGAGTGTGTAGCTTGGTGGGATTGGGATTTCTTTAAGTGGAGCATGTCCAACAGCTCTGGGTTTGACATAGCTTTGTATGTTAGGCAGAGATCACCTCTGAGTAGGCGATATGCAACGGAGTAAAGCTGGAGTTTTTTGAGACGGTCTGCACAGGGCATCTGTTTGAGGCCAGTAATCCTCTTTGTGAGGTATTTCTGTGGCCTTTCCAGTTGTTGTAGATGTCTTGTGAGGTACATACCAAAAGGGGCATTGTACTCTATAATGGGTCCAATGAGGGATGAGTAGAGGGAAACAATGGCCTCTTTTATTCTGGATGAGAAACCTTTTGTGATGAGGTGTGCCACATAGAAGGATTTCCTGACTACTGTGGCGATGTGATTATCAAAGGAGAGACTACTGTCCACCTGTGTCCCAAGGTCTCTTATCACACTTTCGGTGTTAAGTATACTACCGCCTATGTTGTAGTTCATGGGTACAGAGTTTTACCAAAAGGGATGATAATGCACTTTTTGGCACTGAGCTTGAGGCCATGGCTTTGACACCAGGCATCTGTCTCAGTGAGGTCCATTTTTTAGGATATCCTCATCGTTAGGAGTTTTGATTATCGCTCCTAGTTTGCAGTCATCTGCGAACTTCGTTAGCCAAAGACCTTCCGTGTTAGCCTGTACTTCAGAGAAGTAGATACCAAACAGGAGAGGACCCAGGACTGAACCCTGTGGTACTTGTCACTGGTCTGAAGTCGGATTTGGAGTCTGCTACTTTCACAGTGTGGGTTCTGTCAGTGAGCCAGTTGGCAACCCATCTTGTGACATATTTATACCTAGTTTAGTGAGTTTATCTATAATTCCAGAGTGGGGGATGGTGTCGAAATCCTTGGCAAGATCTAGATAGGCTGTGTGAACCACCTTACCCTTGTCTGCGGCTTTGGTGATTGCTTCAAAGAAGTCTATCATGTTTAGGAGACATGATCTGTCTTTTACAAACCTGAACTGGGTGGGATCCAGAGTTTGGAGATTATCAATGTCTTTGTTTATAAGTTCCATCATGATACATTCCATGACCTTGCAGACCAGGCTCGTCAGGCTAATGGGCAGTAGTTCCCGGGGTCTGTGGTGGCTCCCCCCTTGTGGAGTGGGATGACCGTTGCTGTGCGCCATTCAGCAGGCACAAAGCCTGAGGTGAGGCTATGACTGAACATGGTACTTAGGTGGGGTGCCAGTTCATTTGTAGTTCGTGTAGAATGCAGCGTGAGATGTTGTCTGGTCCCATGGATGCTGTGTTCTTGGCTTTGGAGAGTGTGGTTTTTACCTGTGCAGCCATGATTACAGGAACTTTGCATTCTTCCGGTATAGAGATGGGCTCTTTAGGGGGTGAGAGGGTGGTAAAGTTAGCACTGAACCTATCTGCCAGGATGTTGGCAATATCAGTTGGGTCTGTATATTTAGTGCCATTGTGCTGTACCTCAGAGCAGATCTGAGTGTTGCCATTGAGATTCTTGACATAGCTATATAATGCTTTGTGGTTATCTTTAGAATCAGTGGCGATTTTGTTTTCGTAACTAGCTTTGGAGGATTTTATCAGGGATCGCAGCTTCTTACTGAGGCTGACCAGGGAGCTCCTCCACTTGTGGGATTTTACTCTCTTTTGCAAGAGTTTCTTCCTTCTGTTGTACAGTTTGTTTATGGCAGGGGACCACCAGATTGGCTTCCTTTTTTTGGAGGATAGGGTCTTGGTTCTGTTTGGGATAGCACGATCCATGCACTCATGTAAGTGCTTATAAAGAGCAATTGTGTAGGATTCAGTAGTCGTAACTGTATTGTCCATCTGCATGGGTGTCATGAAGTTCACCACTTTTGTCTTAAGAAACATGAAGTTGGTTTGGAGAAATTTTTTACCACGGTTTCCTTAATGGGGGTGGGGGTGGAGGCAGGATGTGGATAGCTAGGGTAATTAGCTTATGGTCGGATTGGACCAATGAGGTGTTGACTTCAGGTGTGGAACACCGGTCACTCATATTGGTAATGACTAGATCTAGGATATTGTTGCCCTTGGTGGGGGTGTGAATAAGTTGATCCAGGGCATTGGAGTTTATGAATTCCAGAAAGCGTTGAGTGAAGGAGTTGGTACATGAGTAGTTTTCCCAGTTAATGTTGGGGTAGTTGAAATCGCCCATTATTAGGGTGTTTGGTTGAACCCTAATAGTTTCCAGTACATCAAGAAAAGAGGAGTGGGAATCCTGGGGCATTGTGGGTGATCTGTAGCAAGCTACAATTTGGATTGCCGTTTTGCCCAGAGTTAGTTGCACTTGGATAACCTCGGCTGCATTATGCTGAGCAACTAGCCTGGAGGTGTTGCTATCCTTAATGAATATGGACACACCTCCGCCTTTGGTGTTCCGGTCCAGGTTACATGGCCGAAAAGTGTGGTATGAGTTATAGCCTGGTAGTGCAGGGGTGCTCTCTGGAGCCTTGAACCAGGTCTCAGTCACTGCACAGATATCGATGTTCTCCATTTTAAGGAGTGCCTCGAGTGAGTGCATTTTGAGATTTAGACTTCTAGCATTGAATAGCATCACCCTCAGTTTTTGCTTGCCTGTTCCTGTTACGGTGGTGAATTTGTCATTTGAACCTTGCCTAAAAAAGGCACTATTGGGGCGGCAAGAACCTTAGCCAGTATCCGGAATCCAGGGGTGACAGGTGCAGGCCATCTCTGGCAAAGCATCATGGTCTGTCGACCATGTCATCCCAGGCAGACAGATACTGGATCCCTTTAGAATGGCACCAGAAGCTTAACCAATTGTTGAAGTCAATCATTTTGTCCTTGTACTGTGGCATCATTCTGGGTGATGGCAGAATGCTACTCAGGGCTAGGGTCATGCCTTCCTGGGCTACAAGATTGGAGAGCTCTTCCATATCTCTTTTCATGTAGTCCAGGGAGGTACGTCTCAGGTCGTTCACACCAAACATGGACAATGACAGAGTCATATTTGTACTTGTTGTGGAGTGACCTGAGTGCATCTGTTATGTGGCGGATCCTGGCACCCGACAGGCAGCTGACAGTAACCTTCTCCTTGTTTAGCCTGGTGAGTGGGACATCAGTGTGCCTGACTATAGAGTCACCTATGACTAATGTGTTGGGTACACTGTTTTGCCTTATTGGCTGTGGTTGAGTGGTACACTGAGTCTGTGGGCTATGTGTCATTTGGGTTGTGTTGGGGGTGGAGGTTGCTTGCATTTCTGCTTTGGAGGTCTCTGTTGCTTGAGAAGATTATTATTGAGAGCCTCCGCGAAAGTTTTTGTGTTTCTATGTGTGGATTTTGTGGTGTAGATTTAGTGAGATTATGTGATGAGTCTGGTGTGGTGCAAGTGTTTACCTTCTCCTCTTGACTGTCAAGTTCAGTCTTGATTGGAGAGAGCTTTACCTCCAGTTTGGCTAGATAAGTGCATCTCTCACAGGTTGTAGTGTTGGATGGTAGAAGGAGAGGGTTGTCTGTGTACATGAGGCTTGCCTAGATTCATCAGATAGACAGGAGAGAACACTGGGAGCTGACCCTTGGACATGCCTGAATAAAAAAAACTATTTTCCTCTAGATAAGTGAGGAAAGTGAGTACAAGAGCTGTTTTTCTCTAAGCAAGTGAGGAAAGTAAGTACCAAAACTGTTTTCCTCTAGGTAAAGAGGAAGGTTGAGTGCTGTAGTAATTAGTAGGTTATTTAGTACTTACAAGTTCTGAGCAAGTGCTGATCATGAATAAGCAAATTCAAGTGTTAAAAGTAAGAATCTGTATCTGGACTAAACTAGTTACAGGAAAGGGGGGAAACAAGTGCAAATGTGGGCATTTAAATCAGAAAGTTGAGAGAGATGGAAAAACTGCCCAAACGGCCAATAACTACAATTTCTGGGCCAGAACCACTCCTTATGTGGTAGATAGGTTACCTAGTGCTTACCACTCCCACTGATAAGCTAGAAGGCTTCCCCCCAACACAGAAAGCTTGGGGGGGGGTGGCTCAGAAGCTTACATACAGTCCTGGATACAGCAAATCTGAATCTGGACTACACTAGTTACAGGAAAGGTATTTTTTTATATATACAGAAAAGTAGCTAAAACAGCAGTCAAAACAATTCAAATGCAGTGCAAGCTAGCACACTTGAGTAGGTAGCAATGTTAGACCAACCAGTTTAAAAATGCAATTAAATTAAAAATGACTAAAAACAATGCAGAAGGAGTCTATTAGGTAGAATGAGGTAAAGAGATGGGACTGGGGGGAGTGTCCCAGATCAAATCTACAGTGGGGGCGGGCAACTGCAAAAACCTCCAAATTTAAACAACAACACAGGAATAGGGAGGGTGGGTATGGGAAAACCAACACCTTCAGCAGAGATCTGAAAAACTATACAGTGAAGCAAAAATAACAGTGCACAACTCTGAAGTCAGCCAGCAATGATATAAAATTAGTCAAACAACAATTACCAGTACACAACTCCGAAGTGCCAGAAAAATATACTCAGCTCTGTATATCTCCAGATAGTTTGAAGAACACTCTTTCAAGACACAGGCAGGCTCCAGCAATGATATGCAGACTTTTTCATTTTCCCTTCGTAGGTTAAACAATCCATTAAAACTATACCACCCCCCTTATCGGGTTTCATTACCCTTAAGTTATTGTCCTGCCTTAATTCATTTAAAATGTTTCTCTCATTTTCTTGTAAGTTAGCTTTGTATCTTCCTTTGTGGAAGTTTTATCTAACCTCATTTTCCGCAATACTTTCAAAGTTTTTGATTTGGGGGTGTAAGGTTGGATTAAAAATACTTTCTCTCCTTAACCCACCCAGCTCCGGACTCCTGTTCTCACTAAAAATGAGTTCAAAATTAATTTTCCTAGTAAACATTTTTATGTCTAGTAGGGTTTTTGTCAAATCACCCTTCCTAGTGGGTATATATTTCAACCCCTTAGAGAGGAGATTGAAGTGTTCTTTCTATAATGTGTCTGGGGAGATATATTAACAGACAAGTAATGCTTCAATGTGAAAGGTGCTGTGCCCACTTCTACTGAAGAGAATACATTTAACTTTGCACAAGGCTCCCTGTGCACTTTATCCCAGGTTTAACAGAAACATCCTCTCTGCAACACAGTGATGAGGTCATCCTGTCAAAAGAGCACTCTTTCCCATAATAGTCAGACTTCTTCTGTGGTGCTGTGTACTGTGCCATCTAGATTGTGTAACTAAATAGATAATAGGCTTGATTCTCACTGTGGGAAATGTGTATATGATGGAGGGTGTATAGAGTCAGGTGAGTAGGTCCTCAACCACAGCTATGCTTAATCAACTTTGATTCTGGAGAAACATTTTAAACTGTTAGATGACTCCCCCATCCCCTTATTACATCTTTCACAACAACATTTTCTCTTGTTGATGAGGTAATTCTTTGCAAAGTGCACTCTCACACTACCTTCTAAGAGTGTGTGTGTGTGTGTGTGTGTGTGTGTGTGTGTGTGTGTGTGTGTGTGTGTGAGACTATGGAAGTCAGATTTCTCCTGTGGCACTTGCAGTTCATACAAGTATTTATAGAATGTGTAACAACATAGGTAGGTGGTTCAGATACAGTGGTGACTCCCATGTCTCTGCAGAGGTTATTATACAATGGAATGTTGTCACTCACACTTGCAATGTGTAACATTTCCCTTTAGTGACATGTTTTGCCTAGAACCATCATCCAACACCAACATAGTGAGTTTTAACCACAGCACTGTTTCTGCAATGAAGTTGTGATGTCATCCCCTCAAAGATGTATGTGTCACTTGCTTACCTCTCAACCTCTCAGAGCAAAAAATCTGGACAAACCCATAAATAAAAGTGGGACAAACGCCCAAAAATAGGGACAATTTTTAAATATTGCTCTTACAAATTTAGAAAGTTGATAGACTAACAGGTTTTTCATTAGTATGAATTTTCTGAGTGATATGAAGTTTGAAACTTAATTGTCTGTCATTATTTTCTAACTTCAATCTTTAATGATTAACCACTAATTTGCCAGAAAACCACAACTTTATGAAAAATGGACCAAAAATATAAGGCCAAAATCTGGACATTCTGTAAAAATCTGTACAGTTGAGGGGTATGGTCACTTGTAGTCAGACGTTTACTAAATGGAAGATGTTCAAATTTCACAGTGGTGAGCTTGTCAGTGTGGGGCTATAGTGTCAGGTAGGTACAACTTCCATAACAGCTGTACTCAATCCATTTCCTCAAGGACAAATCTTTAGACAAGCAGATGAGTCCCCATCCTCTTATCATACTTTTCATAACAACATTTTCTCTGCAACATACTGATGAGGTCATTCTTTCTAAAGTGCACTCTGACACTATGGAAGTCAGACTTCTCCTGTGGCACTTGTGGTTTGGACACTGTTCTCTAGAATGTGTAAATATATAGGTAGAAGGTTCAAATACAGCAGTGATTGCCTTCTAAAAGTGTGTGTGTGTGTGTGTGTGTGTGTGTGTGTGTGTGTGTGTGTGTGTGTGTGACTGTAAAATTGTTTCAGGACTGGTTTACACACATACATAGTGGTAACATTTACAACACGGCTGTAAAAGTAATTTTAACACACATATCTCCTTGGGAATACATTGCTGATGTCATCCCTTCATAGAAGCTGTATGCCTCACTTGTCCTCAGCATTCTCCTGTGGCACTGACTGCTGATATTTTGCTCTATAGATTGTTTATCTAGCTAGGAAGGTGGTTCAAGTCCATCATTACTTAAATAGTGTGACTGTGATTATTGTCACATACAGTTATCTTTCTCACAACCACCACTATGAACACTTCCACTTAGGAGATATATTTTCAGTAGCAGAATATTAAACTAGCAACTTCTAGCATCCCCAAGGAAAAGATATTTTTGGAAACACAGTAATTACATAATGCTTACATAACTGCCCTATCTGATAGCTGTAGTACAACTTCTCCAGTGCTGCGTGACTTTGATACTGTGCTTGGTAGATTGTGTGCCTACATAGGTAGAAGGCTTGAGTCCAACTATAAGTGTTTTCCCGCCTTCCTCGACTAGTTTAGACCAGTTTACAGGCATTGCTGTATTCTGGGCTGTGGTGTAGTTCCTGTGTTGTCCATTACCTTACTTGGATAGAAGGAAGTTTCTTTGCTCACCAGTGGGAGTGGGGAGCCTTGAGCAGCCTATCTGTCCCTGTAGGAAGTGACCTCAGCACAAGAAGCTGTAGTAATTGATTGTTTTGGACCATTTCTAGCTCTTTTGCAGTTCACTGTTTAAAATCCACCTCTGGGCATTTTTTTTCTGGCTATACTACTCAGACAAGCTCCTCGTGGGTCTGCAGAGTGGTCCTAGCAGCAGGGAACTCAGAAAAGCGACCACTTTCTGGATTTAAGTATCTTTGCTTTTTTTCACTTGGAATAGCTTCTGTAGCTTACCCTGAACTAGCTTGAACTGTTTTTTAACTGTCTGCTGCATTATTTTAAAATCTGCACTTAAAGTTACATTTTAGTCGAATTTGATCGAAAGTTTGTTGTTTGTTTGTTTAATTTAACTGTGGAGGCTGCCCACTAAAGTGTGCTAGCCTGTGTAACTAATTTATCACTGTTCCTGCATTTTCTGTGTGTTTCTACCAAAAAAAAAAAAAAAAAATAATCCTTGTTTTCCCGCCTTCCTCGACTAGTTTAGACCAGTTTACAGGCATTGCTGTATTCTGGGCTGTGGTGTAGTTCCTGTGTTGTCCATTACCTTACTTGGATAGAAGGAAGTTTCTTTGCTCACCAGTGGGAGTGGGGAGCCTTGAGCAGCCTATCTGTCCCTGTAGGAAGTGACCTCAGCACAAGAAGCTGTAGTAATTGGTTGTTTTGGACCATTTCTAGCTCTTTTGTAGTTCACTGTTTAAAATCCCGGCTTTGCACGGTTGTGCGCATAGGTTAAACAAGGTTAAACTTCTTCTGGCTCCGCCAGGTCTGCTCTTCAACTTTTCCCTTAAGGAAGCTCTACTCTTAGTAAAATCAGAGTACTTACTATATTATAAGCCTAGCACTTGTTCTCAATACTTGTCTACTAAGTAAGCACTCTGTACTAAGTAAAGCACTACATCTACTTACCACCCCTGTGAATATCCACTTCCCTTAAAGGTACAGCACTCCCTTATACAGTTCTAGCATGTCGAGTGGTAGATTACTGGCGTCATCTCCAGTTCAGCTGGTCAATCTGGATATCTTGAGACAATGCTACAATTGTCTCATGTACACAGACAACCCTCTCCTCCTCCCAACAAACACAAATACATGTGAGAGATGCAACTATATAGCCAAACTGGAGGCTGAACTCTCTCAACTCAGGGCTGGCATGACCAGACAGGAGGAGATGGCAACCACACACACAACAATCCCAGTCCCACATAGACCTACCATAACTGCAAACCAAACACATAAAAACACAAAGTCATACTCGAAGGCTCTAATAAAAAACTTACCAAAACAACAGAGGCTCCCAAAGCAGACACCCAAAAATCCACCACTTCAAAACAAAACACATGCAACACATACTTCAATAAATCAGTGTGTCAACCAATCACAGCCCTTAAGGCCAAACACCTTGCCTGATACACTAGTAATAGGTGACTCTATAGTCAGACACACTGATGTCCCGCTGACCAGGCTGAACAAGGAGAAGGTGACTGTGAGCTGTCTATCGGGAGCTAGGATCCGCCACATAACACATGCACTCAAGTCACTCCAAAGCAAGTACAAATATGACTCCGTCATTGTCCATGCTGGTGTGAATGACCTGAGACGTACCTCCCTGGAATACATGAAAAGAGACATAGAGGAGCTCTCCGATTATGTAGCCCAGGCTGGTATGACCCTGACCCTGAGCAGCATCTTGCCCTCACCAAGAATGATACCACAGTACAAAGACAAGATGATCAGCTTTAACAATTGGCTCAAGTACTGGTGTCATTCTAAGGGGATCCAATGTCTGTCTGCCTGGGATGACATGTTGGACAAGCCACGCTGCAGGGATGGCTTACACCTGTCACCACTGGGCTTCCGGATATTGGCCAAGGCTCTTGCCACCCCCATAGTGCCTTTTTTAGGCAAGGCTCAAAAGACAAACCCACCTCCTTAGAAAACAATAATGGGAAAAAACTAAAGGTAATGCTGTTCAACGCCAGAAGTCTAAATCTCAAGATGCAGGCACTTGATGCACTCCTCAGCATGGAGAACATCGACGTCTGTGCAGTAACTGAAACCTGGTTCAAGGCTCCTGAGAGCACCCCAGCATTACCAGGCTATACCTCGTATCATGCTTTTCGGCCCCAAAACCCGGGCCGAACCACAAAGGGAGGGGGAGTGTCCATATTCATCAAGGACACCCACACCTCCAGGTTAGTAGCAACACATGAAGCATCAGAGACCATACAGGTGCAACTAACCATAGGCAAAACTGCTATACAACTGGTAGCATGTTACAGACCACCCTCCCAATCTCAAGAACTCCACTCAGCCTTCCTGAAGACATTGGAGGATATGAATGTATCACAAAATACCATCATACTGGGAGACTTCAACTACCCAAACATAGATTGGGTACATTATTCTACCCCTAATACCCTAGCCCAAAGGTTCCTGGAATTCATAAATTCAAATGCACTGGAACAATTAGTCACCTCTCCCACTAGGCGAGATAATATACTAGACCTGATCATCACAAACATGGGGACAAAATGCTCCACACCGGAAGTATACCCCTCACTAGTGAGATCTGACCACAAACTTATCACCCTGGATATACATATCCCACCTCCACCCCCAGCACAAAAGACCACAGTGAAAAAATTCTCAAAAGCAGACTTCACTCTTCTTAAGACTGAGATGGTATCCTTTAAGCCCACTGTGCCAGTGGATACCACATCCCACAATGCCAAATCCTTCACAAATGCTTTCTATGGACATCTCCAAGAATGCATGGATCATGCAATCCCAAACAAATCCAAGTCCCTCTCCACCAAAGGTAAGCGTCCTGTCTGGTGGACCTCAGCCATAAACAAATTGTATAACAAAAGAAGGAAGCTACTGCATGTCAGAGCAAAATCCCATGAAGGGAAGACATCTCTGATCAACATTAGCAGAAAACTACGTTCTCTCATAAAAACATCCAAGGCCAACTTTGAGAGAAAAATCGCTAAGGACACTAAAGATAACCACAAAGCCTTCTTCAGCTATGTTAGAAACCAGGGCGGAAACCCTCAGATATGCTCAGAGGTGGTTCACAACAATAAAAAATACACTGAACCCACAGATATTGCCAACATTCTGGCTGACAGGTTCAGTGCAAATTTCTCCCTCCTTCACCCCCAAAAGAAGAAATACTTATCCCAGCTGAATGTAATCACCCTGTCATCTCAGATGTCCAAGTGAGAACCACCCTAAACAAAGCAAAAAACACAGCATCAATGGGACCTGACGGTATCCCGGGTTGCGTGTTACGTGAACTCAAGAGGAGCTAAACCCACACATAAAATGCTATTTAACCTTAGCCTTACTGGGATATGTACCTGAACACTGGCGTACAGCAACAGTGGTCCCACTCCACAAGGGGGGTGCCTCTACAGACCCTGGAAACTACCGCCCCATAAGCTTAACCAGCCTGGTCTGCAAAGCTATGGAAAAATCATTATGGAACTCATAAACAGAGACATAGGGGACCTACAGACACTTGACCCCACCCAGTTCGGCTTTGTAAAGGGCAGATCCTGCCTTTTAAACCTTGTTGACTTTTTCAAAACAGTCACTAGAGCCATTGACGAGGGCAAAGCAGTCCATACAGCATACCTGGACTTGGCTAAGGCCTTCGACACAATACCCCACTCAGGCATCATAGATAAGCTCAACAGCTTAAATGTAAACCCTTATGTCACTAGATGGGTTGCAAACTGGCTAAAGGACAGAACCCATAAAGTTAAAATCGCTGGAGCAATGTCAGACTCCAAGCCAGTCACAAGTGGTGTCCCACAGGGATCTGTCCTGGGACCCCTCTTGTTCGGCATTTATTTCTCAGATGTTAAAGCAAACACGGGAGGGCTGTGGCTGACAAAGTTCACAGATGACTGCAAAATAGGTGCCATAGTCGATACACCAGCAGACACACACATCCTACAAAAAGGCCTCACAGAAACGGACAACTGGTGCCGGAGTCACGGTCTTAAACTAAATGCCAAAAAATGTATAGTCATCCCCTTTGGGAAAAACAAAGTACCCACAAATTATCACATAGACAGCAACCACTGAGTACTGAAAAAGTAATCAGAGACCTAGGGACCCAAGTCGACAGCGACCTCTCATTTGATACCCATGTTGCCAAAGTGGTTAGAAAAACATTCTACCTTGCACACCTCATCATGAAGGGATTCACATCCAGATCCAAGGATGTCATTGTACCCCTATATTCCTCCCTCATCAGACCCATGATTGAGTACAATGCCCCATTTGGTATGTACCTCACCCGGCATTTGCAACAGCTGGAGAGACCACAAAAGTACCTCACCAAGAGGATCAAGGGTCTCCAACATATGTCTTATTCTGCCAGACTAAAGAAACTTCAGCTCTATTCAGTATCATACCGCCTGCTCAGAGGTGATCTCTGCCTGACGTACAAGGCCATGTCCAATCAGGATCTGATGGACATGCTCCACCTCAAAAATCCAAGTCCATCAGGACCATGAGAGCTAAAGACTTAAACCTCGGCACAAGTATGAATAGGACATGCTGGAGGGATAGATTCATAACCCAGAGGCTTCCCATGCTTTGGAACAAGATCCCAGTTCGTATTAGGCAGAGCCCCTCACTGACTCTCTTCAAGAGAAATCTTGATGAGTGGATGGGAGATCGTGGTCACATCTGTGTCACTGCTAGACCAGGGCACAGTAAACTAATTCTATTATATAAGGGGACCTTCATTGTGTCACTACTAGACACAGTATTCTAAATTTATTCTGTATATTTTTGTACCATTTCATGGGGTGGCAAATGCCACATCACTATGGCTAGGCTTACAAATGCCCCAGGGCAGATAGCCTAGTACTATACTATGAAACTATGAAACTATGAAACTCTCATACTAAGCAGACTACTCTTCAAATACATATATGTGTAGCTGTACAGTGTTATTGTGCCCTTCAACCACTTTTTAGCATAAACATTCAGCTAAGAAATAATGGTGATGTCATCCATTGAACTGTGCACTGTCACAGTTGTACAGCAATATCTCATGTGGTGCTTATGATTCAGGAACTAATCTGTAACTTGTGATCTTAGGTAGTTAGTTCACATCCAGCCATTACTGCTTAGACTATATTGTGTCAGTCTTATTGTGACCGTACATGTTGCTAACACTGTTGTCAAACATATCTACTGTGTACACATACAGATGTTGATTCCTCTTACAAAAAGCTATGATAATTTCTCAACTAACAATGCTTTTATTCAGATGACATGTGATTACATATCCTTACATAGCAGTTGCAGTAAATGTTCTCTGGCACGAGGAAATGAAACAATATTCTGTGTGTTGTTGTTGTACTACAGCAACTAAAGGCACACATGTCGCTTGCAGAAATAACACAATGTAATGCCTTGAAATGCTGACATATCTCACAATTGTAGTGACACTTCTACCATGGTGCATTCATTCTCTGCTACATCATGTATTTTCTGTAGTCAACTGTATTTATTATTTATTTACTGACATATGCTTACTGGGAAAGTCTGACTGGGTAGGAGACCATTTTCAGCAGAGGTGCGGGGAGAAAAGCTCCAAAGTATTACAACACATTTTAAGGACAATAATTTTACAGTCTTCAAAAATAATACATAAACATCTACAGTTTAAATAATTATACCAAATTAGACATAATATGAAAACATTCATTAAGAGTAGGTACAAGTTATATGACAATGATTAAATATTTAGACAAATTTTATCCAGTTTATAGAGAAATTAAACATAAATTAGTATATAAATTAGTATAATACAAACAGGAATTACAATATAAAGTGAAAGGAAAGGCAAAATTATGGTATAAACCAAAGAACACTATGGTACTGAAGAAGACTAAATGCCACCAAAACTGCATGCATTTAGTCTTCTTCGGCACCATAGTGTTCTTTGTTTTTTTGCTAGTGTGTTTTTTGGGCACTTCTTGGTTTGTAAGCTTATGGTATATTTAGAGAGAAAGCCAGGAGAAAGAAACTGATAGAAGTAAGGACGAGAGTAAAGACGGGAGAGAAAGGAGGTGTAAGGTATGAATAGGTACTTGTTCACATTTAGGGATATAAGTTATCCTAGTGTTGAGCAACAACAGGCAGATTTTGGCTAGGAAGTCTTTTAGAATGGTTTTGAAAGATGGGAGGGAGGGTATTGACCTGATGGATACAAGTAAGGAGTTCCAGGCCATAGCAACATTGTATAAGTACAGACAATGCCCAACAGGAGTTTTTGTTCATTGGATCATAATGACTGACTGGGAACATAGTTGTGTAGAATGGTATTTAGTGCTGGACAAGCAGGTGATTGCTGGATAATTTTATTGGTGGTAAGAAGCTGTGTATATGTTAGTTGATGGGGTAGTTCTAACCAATGTAGGCTTTTTAGGGTTCTGAAAGGGACATTTGCTGCAAATTTAGCAATTTTGTTATAGCATTGTTCGAGTTTTGATTTTTGTAATGCCTGTGGAGTAATAAGGCTGGGAGCACCATAAAGAAATGTGGGGAGGAAATAAGTAGTGGCAAGTGCAGTTTTAGTTGATTTGGCAAGTAATTTTTTGGCTCTGCAAAGCTTCCCTATTTTTTGATGATTTTTTTCTTATGTAATTTTGTATATGCATGTTGAATTTCATCCACTATTATCTCTAACAATTTGCTATGAGAAGTGACTTCAGTGGTTGTATTATCAAGAGAGAGGCCTTTAAATTTAGTTTTTTCATGAGAGGGATTTGAGGAAAAAAGGAGTAGTTTGTATTCTGGTGTGAGTTGAGCATGAGTTGTGAGCTCGAAAGCCGCGTTTCAATGGCTGTTAAAGCTTCCTGAGCAAATTTTTGGAGGTGTGACATGTTAACAGATGTGCAAATGAGTCTGGAGTCATCTATGTACTATATTAAGAAAGCATGTTGAGAGGATGTGAGGAGGGTGTTGGTGAGAATGTTAAAGAGGGGAGGACCAAGGGTAGAGCCTTGTGGTGCACCAGTGGGGACTGAGAGGTATGGAGAAAGGGTGGAGTGCCATTTTACTGACTGATTACTGGACAGGTAGCTTTTGAACCACAGAAGGTTGGGCTGAGAGAGACCTAGTGAGGATATTTATTTTGCTGTGACAAACTATGTTGAAAGCTTTAGATAAGTCTAACAATAAGAAGGAGACTTGTTTGACATTATCTCTCGCTTTATTGACAGTATCTATAAAGGTTAGAAGTGCAGTGCTAGTACTATGGGAAGGACGGAGGCCATGTTTTGTGGGGTTAGGAGTTCTTCCTGCAGGAGATAGGTTAGCAATTGTTTTTGAATACATTTTTCAAATATTTTGGAGTTGGGGGATATGATTACTATAGGTCTAAATTTGGTAATGTCTATTGAATTTCCTCCTTTGTGTGAAGGGATGACATGTGACCTTTTTCCAGCGAGAGGGAATGTGGGATTCCTGGACTGATCTATTTATAAAGATTGAGATAGGATAGGCAATGCTATTGGCTGCTATTCTTAGGTATTTGTTTGGAAGATTATCAGCTGAATTAGAGCATGGTACAAGTTTAACAGTAGTTTTATATAGGATACGGGCACAGATTTGAAGGTGAAAGTGGATGTGATCTTTGCAAGCTTTTTCAGTATCTTGCATTAGCAATTCTACACTTTTTGGATGGCCAAATTGCATTTTTTTAGTCTTTTCCTTCTAGGAGTAGAAATCTACTTAGGATATTCAGGAAAGTTGCACTGAATTCATTTACAGCATCATCTAAGGGGAGGATTTTTAGGAAGTTCCAATTAATAGCCAATAGGGTAATAATGAACATTTCTAGGTTAAACATGGAAAGTTTGCAGGTTGTTTTATAAACATGCTGTTTAAGTGCATGTGTGAGATGTCTGGTTGCATTGATTGGAAGATGATCAACAAGACAGTCAGACATTGAACCTGATGTGATGTATTTGCTAGAGTTTGATACTAGGACCCAGCCTAATAAAGAATTAGATGTCTTGCTATAATGTGTGGGGCCATTAATTAGTTGTGTGAAACCATATAAGTTCATCCTAGATGTAAGGAAGTTAAAGTTGATGTCCAACCAATTAACATTCACAATACCTAGTAGTATTTTTCTTGTGGAATAGTTATGGATATCCAATGTAGGCTATCTTACAGTATAGCTATGTTGTCACCAGGAGAGATGTAAAGGACAGTAATACTTATTTGTTTATAACTGTTTATTTTCAAGAAAGAAATAAGAAGATCTGCTGAACTGAATTTTGGTGTTGGTCTACTGTAAGAAGAACTGTGGTAGTTGTTGGGAAATATTAAAACAAAACCGCCACCTTTCCTTTTTATATTGTTGTTATGGATGATGTTATAGCCAGGAGGTATACGTTTGAAGGTGTTTACGCTGGGATTAAGTCAAGTTTCAGTTTCAGTGAGAATATCGGGTTTATGATGGGTAATCCAAGCCTGTAGTTCAGCAGTTTTATTTCTTATGTTAACATTTATGGCAACATAAATTAGATTTCCAGGGTTGGGGGTTAACCATTGTGAGGTTAGAGTAGTATGTGGAAGAGAATTGTCTTGATGTTCATTGTGATAGGTGGGATCAGGATTAGGGTCAATGTCTCCTCCAAGAAGGATCTTAGCATATTAGGGAATTATTGATACTTTTTTTTATAGAGTATTTTCCTACTTAATTTTGTTTTGGTTTGAGTTGAAATGGAATTAATCAGTCTATATTTGGAGTAAAGGTAAGGAACATCATTAAATAGGTTTGGTGTGATGTGTAGAGAATGTATGGAAAATGAATGGATAGGTGGTTGGGACAGAGCTTGTTAGATGTTGAGAGCTATTCTAGCATCATGGTAGGATGAGAAATGTTCCAGTAGGAGAAGAATACAGGATAAGCTGAGGAGTAGGAGGATTAAGTACAGGGATCTGTATTATATTGATGGCAGGTAGTAGGGATGTATGGATCTAGAGGGAAACAGGAAGATGCAGGGCAGCAGGATATTTTATGCTGGTGGAGTCTGAAAGCTGGTAGATGGTAGGTAGGAAAGAAGTATTTTCTATGAAGGAAGTGAGTTAGGTTGTCCTAGTATCTTATCTGGAATGTGAGGAATAGAGGGGTTTAAAAGGCTAGAGTATGAGGATGAAGTTAAAGTAGGGGGAAGTGATGGTTTATTTGGCAAAAGTAGAAAATACAACGTAGAATAGAGAGGCACTGTTAGGGAGGGGTGTGAGCATGAATGGATATAGTCAAAGCAATATGGGACTGAGAAAGGTATTTGGGAATGGTACTAAGGGAATTAGGTAAAAAGAAACAGGAATATTTGTATGATAGTAGTAAGGTTGTTTGGGAATGGTTAGGGAATAAGAGTCACAAGGGAAATGTGTATATAGGAAGTATAGTAGTAGAGTAAAAGGAAGTAAGTGGGATTGGGTCAAATGGACAGGTATTCAAAAACCCCATTTAGTGCCTTTGACATTATTGGACCTTATACTGTAATATATGAATGGCATCCATCAGTTATAATGCGTACATTTATAGTGGAAGAGGCATCCCCCATCATTTTTATCTCAACTAGATTGCTTGCAACACAGTCACATGATGTAACAACTTAGCATAGGTGAAGTATCACACTTGTATTAAGACTTCCACTGTAACTCTTGTGGTTCATCCACATGTTGTTAATAGACTTACATAACTTTCTGTTTAGTTCCAGAAAGGGCAGCATTATATAAATGTGCTGACATTACACAAAGCCATTGTATCTAGTTATTTATATCCATTTTTATGTTCAACAATGATATATAATCACATGTTGTGATTGCATGGAAGTGAGATGGTTAGTCTGGGCATATTGTGCTGTGAGTGCTCTTGTGGCACCTGCACTGAGTACTGGCTTGCATAGAATACTATGCAGATAGAATGTGGATCAATTCTGGGACAGTGTGTATACTACACAATGGAAACAATTTCCTTGGTCCAGAAGCACTGATATTGTACGGGGTCACTGTTGTGTGGACAGTAACATGCATACCTCCTTTTAGCATTCTGACTAAATCATACTGTTCAAATTATAATTGTAACTCCTTTCTAACTTCACACATTGATTTCAGTTATTTGTGACAGCCTCCATTGCTGTCTCCTGTGGCATACATAGTCAATAGATAGCTCTGTAAAGAGCCTAGTATTTTGGGCAGGGATTTGAATCTGGAAACATCAGTTTGCCGGACAACTTTGTCAGACAACAGTGGCTTACACACAGAAAGTAATTATGGCACAGTAAGAGGGTCAACATTTTCAACCCTTTTCCCACAAGGAAGGGCATCCATACCCTTTATGATAGGTTATTAATTGTTTCTGAATACATTTTTCAAATATTTTGGAGTTGGAGGATATGATTACTATAGGTCTAAATTTGGTAATGTCTATTGAATTTCTTCCTTTGTGTGAAGGGATGACATGTGACCTTATGTAAGCCCTTCAAGGGTGTTCTTCATGACATAACCAATATGCGTATTTCTGTGGCATCCATGATCAATAAGCATCTCTCTGATATGTGTCCTGGCATGTGTTGGAAAATGACAAGATGCGAATATTTAATATGTCATTCAGTGCTACTTATATTTGAAATAATTATCCCCTATATTGCATGTCATCATTAAAATATTTCTTTATTTCTACAATTCTTTTCTTCAGATTGTACAGCTTTATGGAAGATGAGGGCTTACACAGAACATTTCTTACTGTATAGCATACTGCCAGATCATCAGAAAGTGTGATCGGGCCTCTGTTATGACACTTTCTTGTGATTTGGTGCTCTGTTGAATTTCTGTTATGTTACTGTTCCCTGTAATTCCTTGTGAGCATGCCCAGTTTAACAATGTATTAGATGTGTGCCATTTACCATTGAATCATAAAATGACATCAGATCTGTGGTGTCATTTGTCACTTATGTATGTTGAGTGTTATATTATCATTTAGCATTTACATAAATATGCAACACACACTATTCTATTACATTTATAGGTGATAAAACCCTTTCCTATGGGTGCAGATAACAGTTATTGGCAAAAACATGTCTCTTTATGATGTGCATGACACAACAGCTGTAAGGTTAATTTCTTCACGCGTGTACATGCTGAAGTGGAGACTATAGCAGTGGTGTCAGCATACATAAATTCCATGTATATACATCTCATATGCAATAACTACATCCTATGCATTTATCCCATAATGTATCTACTGTCCTTGCTAACTGTTATCTTAATTTAACATTTTATTAATATGTGTATCACATTAATTCCCCTTTGTTACAATGTGGTGTTATGTCCCTCTCAAAACCTTTGCTAGCATGCCTGTTTTTATTTATGTTCATAAGTCAAGTTTTGTCATTGAGATTAATTTTCATCATGTGAATATGGCAATATTTATGTTACAAATGTTACTTTGACATTTGTGTGCAGTTTACGAATACATTTTTCCAATTTTTCCTGCCCTCTTAATTACATCTGTAGTACAACCAATGTTATTTGTGTACAGTTCTCTCATTTCACTTCTCCTTCATAATTCTTTCACTGTAATTGTCTTTAGTATTTCTGGACTACAGAGTGTGCTCATATATTAGGTTTGCCTATGGGGAATCCATTTTGTTCACATTCTGTGCTCGTACTTGCACCTCTCCGTTGCTGAGAACACTATTGCTGGCCATCAAAAGGTGCTTACAAATGTGTAGGCATGATGAGCAGCATGCTTAATTGATTTGTGCTGCTGCTTGTCTGATTAACATGCCTAAATTGTGTAGGCTTAGTGCAAAACCTACATGATTGTTAATGAATCCCAGGGGTATTGTTCATGCTGAACTGTGCACAGATATGGCTCATTGGGTCTCCCCTCTAAGAATCACTTTTTCAGTAGGAGTCATCTAGTGACTAAAACTGATGTAAATACAGAATGAAGTGAAAATGCAAATAAATAAATATTACAGAATGCTGGTGACCACTGTTATACCACTGAGCTTTCTCAATCTGGTCCAGTATTTAGGAACATAACTGGTTACTTGGGGCGGTGGCCAAATTTTCTTGTGGTGAGCAAACTAACATCTGCATTTACTCATGTATAGCTGTAGGGAAGGCACTGCTGACAAGTTTTCCTCTGGCATCATTGGACAGCATACATCTGCAAGCTGGTGGAGTCTGCAGCACAGGAAACATTCGGGGTCAGTACCACCTGTCTTCTTCACATCTTCTACTTGACATCAGTGGTTGTCCTGTCTAGGTTCTGTTTCCAAACTGCAGGGCAGCTTTTATCCATTTCCTAACACAGATTATAGACACAGCAGTAGATGTAACAGATAACCTCAAACTTCCCTTTAGGATTTAAGAATTAATATTACATAATGTGCAATTACAAATAATCCCCAGCCCACTTTTGGTCTCCTGTAAGCAAGATTTCACTTTTTGACTCTTGGGTCACAGACTATCGTTTGTAGCAGTGCAGGTGATATTGCTACCATCTGGCCTGCTGTCCCATCACCCTATTTTCCTACAAGTCTCAGATATCCAGGATAATGATGAGGATCCCTCAGAAATTATATTATACATTTCAAAAGGTGTACGGACTGATAGACATGTAGTCCATAAGCAGCTGTTTTAGCAGTGCAATATAATTTAGTCTGGCAATTACTAGCAAGACACAAAGGATGAAGGCTATAAACTGTTAATGAGCTGCTTCCTATAGTCCGGCATTCAAGTCTTTTCGCCAGGCAGTCTTCCTGGGATGTGTCTGAAAATGGACCATGTGGTTCATTGTTCTTCTCTGGTTAACAATATATAAAAAAAATAGCTGTCACTTAAGCTACTATATATTATACAGGTTTACTATCACAATCCTGAAGCCCACAGTCTTAGAAATCATAATCCTGAGAGTATAATACTGGAAGACCAAAACTCTAAAGACCACAATGTCTAGAAATCTCAAATATTGAATATCCCTGCCAGTGTGAACCCAGAAACGAGTGCTAACATGAATCCTGCAGGGGGTCAATTCCAAAAATTCGATAGTATGGCCTTCAGTGTTTTGGTCATTTAATATTATGGTCTCGGGATTATGATTTTAAAGATAGTATGTTTTACACTGGTATTTATTTAACATTTCAATGAGAAATCTGTCACTGACTTATGTATGAGACCAATAAAGTGAGTGTAACTTCTCTCAGGGTTACTGGTAAGATGCCTGCCCTGTAGCTCTTGGGTTCAAGTCTGACCTCTGATCGTTGCCTATGCAGAGTTTTGCATGTTCTTGCCATATTTGTATAGGTTTTATATGGGTACTTTGGCTTCCTCCCACTTTCCCCAAAAATCCTGCCATACTAAATTTACTTACCCTTGCCCTTTTGTCTTAGGTCTTTGCTAAAGAACGTCTTAAGAAGAACCACGTGGCTTATCTGGCTATCCAAAAATTAAAAGTAAAAATTGATGATCTCAAATGCACCAGCATTAGTTGTAGGAAGGCAGAGTGCAGAAGTGGAAACAAGTTTGGTCTATTAGTCTCAACCAAATACACTTCAATTAATTAGACTTTAATTAGTCAAACACTATCTTTTGTAACTCATGAAGTTATATCATGGCACCTTACCTGCATGCTTAATGCAGTGTTATTAAATTATTATAAATTCTTCCTGAGGATGGTGGTAGGAATTAATAGAATAAGAATAAACAGTAATATTGCATATTCTGTTCTGACAGCTTGAATATCTTGAATACTAGACCACAACTTATGCCTGTATGTAACTTTCTATAATAATGATTACTGTGCCTGGTACTAATTAATATTAATTACAGCAATCAGTAAATGGCTCGCTATGCCATGTATTTAATTGTTGAAGTAGCTAGCTATATTTTAGATGCCTTTTATCTGAGCTTGCAGTACAAGTATGCGACAGAATCTGCAACACAAATATTTTGTTTTCTGAAAGAATAGTTGAAGTTGACAGGCATGTAGCAAACCACATCAGGTGCAATGCTTGGCCCTGGGGACAGGAGAGCCTCGTAATGAGAAATGACAGTTTCAGGCTCTTTGCAGAGGGATTAATGGGCTCCCTTGCTGATAAATGCCTTATAGAAGTAGAGTCAAATTATTTATAATAAACAGCAAGGTGAAGTCAAGGTGGTTCTCATTTTCTTGCAAGAAGATGTTTTCTAGTCATGTAGAATAAAAACATTCTGACTATATGTGACATAAACACAAGCAGTGCCTGATATTACTTTTTCACTTATAATGTTAACAGCTGTTTTGCTAAACCTTTTTATTTAAAAAAAATACTTTTTCCATCTGAGTATAATCACAACATAATAACATTGCCAATAATATTATCAGTACATACAGCAATGTGACATATTGTATTTTTTGGCATTGTTATTGACTTTTTAAAATGAGATCCATATTTAACATTTTACACAGTGTCTTGATGTACCTTAGATTCATTACAGTTATTTTTCTCATTATAACTATGCATCCATTAGTTTTATCTTTATTCATAGGTGTAGCTTTAATTTTAAAAGAAAGTAACATTATTATAATGAACTGTCTCCTGTCTTCCTTCAGCTGTGACGCAATTTTATTATGTTTTAATGTTTTCATGTCCAACAAATTGAGCTTCTTTAATATGTCCATTATTGGAGTTGCTGAACTTTGACTGTTCCCTCACTGTTTCTTTTCTGTATCATTCTATGCATCAACAGTGTCAGTGGCACAACAGCTAGCACACTTGACTAAAAACGTCAACTCAACTTTAGTCGACACGAAACTCTCTAACCTGTAATTCATTGAACAGCCAAATCACCAGTAACAAATACCTAAAAAAAAATAAACACTTTTAAGTAGGGGGCACAGTCCCCACACCCCCCCCCAACTAAATATTCTAACTCTGAGATCACACTACAGTTGGGGAAAGAGCAGATGTAATGGAACAGCCAACCAATTTCTTTCCAAAAATCGATGATTTGGCCATTCAATGAACTGTAGCTTTGACATTTCCGTGTTGACTAAAGGTGAGTCGACATTTTCAGTCTTCGAACATATGATATAGACCCCCTTACCCGTAGCTAGATTCTTGAGCCTGCAGTGCAGCATAATGGAAGTTTTGCCCTCCTGAGTGTGTCATCCTTTGGATGAGATGTTAAACCAAGGTCCCACCTGCTTGAGTTGGTGGTAGATGTAAAAGATTCCAGAGTATCTACTGAAGCAAGTAGGGGAAGTTTCCCCAGCAGTCTACAATTCACCATGAGTTTACCTTGAAGGATAAAGAAAACATAATTAACATAGGTTAAATCAGTGATTTCCAAACTGCAAATCAATACTGGTTTCCTTACATGCATTATACATTGAGACAAAAAAGGGGTATACATTAAATAAGCTTTTGCAAACAATCATTTGAAGTTCCAGGAAGGTGTTTTAAACAAAAAAGTAAACGGAGAAAGGGAGAAAAAGAGAGAAAGAAAATCCATTCGGAAAGTCGGCAGAAGACTAAGGAAGGCACTACAGACAAAGGAGGGGGCTATGGAGTATTAATCAAGAGCTCTTAAAAGTGAAAATGTCACTAAAGCTTCAGGGAGAAGGAGCAGGGTTAGCATTAGTAAAAAAATTATATCAACATGTGGAGTATATCAAACTCTGAAAATGTTTAAGTTGGTTTGACAGGGTTGTATGGCAGGGATTTCTTATACTGGCATGATCAAGCAAGGAGTTGAAGATGTACTCTGAACTGTCATATGGTAGCCTACAAAGGATTCCCATTTTGTTACCAGTCTGACTTATGTGCCACACTCCTGGGTAACCTTTTGATTCCAAATTATAGCCCCCACACTGTTTCAGTATATTAGGTGCTTCTCTGGACATTTACTTCCTTGTGATGGTCTTTTTTACTAATAGCATAATTAGTGGTAGTGTGGTAAATCTTTTCTAATATTAATGCACAAGCTGATGTTAGGAAAACACAATTTGCTTGTTCTGGATGAGGAAATTGTAGCAAAAAAATTACAGCTCTAGGTAAGGTCTTCTCAGAATTCTTTTAATTGGAAACAGCTATAAAAATATGGTCCCATGTACCATGTGCTTCCTTTTCATGCAAGTATCTGAAAAATAGTTTGACACTGTAATTGATATGTTAGTCAAAGATGCGATATGCAGAACATTCTGTGCACACATTTCCAGGTAGATAGTTGTTATTTAGGTCAGGATGAAATAAGAAAAGGTAAATGGAGATATTCATCAAATTCTGTTCCTGTCAAATTATGCCCTATGTCTTTTAAATATCAGTTATAAAAGTATGCCTGTAGGTTTATGGGTATGAGATCATGTGGTATATTATTTTGTTGAATGGTTGTGATTTATTCAGTGTTTGCATGTTTGCTATTTATTTTCATTATTGTATTAGAATAGGTTCTGTATTTTTAAATAGGATGAGGCAGTGCATTCAAAATGTGATGTCATTGATTAACAAGTCTTAATTATTGTATATATATGTTAATTGTGATGTTCTAACCGACTCTGAGGATGCCTTTTTAGGTGAAAGCGCTTAGTCGGTGGATGTATTGGTTATTAAATTTTTCCTGGTTTTTTATTGTTGGTCCTGGTGTTCTGTTTCCTGTTGTTGCCCTTCGTTATTTTTTGCAATTTTGCTGTGCCCTTTTGTGAGGTTGCATATTCTGTTTATGTCTGTAGCAATGTATGTTCAGAAGACTTCAGACCATTCACCAGTTTTGATATCTAATTAAATACTGGGTATGGAAACCTTGGGGTTTCCTTCAAACCAGGAAGTGTATGTTTGATAAAATCAGTTATTTGAAGATACCCAATATATTTAAACCAGGCCTCCCACCTGGTATGGTGGTGGTATAGCATTCTTTCCTGTCAGATTTAATACAGATTGAGTTATATTGGAAAAATGTAAACCCATCCATAAGTCATTGGCATCCACATGCCAGCATATTACAATTCTGAATGAGCCACTCTTTGTTTCCCATCATTTTGTTAATGTTATTGATAGAACTAACTGCTTCATTTGATAACCGTTGATACGCATGGTATGTTTAAATTACACTGCTTAGATCCAACGTATTATGTCTTATAAATATTTAGAAATTAGCAGATGTAATTTATATCTCAAATAATATGAAAATATGAGATACGAATGCATTGAACTGGTCTTACACATTTGATGTAAAGCATTTCAGTTTTCATTCTGCATTAGCAACTGTTTAATTAATAACATCTAGTAGCAGAATCATTTAATTCTGTAAAAATTTGTCAATAAAAATGTAAAGTGTAGCACTAGCCCTTCTATGACTCCTTCAGCACTGCATTTTTTAACTCAGTCACCCTAACCATCTAGTGACCTTGGTCCTTGCCACATATTTTGAAGACACACATAAGGAGATTAGAGCTCATCTTGAAGCCTCCTTTAATACAAAACACAGGCTGATCACAGACTGAACACAGACCGAGAACAGACTGAGCACAGAGTATGCATAGACTGAAAATAGACAGAAAAGAGACTGAGTATAGAACAGACTGAGCATAAACTAAACACGTGCCGAGCAGAAAGTGAGAAAAAAGTGAGCATAGACAGAGCATGGACTGAGCATAGACTAAGTACTGACTTAGGACAGACTGAATACAGACAGAGAACAGACTTTACATAGACTGAGCATAGACTGAAAGACTTACAAACAGGCTGAGTATTGAGTGCAGAGCACACACTGAGAACTGAGCATAGACAGAGTATGGACTGAGCATAGACTAAGAACAGACTGATAATAGATTGAAATGGATTAAGTATAGAGAGCATAAACTGAACACAATGCTGAGCACAAACTGAGAACAAACTGAGCATAAACAGAAAACAGACTGCGCAGAGAATTATGATCGACTGAACACAGACCTGGCATGGACTGAGCACAGACTGAACATAGACTGGTCACTGACAGAACATAGACAGAGCAAAGGCAGTACAATGTAGATCACAGACAGCATAGACTGAGACAGAGCACTGACTGAGCACAAACAGAGAGCAGACTGAGCAGACAGAGCACTGACTGTGCGCAAACAGAGAACAGACTGAACAGATAGATCATTGAGCATAAACAGAAAACAGACTGAGCAGCTAGAGCACTGACTGAGCACAAACAGAGAACAGACTGAGCAGACAGATCACTGACTAAGCACATACACAGAGCTTGGAGTAAGCACAGATTGAGTACAGACTCAGCATACGCTGATTACAGATGGAACACAGACAGATCACAAGCAGCACCTACTGTGCACAGACTCAGCATAGAGCAGATACAGACAGAGCATAGACTGAGCACAGAATGGGCACAGATCTAGTCTAGAAGGAGTACAGAGAGCATGGAGTAAGCATAGACCAAGCATGGCTTGTGCTAGGACTGAACACAGACTGATCACATTCTGAGTACTTGCTATGCGCAGACTGAGCACTGTGCAGCTGTGCTGCCACTTTGCATAAGAGAGCATGGGCTTGCTCTTTTGGTGCTACAGGCTGGTGAGAATCGGTATTTCAATGACCACAAGCATATTCATACCTAAAACAAACCCCACTCACTCATGTGCAGGTTCTGAACAACTGTCATCAGCTTTACTAGACAGTAGGGCAGACACAGAGATGGTTTTGTAAGCCACAGTGACCTTCTCAGGTCTGTCACTGATTCTTTGCTCACTGGCAAATCAGATTCATTACTGGCACATCAGATTCATTCACTTGCAAGAAAGTCTCTTTTGCAGAGTTGTGCAACACAACAGAATTTGAAACTGATTAATTTTCAACTTTTGTCATATCAACACAATCACTTCCCTACACCCTGGTGTCTTGAACTATTTCTTCACTTTGTGTCAGTTTCTTTAGCAATTAAAGATTTAGGTCTCATATATGGTCAGGACGTCTCTTGTAAGAAATCTGTGAATTAGTTTTTTGAACATAGTTATGAAGCTGGGCCTGTATTTCCATGATAATTTCTGGAATCTACTTTGGACCTCTACTAAGGGTATCTCAGGGATGTAATTAACCTTTTCATTGTCTGCTGTATGTTTGTTACAATGGATTATTTGCAAGTATTATTTTCTTCTAACATTCTCATTCACATTCATTTAATCAAGTTAAGGCTGATTCTGATATGACTATTCAAGAACATTTGTGCAGCAATTTGTTTCACAGAATACTGATACAAGACAACAATTTCTCATATTTATTGCTTGCCACAATATCAAGGATCATAAAAATAATGTATTACAAGTGATTCAGGTTCAAAAACAGACTCAGATTACTGATAGGGCTAACCAGAGGAAGTAGGATGGAAAAACTGATGGTCAGATCTTCCATTCTGGTATCCTGGTAGGCAGGTCTTGGTGAGAAGCTGATGCCTGTGTGGCCTCTGATGGAGACCATGAGCCTCACAGGTGAACTAGAGTCAAAATGAAGATGGTGGCAATAATATCATGTGGTCATTGCCTAGCTGCTCCCATAGCTAGATACCTTAATAGATCTCCTGCATGTGTGGTAGTTCTTAGCTCCATGCTTGTAGCTCCTTTTGTTGAATTCTTCATTTCCCAGGGCTAATACTGAATTACTGCAAGACTGGCTTTTTAAGGAGTCTGGAGGGCCACACTATGGAACAAGGAGGGGATCCAAGGTTGGACAAACTTGGAGACTGCATGGGATTATGTATGAAATGTAACAATAATAATAACAATAATGATAAAAATATTACAAGTAATAATGATAATACATTGTTTGCTCTGCATGCCAGCAAAGTTTTTGACATAGTTTATATTTATTTAATTTAATAGCAAATGTTATAAAATTAATTTTTTTTAGCATCCATTTATTGCTATGTAAATCAGCTACAGCCTGTCTTTTCACAAATGAGCAAATTTATTATTTTAATTGTGACTGTTACCGGACAAGGTTATTCTTTTCACTTTTTCTTTTCATTATTTCTCTTAAAGCGTTGTTCAGCAAGATATACCAGTATCACACAACTGCAAGAATTAAATCTATACTCTGTTCCAGTAAACTAATCTCCACAGCTGATGACCTTCTTATTTACCTTACTTATCTCAATAAGATCAAATATATATGTATTAAATACAAATCAGAGCTTAAATCACTCTTTAAATCAAACATAAACATCTTTCTAGGGGAAAAGAAATCAAGACATTGACAGAAGTAAATTAAATGTTATCTATTATCCAGTTTTTCCAGTGTCAGTATTCTTAAAATGAGTTTCTTTTGTTCCAACAATTTTTTTATTTTCTCGGTAACAGTATTTTGCAAAGTCCTTGCACCTTTTTCAAAACCATCATCTCTTCCCTTCTTTTATTTGGAATAATACATGTTTTAGTTTGAATCCAAACAAGTTTGTGACTTGAAAATAAGAGGACGTTTAAAAGTCACTAACATGTAGATTTACTATTCAGTCACTCAGTTTATTAAACTTTTAACAGTACCTGGTCAAATTCTTCTGCATTTAGTAAAATATTAAGAAAAAGCAAACACTGTGGACTCAATGAAATCCTGAAATTTTAAATGGATCCTTCTTCCTAACTTAATCTTCCATGTGGTGCAACTGCCAAATATTTTCCCCTTCTTTAAATGAGAGAACCTACAAACAGTGATTTCTTGGATGTCTCAACTTATATGTATCCATACCATTTCATGTTTACACAACTGGAAAATGAATGTCAGCTTATACTATAATATTCATTTTTCAAGCTGCTTATCTGATTTACTAAAGAATTAAAGCATTTAGAAATCTTATAAATACCTTCTTTTCAGAAACAAGGATATAATCTGTTCGGTACAGTCGCAAACAAAAAGCAGAAAATCAAAATATAAAATTTACTGCGACCTGCACAGCAACTAGAGATAAAACAAACTTTTAAAAACTTAAAAAAATGTTTATTCAACAAAACTACACAGGTAAGCACTTTCGCATTACATTAACTAATGCTTCATCAGACAGTGTGTACTTGTCATCCCACCCAATATGTGACACCCCTGCAATGGCCCAGTAATCAAGGAGCCTCAATCCTCACCACTAGCACCAGTGAGGGATGTGCACATTGGGAGGATGACAAGTACACACACAGTAAAGTACAATTTCCATTAAGAGCACACAGAGATCACAGTCAGTTTGGGGCTGGTTTCTCTCTCTTTATCCTGATCCCCAATAAGACTCCCCACTGGCACAGCTATAGGGTTAAGATCTCAGCCGAGTGGTCAAGCCAAAACCTCCAGCACCCTTTCAGTCCAACCAGTGCTTCATGTCTCTGCCCAACTAGCTGACACACACACACACACACACACACACACACACACACACACACACACACACACACACACACACACACACACACACACACACACACACACACACACACACTTTGAGATTTGATTTATATATAAACACACAGACACTCCTGGGGAAGGCTGGCACAAGTTCACTAACTATGCCCCCTTCTGCCGAGACTATAAGGTAGTAATCACTGCCACCAACCACCCTTACTTATCAGCTACTATAAGGCCCTTCCCAAAGGGTGACCAATTCTACTGTGTAATGTTACTATTATCCAAATGGTAAGTGTGACCAAGACTAAGGCTATTCAAGAGTGACCTGCACAGTGTCCTCAAATACATATGCAAGTTCTCTAAGAGCTTAAATATCTCTAAACAAACCAGCCACAATTAAAAGGTTTAAATATATTTAATAATACATAATAAAAGCACAAGACAATACTCAATAACTCAGCACAGTGACAACAGAGTTCAGAATCACAGGAAATATTTAAAAAAAACATTGCAGGACAGTCTCACATAAATACAGAAAACATCTAGACTGATCTTACTATATTCCTATCTATCTCTCTCTAAGAGAAACTTTGTTCTGAATAACCTACTTACAGAGCAAGGCAAATGTAAATGCTGAATGGATGTTTACAGGTCCAAAGACAAATACAAAATGCACAGACTCACTCTCTGAGGTAGTTCTTAAATTACTATCAACAATTTCTGCTGGGTTATTTCAGATTACACCATTCTTGTCATCTCTGCCTTTAGTTCCCAGGTTAACAGGAACTTAAAATATAACACTTTTGTGTTAGAAATACTTATCTCTCAGATGTTTTGCTTAGAATTGGAAGTTGTAAAACTATTAAACACTTTCACCTTGGAAACCTGTAATTATTTCTGTTTCCAGACAATAGAAATAATTTCTAGCTGCAGACATTCTGTCTCTTTGCTGTATTACCTAACTTCACAGCACATCATACAACTCTTTACTTATTTTCTCAGAGTTTGCAAGTTAACTCTGTATGTTCCAACTTCTACCATGAAAACATACATTCGCATAAGCATATAGTCCATATACATTTCTGCTCTTCTCCAGCAGGGTGCACTGTGGTTACATTTTTGTTACAGTTTTGAAGCTCAGCACATAACATAGAGTTTACTTACATTTGTAAGAAAAGCCTATGGATCATATTAATATTTGCAAGTAACATATGATTATTTACAATATTCTAGCTAGCTGGGCTGGCAGCCTTCACAGTTTTACTCTCCCAACTAGAGTATGGCCTTCCCATAATAGCTTCAGTGTCCACAAAAAATACTAACATTTTCCAAACCATCTCTATTAAATGTGTAGGCTCACAGCTAACTAATCCTCACAAAGACCACTGCCTAACCTTAGAAAATGCCAAGTGGCTCCAAAGCAAACTAAGAGCAAACCTTTTACTTGTAATCTAATTCTTCAAAATACTACACCTTCACAGCTTCCCCATTTTTTCTGCAATTCTCAGTTTAAAGACATCCGCACAAAGCCTTCATTATTCTTCCCAATCAGCCCCTGCTCTCATCACCCCAAAATCTAACCACCAGTCCACTAGAAATGTATTCTCTATACTTACCACTTCCCTCTCGAGAGTGTAAGGACCTCCACATTTATGAAAGGACCTGAAAGACCACCTAAGCAGTTAGCTAAATGTTCTTGTTTTCCTAATTGGGAAATCACCTAAAATGTCCCCTTTTAACTCCTCTCACTATCATTCTTATCTTCACATCTTTTGTCTTTCTGTCATACATTACATTTCTACCATTTACCAAAACCCACCTTTATGTTTTTAAACTAAAGTTAATCTTTCCATTAGTAAATATTATTTGCTTAACTACTTTAAAAAGTATGCATCACCATTAGATTACTCTTATGTATACATTTGTGAAGGTTATTCACCTGAGCTGTGCCTGCAAATGATCAGCACATTACCCTGATAAACACCATAAAATAGATTAATAAATAAAAACAGTCAATAAGAAATCTGAGTTTTCTTTCCAAAAGCTTCTTTCTTAGTCAGAGAATACATTCTCCATTCTCTTAGTAGAAGAAAGGGTTTTAATGTGCATGCATTTTTTTATCTCTCTTTTTTTTTTAAACAATGTTATTGATTTTGATTATAACAAACTTATAAGCAGTTACATAGAAGTATATAAGATAATATAAATTACAAATTTAAGAATTAATAACATACATTTATAACATTTAAATATGAATATTAATTTAACAAAATGACCGTGGTGGTGGTGCTGCGGTAGCGTTGTCGCCTCACAGTAAGACACTGTCCGGTTCGATACTCAGCTAGAGCGTCTTCTGCATGAAGACATGTGTGAATGGGCGTACCTTCGTTGAAGGTTGTGCGTTAGGCCTGGCAAGCCGGTACGTAAAAATCAACTGCCAATCATTAACAGACCGGAGTTCCGCTGTGGCGACCCTTAACCGGGAAAAGCCGAAAGACACAAACAAACATATAAACTAAAGTATATACAAAGACATCCAGTATTTATATGTTAGAATACACTGTAATCCTCAGTTTGTAGCTTATTTCACAGATGAAAAGAGGAAAGTCAATTACATTTATGAAGGAGGTTCATTCTTTTCCAACATATTTTGCACGTTAACCCACAAATGATGTTCATATGTCTTTCTAGTTGTTCTAGAAATTGTGGCTTTTATCTGTAGATGACATAAATCTTTTAATGTATTAGTAAACTCAGAAAATGTAGAAGGATATTTTGAAATCCAATTTTTAATTATGGTCTTTCTAGCCACTGCCAATTTATTTATTTTATTTTATTTATTTATATTTGTTGACCGGGAGTGTCCAACTGGACGTAGGTCCATTTTCAGTGGAGGCCCGGGGAGAAAAGCTCCACATTTAAAATAAACAGACAGTAGTTACATTGGATTACATAGCGATTAACAATTTACATAGCAATTACTTAAAACATATTTACAGATGAAGAACATAGTACATCAGTAGACAACTAGAATCTTTATCTGTGAAGTACATAACAGACATTAACAAATGTTACAAGAAGAAGTTCCTGCTGTATAATAAGTACTGGCTTATGAGTATCTGAGCTTGCTATATTCAAGGTAGTTAGTGGAGTGGAAAGAAAGGTAGAGTTTGGATGGGGTGGGTGATATTAGAGTGGGTGTTGCAAGGGCATAGCCAGCATGTTTTTAGGTGCGCTTTTAGTAAAGTTTTGAAGTGGGTGCATGATGGTATGGAGGTAATTGTGGGTGGGAGAGAGTTCCATAATTTGGCTATGGTTCAAGAGAATAGTGCTTCACCAGCAGAGTTATTGGCTTTAGTGATCTGCAAGTGATTTTTGTTGCTGGATCTTAGTGGTCTGGTGGTGCGATAGGGTTGTAGTAGATTATGGATGGATGGGACATATAGTGGATGGTTTACTAGTTTGTGGGTGAGTGAGAGTTGATACCATTGAAGGAGGTGAGGGAGTTCAAGCCAGCCCAGTTCAGCAAGTGAGAGACAGTGGTGACTACGGTAGGATGCCCCTGTGGCGAATTTGGTGATTTTGTTGTAGCAGGTCTCTAGCTTGTTTAGATCGCATTGCCTTAGGTTGGTATATATATTGGAGAGGCATAAAGTAGGGTGGAGATAAGGTGGGAATTTGCTATTGAAATCTTCGCTGCTTTGGTGAGAAGTTGCTTATTTCTGTATAGCGCTCCTAGTTTTTTGTGGACTTTTTTTATGGTCATGGATATGTGAATGTCAAATTTTAGTTTATTGTCTATTTCCACTCCTAGCAATTTGGTGTGTTCAGTTGGGTATATAGTGGTGTTGTATTTTGCTGTGATGTTAAAGTGAGAGTTGTTTTGAGTATGTTTGGTGGGTTGGAAGATGAGTAGTTTAGTTTTGTTTGGGTTGAGTATTAATTGGGCATCGGATAACCAAGTTTCAACAGAGGAAAAGGCTTCCTGTGTGACTTTTTGCAGTTTGGGTAGGGACTGGGCTGAGCAGATGATGGCTGAGTCATCTGCGTATTGTATGAGTGTGCCATGTTTGGTGGCAGAGGCTAGATTATTGGTGAAAACAGAGAAGAGTAGGGGTCCAAGGATGGATCCTTGGGGAACCCCTGTGGAGACAGGTAGTTGGGGAGATATGTCATTCTGCCATACAACGGATTGATGGCGGTCAGACAGGTAACTCTGAAACCAGTTGGTGACTGATTGTGAGAAGGATATGTTATTGAGGACAGAGATAAGTTTGTGTGGGACCATGTCAAATGCTTTATATAGGTCTAGGAAAGTAGCAGAGGAGAGATAGCCATTGTTTTTATGCTGAAGGATAGTGTTAGTAAAGGAGAGTAAGGCAGTGGTGGTGCTATGGTTTGATCGGAAGCCATGCTGAGTATTGGAAAAGAGGTTGTTAGTAAGGAGGTAGTCTGAGACTTGAGAGTGTATGCATCTCTCTAGTATTTTGGAGAGTGGAGAGAGAATAGCTATGGGGTGGTAATTGGTTAGTTCTGTGGAGGGTCTGCCTTTGTGGAGGAGAATTATATGTGATACTTTCCACAGTGTGGGAACGTAACTTTCTGACAGAGATCGGTTAATCAAGATGGATACTGGGTAGGCCAGAGCATCAGCTGCGATTTGTAGGTATTCACTTGGGAGGTTGTCTGCTGCTAATCTGGTGGGCTTAAGTTTAGTTAAGAGTTTTTTTATGTTGGAGGTAGGTACATGAGAAAAAGAGAAGGCAGTGGGGAGATTACTAGTTGAAGGTGTGGGTTGGAGGGAAGGGGGGTTGTGTTGTTTAGCTAGTGATAGTATGGTTTGTGTGAAGTGTGTGTTGAATGAGGTAGCAATATTTTCTGAGGAGTGAGGGATGTTAGGAGGAGGGGTACTGACTTTACCTAGGTGGAGGATGGAGTTTATGGAGGACCAGAATTGTTTGGGGCTGTGTTGGGAGGAGTCTAGGGCAGACTGGTAGTATTGGAATTTGTCCTGTTTTATTAGCTTTTTGACTCTATTGTGTAGTTCTAGGAATTTCTGTCTAGTTGAGGGGGTTTTGGTTTTGCGCCAGTGCTCCCAGGCTTTATCCCTGTTTTTTATTTCTGACTTAGTGGTTTTCTGTAGCCATGGGGAGGATTGTGCTTTGATTCTGGAAAGTCTTATGGGGGCATGGTAATTAAGGATGCTCAGGAAGGTAGTATTAAAAAATTCAACTCAGTCATCAAGACTGAGGTACTTTAGAGGATGCCAGTTACATTCTTTGAGTGATGAGATGAATGTGAGTGGGTTAAAGTTTAGTTTTTTATGTATTTGACAGTAGATGACAGGTTTAGCTTGGTATATGCATTTTTTTTGAGTAGGAATGTTGGGGAGTGATCACTGGGGCTATCTGATAAGCAGCCTGTTATATATGACTGGGGGCTCTTACTGACTAGTATCCAGTCCAGGGTAGTGTGCTTGCTGGAGTTTTTATTTATCCTGGTTGGGGACTGGACTAGTTGGGTGAAGCCATGAAGGTTTACATGATGGGTTGGATGGTTGGCAGAACAGGATTGACAGTCTATATTGAAATCACCTAAAATTATAGTTTCTTGGGGGAGATGGTGGATAGACCAGCTGAGGAGGTTTTCTAGTGGAGGGATGTTTTGGCCAGGTGGGAAGTATCATCCAATTATGTTGATGGTTTTGTTTTGGTTTATTTTGAGGTTGGTATATATTATTTCTTCATTGCCTATATGAGGATTGCGGTTGGAGATGGTAGGGCCAGGGTTGGGGTGGATATCTCCACTTAGGGCTAGTTTAGATATGCATGAGGTTATTAGTTTTCTCAGTTTTTGAATGTGTTTGTTTATAAGGGAAACTTTATGATTGTGCTCTTTGGGTAATAGATATGGTGGGAGGGTTACTGTGTTAAGTTGTAGGGATGCTTTATGTTTGAGTAATATAGTTGGTAGAATATGTGGGGGTGCATAGGGATGTTTCTTGAGTTGGTGGGAGGAAAGCTGAGTGAGGCTGAGACATGAGTGGTGGTGTGAGTAGTAGTACAGTGGTAGTGGTTGAGTGGGGGAATGATGGAGCTTTGGTAGGATGTAAGATATACAAGGAGAATGCATGCAGTGAGCATAGGTAAGGTATGCTTGTACATGTTAGTTGAGGAGGTGTGATAGTAGTGGGAAGATGGAGGAGGTAATGTTGGGTTAGTGCTGTGGTTGGCTACTGGAAAGATGGGAGGGGTTTGTGAGTGTAATAAAGGTGGGACCACTGGGGGCGGGAGGGAATAGGGGGCAGGGTGGGGACGAAGCAAGTAGAGACCCTGTTAGTTGCTCTTATGAGGGGGCTGGAAACAATCAGGTAACAGAGTTAACTGATAAATGAACATATGATAGTGACAAGGGTGGTTGTAGTTGTAAAAATTGTGCCTGCCACAGGTAATATTTATTAACTTTGGGATTGTCTTAAGGTAATAAAGAGGGAAGGGGGAGGGGAGAACAAGGGTGTGAGCAGGCAGTTCTTTGTACTGCTGGTAATGAGCCAAAGCAAAAACAAGTTTGTGTTTAAGAAACAATCACAATTGACCAAGGACTGCTCTGAAACTGTAAGCCATTTCTTAACCATTTATCAGGTGGAAAAACAGGATAACCTTGTACCAGTAGGCTACTGTGGTCTCAGTTTAAATTAACAAACACACAGTATTGATCAGTTATGGATACTATTTGCTAATAGAAGGGAATAAGAGAGAAAGTGGAAGATGAGTGTGTGTGTGTGTGTGTGTGTGGGGGTGGGGGGGGGGCTGCTTACAAGCCAAAGCAAAGTGCTCTCCAGGGGAAAATGAATATTGGCTCAAACAGGTAGACACATACTCAAAGTTAACTTTAGCTGTTTGCAGACAGTTCAGACCCAGACTGCACTTTTCTTATAAGAATGATAAAGGTGGTACCGCAGTTGAATATTTAAGAGTGGTGGTAGGTCTAGAAAAAAAGAGTACAGAGGGGAGTAAGCACTTTGAGATGGTAAAGATATATTAGAAAGATTACAAAAAACAAACTGAGCAAATAGCTACTGTATATGCAGGAAAATGTCTTGAACCAACTACTAGTATATGCAGATACTGAGCCCATTGGAAAAACATCTGTTAGAAAAACCTCAAGACAGTTATGCAGTCACAGATAAAAATATAGCGAGCAGCACTCTGTCGAGGTTGTCTAATATGATTCTATCCACCAGTAACAGCACAATTATATAGAAATAATTAGACACCAGTATGAGCTGTCTACACACAACACAATTACATGAATAACATTAGTGAACAAGGTGTAGCTGCAAACAGACCATACTATTATACTAAAAACAACTTGGTGCAGACAAAATGCTAGCATGGCATAGTAACTTCCAATAATAAAGCATAAATCATATTAGATGTCTAACACAATTCAACATAATAGGTTCATAGGGTCATAGGTTCATACAAGGCTATCTGCCCTAGGGCATTTACAAGCCTAGCTAGAGTGTGTTTGGCTTTTGCCACCCATTTTAAATGAATTTTGCTATGCCCTTTTTCGAGGTTAGTATACTGTGCCTCTGTCTAACAGTGACACAGAAGTGATACCCGGAGTAAATCTACGATCTCCCATCCACTCATCAAGATTCCTCTTGAAGAGAGTCAGTGAGGGACTCTGCCTAACCTGGACTGAGATTTTATTCCAGAGTGAAAGGAGCCTCTGGGTTATGAATCTGTCCCTCCAGCATGTCCTATTTATTTCAGTACTGAGGTTCAAGTCTCTCGAGCACGTAGCTTGATGGGATTTGGATTTTCTGAGGTGCAGCATGTCCATTAATTCCGGGTTAGACATGGCTTTATATGTTAGGCACAGATCGCCTCTGAGCAGGCGGTATGCCACTGAGTAGAGCTGGAGTTTCTTTAACCGGGCAGCATATGGCATCTGTTTGAGCCCTTTGATCCTCTTGGTGAGGTACTTTTGGGGTCTTTCCAGTTGCTGCAGGTGTCTGGTAAGGTACATCCCAAAAGGGGCATTGTACTCAATTATGGGCCTGATGAGGGATGAGTAAAGAGGCACGATGACCTCCCCTGATCTAGATGTGAATCCCTTCATGATTAGGTGGGCTATATAAAATGTTTTTCTAACCACTTTGGCCACATGGTTTTCGAATGAGAGATTGCTATCAACTTGGGTCCCAGGTCCCTAATTACTTCTTCCGTACTTAATGGATTACCATCTATGTGGTAATTTGTGGGCACTTTGTTTTTGCTGAAGGGGATGACTATACACTTTTTGGCATTTAGCTTGAGGCCATGGCTCTGGCACCAGTTGTCTGTTTCTGTGAGGCCCTTTTGTAGGATGCTTGTGTCGGCTGGAGAGTCGATTATGGCGCCCAGTTTGCAGTCATCTGCGAACTTGGTCAGCCACAGTCCTTCCGTGTTGGCCTGTACCTCCGAGAAATATATACGAACAAGAGAGGTCCCAGGACTGAGCTTTGTGGGATGCCACTTGTAACTGGTTTGGAGTCTGACATGGCTCCAGCAATTCTAACCATGTGGGTTCTGTCCTTGAGCCAGTTTGCAACCCATCTAGTGACATAGGGGTTTATATTTAAGCTGGTGAGCTTATCTATAATGCCCGAGTGGGGTATTGTATCGAAGGCTTTTGCGAGATCCAGGTAGGCTGTGTGGACCACCTTCCCCTCATCAATGGCCTTGGTGACTGTTTCAAAGAAATTGACCAGGTTTAAGAGGCAGGATCTGCCCTTAACAAAGCCGAACTGGATAGGATCCAGTGTCTGTAGGTCCCCAATATCTTTATTTATGAGGTCCATGATGATCCTTTCCATAGCTTTGCAGACCAAGCTAGTCAGGCTTATGGGGCGATAGTTTCCAAGATCCGTTGAGGCACCACCTTTGTGGAGAGGGACCACTGTTGCTGTACACCACTCTTTGGGTACATATCCTGTAGTAAGGCTGAAATTGAGCAGTAATTTTATGTTTGGGTTTAGTTCTTCTTGGAGTTCATGTAGGACGCAGCCCGGGACACCGTCTGGTCCCATTGATGCTGTGTTTTTTGCTTTGGAGATGGATGCTCTTACCTGAGCATCTGAGATGTCAGGGGGGCAGCACTCTGCTGGGATAGATATTTGCCCTTTTGGTGGGGAAGGGGGGGGAGAAGTTTGTGCTGAACCTGTCAGCTAGGATGTTAGCAATGTCTGTGGGTTTGGTGTATTTTTTGTCATTTTGGACTAATTCTGAGCATATCTGGGAATTTCCACCCAGGTTCCTAACATAACTAATGAAAGCCTTGTGATTATATACAGATGTAAAATGTCTAACACAATTCAACATAAATAGGCATTTACAGTTGTAAAACACTTTCTGGAGAGACACTGAGCTCCTTCACGAGGCCTGTAGCAGAGTGGATTGTAGTTGTAAAAATGGTGCCTGCAACAGGTAATATTTATTAACCTTGGGATTGTCTTAAGGTAATAAACAGGGAAGGGGGAGTGGAGAACAAGGGTGTGCGCAGGTAGTTCTTTGTACTGCTGCTAATGAGCCAAAGCAAAAACAAGTTTGTGTTTAAGAAACAATCACAACTGACCAAGGACTGCTCTGAAACTGTAAGTCATTTCCTAACCATTTCTCAGGTGGAAAAACAGGATAACCTTGTATCAGTAAGCTACTGTGGTCTCAGTTTAAATTAACAAACACACAGTATTGATCAGTTATGGATACTATTTGCTAATAGAAGGGAATAAGAGAGAAAGTGGAAGATGAGTGTGTGTGTGTGTGTGTGTGTGTGTGTGTGTGTGTGTGTGTGTGTGTGTGTGTGTGTGTGTGTGTGTGTGTGGGGGTGGGGGGAGCGGCTGCTTACAAGCCAAAGCAGAATGCTCTCCAGGGGAAAATGAATATTGGCTCAAACAGGTAGACACATACTCAAAGTTAACTTTAGCTGTTTGCAGACAGTTCAGACCCGGACTGCGCTTTTCTTATAAGAATGATAAAGGTGGTACCGCAGTTGAATACTTAAGAGTGGTGTTAGGTCTAGAAAAAAAGAGTACAGAGAGGAGTAAGCACTTTTAGATGGTAAAGATATATTCGAAAGATTACAAAAAACAAACTGAGCAAATAGCTACTGTATATGCAGGAAAATGTCTTGAACCAACTACTAGTATATGCAGATACTGAGCCCATTGGAAAAAACATCTGTTAGAAAAACCTCAAGACAGTTATGCAGTCACAGATAAAAATAAAGTGAGCAGCACTGTCGAGGTTGTCTAATATGATTCTATCCACCAGTAACAGCACAATTATATAGAAATAATTAGATACCAGTATGAGCTGTCTGCACACAACAAAATTACATGAATAACATTAGTAAAAAAGGTGCAGCTATGCAAACAGACCATACTATTATACTAAAAACAACTTGGTGCAGACAAAATGCTAGCATGGCATAGTAACTTCCGATAATAAAGCATAAATCATATTAGATGTCTAACACAATTCAACATAAATATATACAGTTGTAAAATGTCTAACACAATTCAACATAAATAGGCATTTACAGTTGTAAAACACTTACTGGAGAGACACTGAGCTCCTTCATGAGGCCTGTAGCAGAGTGGATTGTAGTTGTAAAAATGGTGCCTACCACAGGTAATATTTATTAACTTTGGGATTGTCTTAAGGTAATAAACAGGGAAGGGGGAGGGGAGAACAAGGGTGTGAGCAGGCAGTTCTTTGTACTGCTGCTAATGAGCCAAAGCAAAAACAAGTTTGTGTTTAAGAAACAATCACAATTGACCAAGGACTGCTCTGAAACTGTAAGTCATTTCTTAACCATTTCTCAGGTGGAAAAACAGGATAACCTTGTATCAGTAGGCTACTGTGGTCTCAGTTTAAATTAACAAACACACAGTATTGATCAGTTATGGATACTATTTGCTAATAGAAGGGAATAAGAGAGAAAGTGGAAGATGAGTGTGTGTGTGTGTGTGTGTGGGGGGGGGGCTGCTTACAAGCCAAAGCAGAGTGCTCTCCAGGGTTAAATGAATATTGGCTCAAACAGGTAGACACATACTCAAAGCTAACTTTAGCTGTTTGCAGACAGTTCAGACCCGGACTGCGCTTTTCTTATAAGAATGATAAAGGAGGTACTGCAGTTGAATATTTAAGAGTGGTGTTAGGTCTAGAAAAAAAGAGTACAGAGAGGAGTAAGCACTTTGAGATGGTAAAGATATATTAGAAAGATTACAAAAAACAAACTGAGCAAATAGCTACTGTACATGAAGGAAAATGTCTTTAACCAACTACTAGTATATGCAGATACTGAGCGCATTGGAAAAACATCTGTTAGAAAAACCTCATGACAGTTATGCAGTCAGAGATAAAAATATAGCGAGCAGCACTCTGTCGAGGTTGTCTAATATGATTCTATCCACCAGTAACAGCAAAATTATATAGAAATAATTAGACACCAGTATGAGCTGTTTACACACAACACAAGTACATGAATAACATTAGTGAACAAAGTGCAGCTATGCAAACAGACCATACTATTATACTAAAAACAACTTGGTGCAGATAAAATGCTAGCATGGCATAGTAACTTCCAATCATAAAGCATAATTCATATTAGATGTCTAACACAATTCAACATAAATATATACAGTTGTAAAATGTCTAACACAATTCAACATAAATAGGCATTTACAGTTGTAAAACACTTACTGGGGAGACCCTGAGCTCCTTCATGGGGCCTGTAGCAGAGTGGATTGTAGTTGTAAAAATGGTGCCTGCCACAGGTAATATTTATTAATTTTGGGATTGTCTTAAGGTAATAAACAGGGAAGGGGGAGGGGAGAACAAGGGTGTGAGCAGACAGTTCTTTGTACTGCTGCTAATGAGCCAAAGCAAAAACAAGTTTGTGTTTAAGAAACAATCACAATTGACCAAGGATTGCTCTGAAACTGTAAGTCATTTATTAACCATTTCTCAGGTGGAAAAACAGGATAACCTTGTATCAGTAGGCTACTGTGTTCTCAGTTTAAATTAGCAAACACACAGTATTGATCAGTTATGGATACTATTTGCTAATAGAAGGGAATAAGAGAGAAAGTGGAAGATGAGTGTGTGTGTGTGTGTGTGTGTGTGTGTGTGTGTGTGTGTGTGTGTTTATTTTACGAAGTAGTCTCTCATAGTGTTCTTGTTCGTTGTTACGCTCTTTTGGTTCAACAGTTTTTTCGTTTGTGGTTTGGTGTTTGATATGGCGAGCGGAACCGGAGATACTTCCACGGCTTTAGGAACGCAGCGGAGCAGTCCTGAAAGGGTTGTGAACAGTTCCAGCAATAATTTGACCACTCTCGTGGAACTGCTTTTGGGCAGGGTTGATGCCCTAACACAAAAAGTTGACGCCATTACTGCGGCAGCTTCTAAATAGGATAATAGATCTTCTGGTTTGATTTCATCGCAGCAGAGTGACAACGATGATTTTTTCATTCCTAATGGGCAGCAATCACCCATTACAGCAACATCATCTACTATACTTACATCAACGGAACGGGTTATACAGACTTCGAATGAACAGCCCTGTCCTGTGATTACGCTATCTGGGGTACCAAATCCAGGTAACAATAACGCTAACTTTAATAATAACATTATCAATCAAAGGAACTGTAACCAGCAAGGAATACCAACAATGGCTGATTTTTAATGAACAATAATTTTTTCAGCCAAGGGTTCAGTCAGCGTAATGAACCTAATGTAAACCACATGACTGACACAAATGTATTAGGGATAAAATTGATGAATTTGACAATAAGTTATACAAATATAAAAACTGCAATTGGAAGTCGATATCTTACAGAATGTGTTATACACAAGGTTGTCCCAAAAGGACTAAGACAATGGCGTTTTCCATCTGGGCTGCTCGAACATTCTCTTCTTCACCAACTGCTGTTGGCATTGTTTGATCGACAAGGATCAATTCCTACAGGCTCTCATTGCTTTTATTCTAAAGATATTGCGATTCTTGCAGCTGATTTGGATGCCCTTGAAAAATACATTACTTCCAGTGATGATTTCTTGCGTTTTAAGTACGACTATTGTCGTATCTTTTCTAGCATTGAGGCTAGTATGGAGAAATTACTATTTAGTAAAAAGAAAAAATTAAGTCGAGATTTAACGGACTATGCGAATAAAACCGCTTATCCCAGGCCTCAAAATAAAACGCAGGTTATTCAAGGGGAAGTGCCCAATCAAACTGGACAAAATACGAATGTTATCCCAGTAGATAACACCAATAGTGATCAGTTATGGATACTATTTGCTAATAGAAGGGAATAAGAGAGAAAGTGGAAGATGAGTGTGTGTGTGTGTGTGTGTGTGTGTTTGTGTGTGTGTGTGTGTGGGGGGGCTGCTTACAAGCCAAAGCAGAGTGCTCTCCAGGGGAAAATGAATATTGGCTCAAACAGGTAGACACATACTCAAAGCTAACTTTAGCTGTTTGCAGACAGTTCAGACCCAGACTGCGCTTTTCTTATAAGAATGATAAAGGCGGTACCGCAGCTGAATATTTAAGAGTGGTGTTAGGTCTAGAAAAAAAGAGTACAGAGAGGAGTAAGCACTTTGAGATGGTAAAGATATATTAGAAAGATTACAGAAAACAAACTGAGCAAATAGCTACTGTATATGCAGGAAAATGTCTTGAACCAACTACTAGTATATGCAGATACTGAGCGCATTGGAAAAACATCTGTTAGAAAAACCTCATGACAGTTATGCAGTCAGAGATAAAAATATAGCGAGCAGCACTCTGTCGAGGTTGTCTAATATGATTCTATCCACCAGTAACAGCAAAATTATATAGAAATAATTAGACACCAGTATGAGCTGTCTACACACAACACAAGTACATGAATAACATTAGTGAACAAGGTGCAGCTATGCAAACAGACCATACTATTATACTAAAAACAACTTGGTGCAGATAAAATGCTAGCATGGCATAGTAACTTCCAATCATAAAGCATAAATCATATTAGATGTCTAACACAATTCAACATAAATATATACAGTTGTAAAATGTCTAACACAATTCAACATAAATAGGCATTTACAGTTGTAAAACACTTACTGGAGAGACCCTGAGCTCCTTCATGGGGCCTGTAGCAGAGTGGATTGTAGTTGTAAAAATGATGCCTGCCACAGGTAATATTTATTAACTTTGGGATTGTCTTAAGGTAATAAACAGGGAAGGGGGAGGGGAGAACAAGGGTGTGAGCAGACAGTTCTTTGTACTGCTGCTAATGAGCCAAAGCAAAAACAAGTTTGTGTTTAAGAAACAATCACAATTGACCAAGGACTGCTCTGAAACTGTAAGTCATTTATTAACCATTTCTCAGGTGGAAAAACAGGATAACCTTGTATCAGTAGGCTACTGTGGTCTCAGTTTAAATTAACAAACACAGAGTATTGATCAATTATGGATACTATTTGCTAATAGAAGGGAATAAGAGAGAAAGTGGAAGATGAGTGTGTGTGTGTGTGTGTGTGTGTGTGTGTGGGGGGCGGCTGCTTACAAGCCAAAGCAGAGTACTCTCCAGGGGAAAATGAATATTGGCTCAAACAGGTAGACACATACTCAAAGTTAACTTTAGCTGTTTGCAGACAGTTCAGACCCGGACTGCGCTTTTCTTATAAGAATGATAAAGGTGGTACCGCAGTTGAATACTTAAGAGTGGTGTTAGGTCTAGAAAAAAAGAGTACAGAGAGGAGTAAGCACTTTGAGATGGTAAAGATATATTAGAAAGATTACAAAAAACAAACTGAGCAAATAGCTACTGTATATGCAGGAAAATGTCTTGAACCAACTACTAGTATATGCAGATACTGAGCCCATTGGAAAAACATCTGTTAGAAAACCTCAAGACAGTTATGCAGTCACAGATAAAAATATAGCGAGCAGCACTCTGTTGAGGTTGTCTAATATGATTCTATCCACCAGTAACAGCACAATTATATAGAAATAATTAGACACCAGTATGAGCTGTCTACACACAACACAATTACATGAATAACATTAGTGAACAAGGTGCAGCTATGCAAACAGACCATACTATTATACTAAAAACAACTTGGTGCAGACAAAATGCTAGCATGGCATAGTAACTTCCAATAATAAAGCATAAATCATATTAGATGTCTAACACAATTCAACATAAATATATACAGTTGTAAAATGTCTAACACAATTCAACATAAATAGGCATTTACAGTTGTAAAACACTTACTGGAGAGACACTGAGCTCCTTCATGGGCCCTGTAGCAGAGTGGATTGTAGTTGTAAAAATGGTGCCTGCCACAGGTAATATTTATTAACTTTGGGATTGTCTTAAGGTAATAAACAGGGAAGGGGGAGGGGAGAACAAGGGTGTGAGCAGGGAGTTCTTTGTACTGCTGCTAATGAGCCAAAGCAAAGACAAGTTTGTGTTTAAGGTGTTAGCTCTTAACTTCCTGACAGACTTGAAGAAAGATATGTAGTTATTTTTGCCTTCTGTGACAATTTTAAATTCATATTCAGCTTTGAGTTTCTTAATAGTTTCTCTGTTTATTAGTTTGCTTAAGCGTGGTCTTGAAGCAGGTAAAATGAGACATATTGAAAGCATGAAGCAATTTCTTTCTCTTGTAATTTAATTTATTTATACAGCATTTCCACCATAGGAGTTTGTTTTAATTATCTCATTATATTTACTGCATACAGAGACTTCCTTATCAGTATAACTATTTAAGTGATAGGCACAGGTAGTGTGTTTAGCCATAGGAGCCATTGAGGGAAGATTACTGCTGAATTCATTTAGGTCATCAAATAACTGAAGACGGTTTGCACATGAGAAGTCCCTAAACACAGAGGTATTTGCAGAGGAAGTATCACTAGTTTTAAAGGAAAAGGTCATAATTAATTGGTCTGATTTAAGAAGGGTAGATGTGAAAGAAGTGGTCATATTTGCAAGGGCAAGATCAAGGGTATTGTGGATACTAGGAGAAGTTAAGATAGTTAAGCCTCCCTCCCTGCATCACCTTACTTGTGTGCTAACTCTAACCCGATATTATATATATACACATATATATATATATATATATATATATATATATATATATATATATATATATATATATATATATATAGATATATATATATGTTTCCACTATGAGTGATTGAAGTTCAACCTGCTGAGAATAAGTATTTCCAAACTCCACCCACCAAAAACAAAATGGTAGGAAAAAACACTTTTGTATGATTTTTTTTCAGAGGCACACCCTCCAAATTTATATATATCAACTCTTCTGTTGCACAATTAGAAGAAGGGGGAAATTACCCCTGAGAAGGGCATTGCTGCTAGCACAGCTCTCCGGCATAGATTTGCTTTACAACAGCTCCAATACTTGGCAGGTTGAACTTTTGGCAAATGAAGCTTGAGAAGTCAATCTGCATCCACGTGTAGATTACCACACACACACTCACACACACACACACACACACACACACACACACACACACACACACACACACACACACACACACACATATATATATAGATATATGTATATATGTTTCCACTATGAGTGATTGAAGTTCATCCTGCTGAGAATAAGAATTTCCAAACTCCACCCACCAAAAACAAAATGGTAGGAAAAAACACTTTTGTATGATTTTTTTTCAGAGGCACACCCTCCAAACTTATATATATCAACTCCTCTATTGCACAATTTAAAGAAGGGGGAAATTACCCCTGAGAAGGGCATTGTTGCTAGCATAGCTCTCCGGCATAGATTTGCTTTACAACAGCTCCAATACTTGGCAGGTTGAACTTTGGGCAAATGAAGCTTGAGAAGTCAATCTACATCCACGTGTAGATTACCACACACACACACTCACACACACACGCACATGCACACATGCACACAGGTGCGCGAACATGCGGGCGCACACACACACACACACACACACGCACACACACACACACACACACACACACACACACACACACACACACACACACACACACACACACACACACACACATACATATTTATCTTCTTCTCTATTGAATGATTGCATTGCTAACACAGCTGACATGAAATAAATGCCAGCTACACTGACACCTCATACATTGATAGAGTTTATCACTGTACAAAACTACTACATAACGTGTTAAACAAAGTAGAATAATATGATTTGTTGTAAGCAAAAAATAAAGCATTTAATATTCTTAAATAAACATTTTATAACAACAATAATTTTCATTTGGATGGTGGGAAGTCTGGATTTATAAAACAATATGGTTTATTAACTGAATTTTATCCTTGGAGGTGAGCCTTGCCATTATTTGTAAATCTAGCACTGCCCACTCTCAGTCAAGAGTTATTGCTGTGGTACTTGTTGAGGTGGGCTGTCTACCCAACTTGCTCTGTACATTACACTTAATTAGCCCTTCTTTTGCAGCTTTTCTCCTAAAGCCACCACTAAAAAAGGGCACCCATGCCCAGTCAGACTTTCCTAGTAAACAAATGTCAATAAATAATGTAATTAATTAATTAATTAATTAATTAATTAATTAATTAATTAATTGTTATGTTTTAGTTTATTTGATACAAATTAGTAAAATGTTTAAGTGTGAAGGTCTTCTTATTTGAGTGGTGGCAGAAAAAAAGAAACCCTAACTGAGAATTTGATTATAGAGGAAAAAATGTGTAACCACCATTGTCAAACGGGCCAACAGCCATAATAATAGTATTCAGTAGATGGTACAAAACTGATTTGAGTGAAAGGTTCTAAGAATTGAAAACTGGTTGTATATTTCAGGAATGAAGGAAGACTATACAAGAAAAATTGCAAGCAGCTGATATTGGTGAAATTGAGTGTTGACGTGTTCACCACCTTATCATGATGTAAGTTAAAGTGCAAAATACAATTGAAAAACTAGGTGGCCATGGATTAGCAGCTGACTGCAATAGAAACTAAGGCATACAGAAAGAATCTGAGCTTGACTGGAGTGTTTGAAAGTAAGGACTGACTATATTTATTGAAGGTTGGTACACTAACCTGACTTTATAAATCATCTCTGGGAATTAAAGAAGAGTCTTGGCTACCACTGACTGTCTCAGAAAAGGTATATGGTAAACCTAAAGTTATATTGGTGCAAGCAGTGTCTCCATATGAAAAAGAACAGGTGTTGCAGCTACTGTGGTAGCCAGGGAGAAAATGCACTGACCGAACATGTGCATTATGATTGCTTTGATATAATTTTTCAACAAAGACTATGGTTTATGGATGCTGTTAAGGAATGTACGAGATGTAAGTTAATGTAGGCTGACTTCCCTTGCAGCACTGAAGTTTTTTTTTCTACATTAGGAAGTACTGACTTTCTGATAATGCTGAAGATGCAATGCTTAAGTTAAAGGAGTTGTAAATTTATTCATTTTGTGAAGTAATGGAGACTGAATATATAAGAATTACAGTTCCTGGTGATGAGTTTGGTAGAAGTGGAACAGGAATTGAAGAGGCATCTGGAGACAAATGGAAAAGGAAGACAGTTTTTATGTAACACAATAGGCTAAAGATGGTAGGGAATGTTTCAGATCTCAATTTAATTATGAGGTATTATGAAGAGAAGCATTTATTAAATTTGATGATTAAAGTATAGTTCAGAGAAATAGTCTTTACTGAGTTGTGAAGTACCTTTGGTAAGACAAAAACTCTAAGGTTCAATTAATAAAATAATAAAATATTTTATAAATCTGCAGAGATGACCACTGACTGATAAAGAGTAAATACAATGAGTAATTAAGTCCTCTAACCTGATGGTCTTCTAAGAAAAAAAATTGGAATAACGAGACAAATTCAGTTAGGATAGATAACACTGTTTTCAACACTTTTATTGAATTATCACTTTAGTAACTGGCAAACATACATTTATATAAAAGAAAATGATCCAGATAAAAATGTTCACAGTTACAAACATTATGCATCATATATATTCTTTTTTTACAATTATAATCAAGCCATCACATAAATTGCTTAATTCTTGCCTTCTCTTAAACTTTACTCCTCCTCCAAAACATTATTCTGCATATAGTTTCCACAATTTCCATTTTTTTCTATATAAATTGCTCCGACCCTGAATCAACCAGTGCCCTGGGCCAGTATTATGAACCAGAGCCACTTCCTCTCAGCTCTTTAAGTGGAGAGCAAAAAAACAAAAAAACCCAAAACAAAACAAATAAATAAACAAAAAAACACTTCACTTTAATATGCCAGTCACTATATTGTAAGTGATCGGCTTGTTACAGTTACATCTACACTTTGCTGACACATCAGCCAGGTAGCCAGATGTATGACACCCCCTCCCCCCAACCCAGCCATCCAGGTCCCGTTTCTATGCCCTGCCCTCAACTCTCCTTCAACATCCATCCACCCATTTTTTTTTTCCATTTTTGCACATGAGGTTGGGGTATCACTTCAACAGTGACAATTATCTGGAGCCAAGATTTACACTGCCAGGTGGCTAGCCCTGCCACAGAATCCTCCTTCAACATAGTATATTAAAACAAATAATTTCTTCTTTAAAGCAACAGTTGCTACAGTTTATACCCTGCCTGCATGGAATACTTCAGAGCTCATGTTTTAGTTAAACAAATTCTTCCTTTTGTTTAAATTGTAGCAAACTGCTTGCTACAAATGTAGCAAACAGTTGCTACAGTTTATACCCTGCCTGCACAGAACACTATAGTGCTCTTGTTTGTGTTAGTTAAAAAGAAAAAAAATATTTTTAATCTGTAGCAAACTGCACCTTGCCTGCACACAGCACTACAGTGATAAGGTTTTATTAAAAAAAAAAAAGATATTCCCCAGGATTCTATAAAATCCATGTAGGCTAAGTGTAGAGCCTACAAGGAATGTATCCATGTACACAGCCATGGTTCCTCCTCGGTAGCGCACCATGCATATTAGTTATGGTACACTGCCAAGAGAGATCACAGTAACATGGATATTGAATCCATGCAAACAGCAATGTACAGGCTGTCCTGTACTTGTGGTCTGTCCAGAAAAATGCTAGACTCATGGTAAGCACACAGAAATAATCCTTCTAATGTACGTTGCGATGGTTTAAATATTTTTGTGACGTTTTCTATTTTTTTTTAATGTGCCTGTTTGCACAGCATGGCACAATGCTTAGTGATGCTGAGCTGTGCTTATAGATACACAGCAGACACCTGCCATATATCTAAAAATTGAAACCAAATGTAATCAATTATTTATTTTTTTAAATTTCTGCTTGTTTGCGCAGCATGGCGTGATGCTTAGCAATGCAAACAGGCACCTCATTAGTTTATATTAAGATATACCAGTAGTCTGTACTATCCAGGTGGTTAGATAGGTTGAGTCACAACCTACAGTATAGTAGGTCTTGGGTTCGAGTGCTGAGCAGTCATACCTTTTACATTTATTGCTGTGACCATGTGTCATGTGACTGAAATGTCAGTTTAATTTAAAATAAAAAAATGTTACATTTCATAAGCTGTGTGATGCTAAGCACCACTTAAACATGGTCAATGGTCTATTTCTGTTTGCATGTTGCTAAGCTCTGCTTAAACATGATTGTGTGAGTTTGCGCGCAGCTAAGCAACGTGGTACTTTTTTTTAAAGTTACAGTACGACGTGTTAAGGCAGGAATGCAGCCTATATTAAGGCCAGTAGGTGGGAATTTCACACCATTCATTGAAGTTTTCACTTGGCTAATGATATGCTGGATGTTGTTGAGGGAGCGTGCTTTGAAGTGCAGAGGTGGAGTGTGCTGGAGTCCAGAGTGTCTATTGGACTTCTGGTTAGGCACTATGAACCCTGGCTGCTGCAAGGTGATTACCAGGGCTCAGAATATAAGTCTGAGGCCTGGGATCATTTGGCTAGGGAACTTAACAGTGCTACTGGTATCCCACACACTGGCAAGAAGTGTCATCACCTCTACAACAACCTGAAGTGGAGAAAGAGAGGAACCTTGGAGACCTGGGTCCAAGAAGCTTGGGCTGGGAAGACCCCACAAATATGTAAGTATATTTGGCATTACTTTGGAAATGTTCAAGCTGAATCTGTGCAAAACTGGTATGCATAATAGTTTGCTTCTCTTACAACAGCTGCAGAAGAGTGAACAGTCAGTGTCCAGCCCCATGCAGGGTGGCTGGCCAGGATGAGGCATGAGTGTGGTAAGTAGGAAAATATCAAAGTATTAACCTAATGCATAACGTAATGTCAAAATAACTTATTTACAGAGTTAGCAGTCACAACAGTGAGGTATGATATACCTGGGAAATGTAATATGCGTAGTGATGAGTCACTGCCTACCTGAAATGGTTAAGCAAGTTAAATCAAGAAAACATGCAGTACTGTTTAGTATAGCATCCAAACATTGGTTGATGATGGGGTCTACACAGATTAACAGTCACTGTTCTGCTCTGCTCATTGTGTGAAATATGGTGTAGGTCGCACTCATGTAATAACAAGAGTATATGGGTTATTTCTTAGAGGTCTGACACAGTTATCCATGCTGTACATGCCAGACTTGAAGCAATAGTAATCAATATATTTTAAAAGGTGATGGTGCTGTGATATGTACTGTTTTTAAAGAAATAAAGCGTTCAGTACTTTGTTATTCACTGCATGTGTGTTCTAACCTGGCTCCAGTCAATTGTAGAAAGGACATGAATAATGAATGCAGAAAGATAACTGCCTGATAAATGTAGTGCAATACCTACAGTAAGGTTCAAGCCTGTGTTCTGCCCATTTTGTAACAATAATGCTGTGTATTTCACCCACTCGAGGAACAAGATATATGGGTAAGGTAGCTGAAGTTCTGGCCAGATATGCATGAATATAAATGCCAGATTTTAAGGTGCATTATCAATAAAGCTTAAAGCAGGAATGTGCTTTGATAAGGACTATTTCAAATAACTGTGCAGTATGCCTGTAGCACTAAATGTACACTCTAATATGACAGTAGTCAATTGTGAAAACAAATTGAATAAAGCAAAAAACATAATGATAAATGTGCAATACCTACAGTGAGGTTCAAGCCTGTGTTCTGGCCATTTTGTGACAAATGATGCTATGTATTCCACCCACTTGAGGAACAAGGTATACAGTTAATGTAGCTGATGTTCTGGCCAGATATGCATGTATATCAATGCCAGATTTTAAGGTCCATTATCAATAAAGTTTAAAGCAGGAATGTACTTTGATAAGAAGTCTTTCAGATAACTGTGCAGTATGCCTGTAGTCACTAAATGTGTGTTCTAATCTGACAGCAAGTGTTAAATTTGTGCACATTTCCCTGGAGTCACAGGTTGTGGGTTCTAATACCATAGCAGACAACTAAGTGTTCAGTGGCTGTCTAGTCTACTTAGTGTACATGGATATACCTCTCAACTGTCATGATTTTTAAAAATGTAATGAGTAATGCCCCATATGTGTGGTCCTTGATTTACTAATAAATGACATTATTTGGAATGCAATTCAGTGGCAAATGTGTTATCACAACACCTTGCTACTACTACTAATGTATGAGCACACTGTGTTTAACTGTTCCCAGTAGGTGAACAGTTCCACCATGTGTTACAGCTTGGTCCATACTGTCCCATGCTAAAAGGTTGAGAGCTATGTATGTGCAGCATCATCTATACATTAGTTGCATTCACTGTACTTCCAACTGACATTGTACATATGTACAGGTATGTAGTAGTAGTCTGTGTAGTAATATTACCTGCAAAGTTACTAATGGTATTTTTCTCTCTCCCACCCCAACCCTTCTTTTCTTTAATTTCTTAATGTTATTTATTATTATTATGATTTCATATTAATATATATCTTTTTGTAACAACCTGTTATGTTAGCCTTATGTATAATTTCAAATTGGTTTGCTGTTAAAATAACTGTGTTAATGTTACTTACTGTTGTTTTCCTTATTATAATTCTTCATATTTCATTTGATTACTCATTATTATGTTCTATAATGTTACTGCTAACATCTGTTTGGTTATGTTTATTCTCATCTTATGGTTATATTTATTTTCTACGGCACGACAAGGTAGGCTGGTTCCCGGTGATCCCCCTACCTTGGCTCCCCCAGCTGTGGCACTGGGGCCTAGCACATCTGGGCTACAGCCTGGTGGTGCCGCCTCTGCTGCCCCTGCACTACCTGCAGCATTGGGTAGTTCTGTCCCACAGGCCAGGGCTGGGCACTCCTCTGGGAGTGGAGGTGGAGGGGTGATTTTGTCGCCCATGAGGAACTGCCAGGTATAGTGCATGGGTTGCTGCACCAAACTCTCTGTGCACACCTATGCCAGATGGAGAGCATGACACCCATCCTGGTGGGGCAGCCCCACCCCAGAAGCTAGTGTCCACCACTGCCACCACAAGGGCAGTGAAGGAGCAGTGCTGACAGTCCCATGAGTAAGGACTTGAGTCACACTGCTGCTGTGTGTGACACAGATGGGACTGAGATTCCACAACATCCTTCCCATCCAAAGTGTTCACACCCCATCATGTGTCACACACCAACCCTGTCTGCTGTCTTGTCTGTCTGCATAAGCTTCCTCACCTCCCACACATACCTATGTTCCTTCCCCAACATTCCACTCTCACTTTAAAAAAATGTAAGCACCTGTCCCCCCAAAAAAATCATCCCATACATAGCTCTCCATTTCCACACATGTCCACTGGACACACTTAACTTGGTCTAATCGGCTTGTGAATGCACTTCTGTTGTCCCCACCCCTCTCTCTTGGGGTGACAGTCCAAAATCAGCTAACAAATCTATTAAAGTGCACAGTTGTTGCTATAGAAGAAATGGATAGCTATGGTTCTTTCCTACACCCTTCCTGGACATATTTACCTGCCTTTTACTGTTTTTCCCCTGCTTGCACCCCATTTTACCACTGTCCTATCTCCCCTTTTTTCTTTTCTTTAAAGATTTTTTGCATGATGCGGAATGACGTGCCACATTGTTTAGCTATGCTAAATAGAGCTACATTGATATATGGGTGTGAAAAATATTAATCATGTTCAAAAAGTACACCTGCGCCCAATTTCGGACCCAGGAACATCGCACTTGCAGAACAGTAGATCAACCCGACAAGCCGCACAGCTGTTAGTTAACACTGGTGTTTTAATTAAAACATAGTAATTCTCAAGTTCCCATCATTAAGTGTGTTTCAGTGATGCTGCACTAAGTTCCACACTGCGCAAATCATCTAAAAGAAAAATAGAAAAATAATAGTAATTGGGACTCTAGGACAGAAATACATCAGTATAAAGCCATACACATACATAGAGACATAATTGAGGTATCTAATAGTAGGTAACCCTGCAATTACATGTACAACATGTAAAATTGTACTTGCTAAAACATGAATGGAAAAATACAATGTTAATTGGGATTCTGGTAGACAAATACAGCACTCTAAAGCCATAGACATAATAGTACATGTAAGTGAGGTATGTAATAGCAGCTAACTGTGGAATGATATCTACAACATGTAAAATTACACTTACTGTAACACTGACTCAGCAGCTCAGTATGTAAAATGCATTGACCACATTAGTTTTTGGCACATATGGTCCTGGATTCAACTACAGCTGCGACTAGCACTGAAAATACATTTATGTGGACATCAACATTATAAACTGTGATATGTATGTCTGTCTCATCAACTATTTATCCACCCAAAGCAGTACAGTTTGAATGTCTGCTTCTAAATAATATCAGTCAAAGGCCTACAGATAGGACCACTCTTACCTACTCCTATTACAACAGTACCAACTGCAGAAAATGTCAGGTCATGTATTAATCTGCATTCCCAGAGGATTTTACAGTGTGTATTGAAATTCTGGGCCAGTACTATCAGACTGCGGCCCACAGTGATTTGCTAGTGATATTGCAGACAACCACAGCTACACAAGTAACATACATATATAAAGGTTGTGTTAGACACAAGGGTTGCCAGCACGCATGTAACAGGGGACTACTATGACCTATGACATAACACGTGACATGGTAGTTGCCCAACTGTGTGACATAATGGTTAATGTAACCCCTACCTTTTACTAGGGCACACCACGCATTTTGTCTTTTATGCTGTGACTGATAGCTTTGGCTAATATACTTACCTTGAACACATAACCTAATTTCCAGTGGAATGGGTTCCCTCCATCTGGCTCTGCCTATACAAAAAGGCTGCCACAGGCCCCACACTTACTCTTAAAGCTTGTTGTCCTGAAAAGTGTTCACCCTCTCTGCCTATGCCTATTGCCTGCAGGATTGGCTTCAGCTTCAGCCTGTAGCACACACATCTGTATGTAAAAAGTAGTTGCTATAGACATTCTCATTGTGATGATATAGTATCTTTACCCCGGTAATTTCCACACAAACATATGAGAAAGGGGTTGAAATCTACATTGACCCTTATATCTTGTTCAGTGGTTGCATGAGATTAGCTGATTATACTGAAGCTGTGTTGGCTGCAATTAGCATTACAGAAGCACAGATTGGTTCAGAAGCAATCACTTGCTAATGAGAACCATGTTAAAAAGGCAAACACCATGCTAGGGGAAGCATTGTGTATGAGAGTTGCTTTGCAGGATGAATTGTTGGCACAACATTTATATAGCTGTACCTTTCAACAGAGGAGTATTGTACTCCATCAGGTATGTAACCATTTTGTTTCCAACATAATGCATATTTTTGAATATAGTAATTCATCATTAAATCTTTCTAAGAACTGTACTGATGACATGTCATCGATCTCCACATGTGTTACACCTACAGAGGAACTAGTGTACAGTAAGGGTAGAATGGTTTGTGTTAATTAGGTGCACTGGTCTCCTGGAGATTTCCCTTGATAGCAGTTGTAATAGTAGACTGCTATTTGTTTGGCATGGTTGTGTTCATATATTATAGGGTTGGGTTAGCCTTAGGGGCCACACTACAATAGACTCCTGTGTCAGGTGTGTGATCATACATCAGTATCCATCATGGCACAAACAGGAATAGCTTGCTATTGCTACAATCCTATGTGCATCCACACCCTTTGTATGTTTGCACACTGTTGAGTATGACATGTGTAACCTAGCAGTGAATAGTGCTAGCCATCCTTTATTGATGTATCTCTACATACTGTACTTCCACGTATGTGATCCTGACATGTGTTCCCATTTTCTTGTCTCTCAGGAAATATGAATCCTGATGCAAGGGCCCTTTTACAGATGCTGAAAAATAAAGTAATCCAGGAAGGATTGCGTCAACCCCATCAACACCTGCTGTCCAGGGGGAGGGAAAACAGGGATGAGCGGGCAGCATTGTGCGCTGACCTGGTCTGTGATGTGAATGCTATTGTTCACCAGAGCAGGACATATGAGCAGGTGCGACACCATGCAACTGACATAATCAATGCCACATGCAGAAGAGCAGTGGAAATGGCCAGGGATCATGGTGTCACTGGTGGAGGCCCTGCGGCAGAACAACTACTGTCAGCCACTGAGGAATTCCTGGCAAACCTAAGAACACAGTACAACTCCCAGGCATCCATCACACAGTATGTTGTGGATGTGGGTGCCACCATCTCCAAGCAAGAGGAGCGTCCAGGTATGCTTAGTTGGATCAGCAGTGAATAGTGTAGCATTCAGTGTGTCAGGGTGTGCAGAGGTATATGTGGGTGTCATGTGTAGGTTTTTTTGGGAGGAGAAGGAGGTTAGCACCACTTTGAATGACATGCTTAGACTGTGATCGCTATAACAATTAACATGGTAGCTACTGTAAATGTGGGATCTTTGGATGTAGTACCTTGTTATAGTGCAACATGTGGTGCTGTTTACATTACCTCTCCCTCTAATTTCCACTGGACCATCTTGAAGCAGATGAGGCCAAGCTCCTGCTCCTGGTAAACACAATACTGTTTTGTTAGAGATGTAGATTTAGTGCAATGTATTCACTAAAGTGTCATCCCAGGCCTGCTGGATGCATTGATGTACTGTCTGTATGATTGCCAACTACACAGTTTAGAATCATATCTATGCCTTGTAGGTGTGAGCACACTGATAGATTTCACTGTATTATCAGGACATTGCAGAATTCCTTATGTGTCAGCTTTGCAGAGTTTTGACAGATTTCAACAGTGTACATTATTGTTGGTCATGAGATTCCTGTGTAAAGAGCTTTTTACTATAAGAACTACAGATGCTTGTTAGAAAAGAATGCCCTTCTGTCATGCTATATGAGGCTGGGGGTTAAACAAGTCTGTAATAGGGACACCAGTGTATGCAGCTTAACAAATATTGCAACAAAGTACTGCAGAGCATAATAGTGCAGGTACTAATGTACTGCTTTTCCCTTCTTATCACAGGTGACCGAGGGGGGGGGTTGGTCTCTGTCCCCTTCACAACCTGATGTCAGTGTCTCATCAGACTCTGATGATGATGGTGGGCAAGGCAAGGCACATGTGGGGGTAACAGGGGTTGAATATGTCACAGAGGTTGATATCCCATTCTGCCCTCATTATCATCAAACACAGTCAGTCTGCCTCTGTATACCTAGTCCACTGAGGCCACAGATATTGGACAGTCAAATGGCAGGGCATTGAACAAAAAAGTGTGGCTACTATGGCTGCAGTGAGTGTTGATACTGGCCATAGCCCAAGAGCTGTTGTCTTGTAGGAGGCATGTTCTCCCTCCACCACCTGTTGCAGGTGTCTCATCATGTGTCAACTGGCGTATGTTTACGGCTGTCATGGAGGCACAGACACATTCCAAAAGGAACTCCAGACGAATGCTCAGGGTTTTGGATGCAGCATAATCTGACATTAGTGACTGCCTCCACTGTGTTGCTGATACCCTGGATCTGTTGACTGATGCAGTGGAAAGACGGTGGTCTCAGACAGATGGAACACTATCTACCTTGGGATGCACATTGTCTGTGTTGGAACATCTGGTTAGAGTTGATCTTCAGACCCATTGATGTAGGTCAGCAACTACATCAGCTGAGAGTACACGTAACTGTGCACAATCATACTCCCATAGAGGCAGTATGTCCAGTGATCCAGAGGGGAGTGTGCTGTCCACATCAAGACATGGCAGGCCATGGGCTCATAGTCTTGGGCATTCCAGTGGAGGACACATTCCCAGCAGACAGCAGTCACCCTCAGGTAGTAGCCCAACCTCTGACCTTGGGCATGGAGGTGCCAGTGCAACTCCTGGCAGAGCCAGTTTCCATGTTCAAGGTGGACACGGTGAACTGTCAGCTCTACCATGCATGCCTCACAGCTGTCCAACATACAGACAAGTAGGGCTAGCACGGAGCTTGACTGTGTTCACGTAGACACTCACACACTACTGTCATACTCAGGTGATCTACAGACACACACGCCACATTTCCATGGTCCATCTTGCCTGCTTCCCTTCCTGACTCACACACACGCCTGACAACCTATTGGGTCAGCCTAGGCCTCCTGCAGCCCCACAACACTCCCTATGTACATGATGATACCTGTGTCACATCCCTGTCATCCTTGTCATCCATGCAGGCAAATTAAGCTATGTGTTTGATGTACATGGTAACTATATAAATTACTATGTATTTGTTTAATCCATTGTTACCTTTGACATGCCACTTGGACTGGTCACTGAAATATATTGTATGTTGCCATTTGTAATGAGTAAACCACATTATTTTGTGTACATTACATTGGATTATGTTATAATGGCTGTATACTTACACAATGAAAGGTGTCTGATTGAACTGTTTATGTTTCAGTTTTAGGTTGTGTAGGACACATCTATGGGTACACAGGTACAATGAACCCATAGACGTCAGAATACAGGATGGAATGTCAGCATAGAAGGAAAATGTCTTCAGACAGGCAATGCAATATATTTGCATGGCTTCATAGATTCATATGCGTATAGTAGGCTAACATGAACAATAGCTTCTTTCAGCCTAGTCATGCATCCTTAATCTCTGACAAGGACTGTTATCCATGATGAGTGTACACAGGGTTTTGGGAGCTGACACATCTACAAACTGTGGCATGGGAGATGAACCATCTACAATTTCCCTGTGTCCATTAGACACATGTGTCCTACACCAGTTATGATTGTCTTATCCTGCATCCCATGCTGTAACTTGCACATGATGTGTATTACAATGGAAGTATGCTTCACATGGATGGGGAGCCTATTACATACAGGGTGTAGTCTCTGGGTTACATACCTGTATCTCCAGCATGTCCTAATTATACCGCAGTTAAGGTGTAGGTCAGTAGAACAGGTGCTTCTTGTGCTACACCTTTCTTGGATATGCAAGAGGTACACAGTGGGTTCTGACACTTCCCTGTATGGTAGCCATTCACTACCCCTCCAAAGAATGTAGGAGACAGAATACACAGTTACGGCCTTGACACAGTCAGCATAGGACATGTTATGTACACTAAGCATTGGTTTACTATGGAACCTCTGTGGCTATTACAGTTGTCATATATGCCTGTGTGGGTAAATACCAAAGGTTGTATTCCACTCAATGATAGGTTTGAAGAGTGCCAAATATGGTGTAACAGTGACAGTCTGGGATTTACATGCCATACATTTCTCTATAGGTTGTGCAATATTGACTGAATCCCCACATCTTATCAACCCTTGAAAGTCAAAGGCTAGATCATTGTCAGTGTCCATATATCCCTGAGTACTGGGTCAACTGTTGGAGGTGTGCAGATAGTACAGTATTTACCAGGGGTGAATGACTTCCCAAAGGATGGTATTGTACATTATTTGGCATGTAGTAATTGTTAGTGGCAACAACTGAATGTGTATATCAGCCCATCCTGGGTAACTGTTGGTTCTGTGTGGGATTCAGTGACAGCTCGTAATTTGCAATCATCTGCAAATGTAGTCCGTCTGAGGTCCCTAACAGTGGCCGTGACTGCACAGAAGGAAATGGCTAGAGGGGTAGTCCCAGGAATGATTTGTGAGGGAAGTCCACTGGTGACTGGCTTCATTGTAGCGGTGGACTACCCAATGCTATCATCCCGGAAAATGATGGACAGACACTTGGTTAGCCACCGGCTGACGTACTATTTTGTAGATATCCTGTACACTTTGTCAACAATACCTGATGGCCTAATAGTGTCAAAAGCCCTGGCATGCCATGGTAGGTAGAGTGACTCATTTTCCCCTCATCCATTGCATAGTTTATCAGTCAGTGAGGTCCACAGGTTAGGGTAGGTACAGTATGATCTGCTCATGACCCAAACAAACTGGGTTTAGTCCGCTGTCTGTAGGGGAACTAAGTTGTTACTGATCATTTCCATGATATTTTTGTTAATAGCTTTTCATATGAGACTACTGGGACATCTGGGGACAGTGCATGTCACTGCATGCTAGTTGTCCTGTGTGCAGCCCAATACTGCAGTTGATTCCATCATGGTTTCCAAGAAAATAGTCATCCACAGTGTTTGTGTCTGAACAGAGAACAGGCAAACAATGGAGAGGAAAGTAATACATACACTCTGTGAACGTTGGGAGGGGGGTTTTACACAGTTCTTCTGCAATTAGACACTACTCAAGCAGTGTGTACTGCAATGACACAATTACCTTGTGAAGAATGCAGAAAAGAGGGTGGTCCCATGAATTGCTGGTGCCTGGAAATTATCACTGCTGGTCTCACCAGAACCAGTCTTCCCTGGGATACTATGCACCTATACTGTTCCTCTCACCAGAATCAAAATGTGAGTACCAAGCTCTAGATGAGAAGCAAGCCACAGCCTGTCTGTTCATCCACATAGTTGTCCCATGTCATGCAAGGTTCTGTAGGCTTGACATACCCTTTTCCAGGTAGATGCTTTGATTAGCAACCAGAGCACTCATGTCAGTGTGCATGCATTATGCCATGTGTTCTGGTGTTGTTAGGATTTCACTAGGGTACTGACCAGATGGTGTTTAGGAACACATCTGCAGTGTCACAATATAATGTTCAATGTCAGGTTACATACACATTAAAGGTTGCTCAAACAAGCACCACAGCAGCAGTGATCCATCTTCGGTGACAATTTCACAGCAATACATGCAGCCTGACCTTCAACAGCTTAATAGTGGACATCTGCATGACATGGATCCAAGGCCTACTGCACAGGACTGGTCACCTTTGGCCAAAGTGTGTGTACCTCCAGCATGTCCTATGTATGTCATACTGTACAATTCTGTTACCGGAATGTCTGTGTTCCCACATCATGCCACACTATATCCACTCTGTGTGGTTGTTTGACAGCCATTACAGAATTGCAAGTCCAAAGTTATGCCCGCAATTTTGAACAAGTTCTCGGTGCATGCATGGACATCCACATCTTCACTGTGCCTACAGACAGAGTGTTTGACAGTGTCAACCCCAAGGGTCTAGCAGCATGACCATAACTTTGCCTGAGTTGAACACTGTCACATTTGTAGGTACGGTATTGAGACCATGTCTAATAACAGGATTATGGGTAATGCAAGGGCCACATGCCTGGCAAAGCATCATACTCACTCAACCATGTAATGGCACACTGTCAGGTGCTCCTTTACCTTAGGAGAACTATATAAATGTGATATTTTACATTTCAGCATCTGTCAGGCCACTGCCTAATGATGGCCTGCTGTGATGTACGCACAAGCAAGACTCTACTTCTAAGGGCATTATCAATGACTGCAGAATGGATGTGGAAAGCATCTCCAACCCTTTACTAATATGACAAATAAGCATAATGTGTGAGAGATGTGACTATATTACAAATCTTGATTCCATGGTGTCTAAAACACCAGTCAGTACATATGACAATGAGCAGTTTGCCAACATGCACACCTCAACTCCTACTCCACCCACACCTGCATGTGTGGAGCTCCTTACCACATACATGCAAACAACAGACACCTCAGAAACTCAAATGGAAGCCCACTACACATAATCAGATCTCTGTAGAACATAGCACACATAATAGCTCATGAACCACTGTCTCACTGGTGAAAGACCTGAGGTACACCACATCAAACTATTAGTCATAGGTGACTACATCATGAGACACACTGATGTCCCTCTCACCAGGCTACATATGGGAGAGTTCACAGTTAGCTGTCAGTAAAGTGCCAATATTCACCATACCACACATGCACGCAAGTGTCAACATCAGGTAATGGTATGATGACTTCATAGTTCCTGTTGGTGTATACAGCTGTAGACATAACTCACCGAACTGTATGCAGAGACATAACTGAGCTTATGGACTCTGTGTCTTCAGTGGGTATGCTCATAGCATTCAGCTGAATTTGACCTTCATGCAGGATCATGGCTCAATGCACATGGAAAATGACTGCAGTCAATAATTGGCTTAGTGTGTCGTGTTATTGTAAGGGGATCCACTACATATCAGCCTGGGATGACTTGCTGAACAGACCTTGCTGCTTTGCCAGAGATGGTCTTCACCTATCACTCCTGTGATTTAGTGTACTAGCCAAGGTTGTTGATATTCCCATAGTTCATTCTATAGGCAGTGTCCCCAGGAAAAACTTTCCAATGAGAAAATGCCATCTTCAAACAACATCACAGTTATGCTGCTACACGCTAGGAATGCCAACAATTACCTGCACTCACTGGAAGGTGTCCCTACCTTGGAATATGGTGACATTAGCACAGTCACAGACATCTGGTTGAAGGCTATGGACAGCACCACAGACATACCAGGCTACATATCCTTCCAAATTTTCAGACCTCAAACTGACAGTGTGCAAGGTAATGCAGGTGGTATATACATACTCAGTAAAGATAGATACACACCCAGATTGGGTGCACAGTGTGATTCCCTGGGAACACTGCAGGTGCTATACACTGCTGGAAGTGCACCTAATCAAGTGACTGCCAGCTACAGGAGCAGCTCCATGATGCAAGACACCCATTGTGCTTATTTGAATGTACTTGTGTCTATCACAATACATCACAACACCATGGTTTGGGGTGACTTTCAGTACCCACCAACTGTGTTGATTAGTCGTGATCAATCTCACTTTACCAACGGTTAGTCCACATCCTTAAATGAAATGTCCTGGACCAGTGTCATGACATCCCCACAAGGGGAGACAACAGACTGCATCAGGTGCTTCCCAATATGGGTGACCACTGCAGCACCTCCACTGTGAGGTCCTCCCTGGTGAGATTGCACCACAAATTGGTCTCATTAACAGTAAGTATCACAGTTGAACCTCCCTGTAGCAATAACAGTCATATAATTCAACCAAGCAAATTATAACCTCCTATGGGATGGTATAAGTAGCTTGACTGCACCCTCCCCAGACAGCTATGCTGAGCTCTACAACAATGATTTATGCAAGCACCTGTACAACTGCATAGACTTGACTATATCTGACAGGAGGGAAACAAGCTTCTCATGGCACAGAAAATCTGCCTAGTGGACAAAGGTCTATATTAGAAAGTCGACTGCTTACTTACCCGAACGCCTAAACATCGACCAGTCTTCATTGAACCATGAAAACATCGATCATCCAGAAGCGCAAGTGGAAACATCGAATCATCATGGTTGGCCTTCTGCAGTATAGCTACATAAGGTAAGTGTGCGATAGTTACAGACCTTAAGGTTAGAGTGCAGGTTAAGGTAAGTGCATAGATGGTAATGTATGTTAGATTTAGTGTAGGGTTTTGTTAAGTGTATGTCTGTGAATTATTTAGTTTGTTTGGGTTTAGCTTTTTAAGGTAAGTGTGCAATAGTTATGGACCTTAGGGTTAGGGTGCAGGTTAAGTTAAGTGCATACATGGTGGTATATGTAAGATTTAGTGTAGGGTTAGAAGTAGGGTTTAGTTTAGGGTTAGAAGTAGGGTTTTGGTTAGTGCATGTATGTGGTTTAGTTTGTTTGTGTAGGAAGTATGTAGCAGGTGGTGGGGTGGGACAAGTATGAGAGTTTGTCTTTTTAAATTTCGCGATTTAAAGCATTCGGTGTTTGTGCGGTTCAATGATGATGGGTTGACGTTTTGGTATTTGATGAAGTAAGCGGTCAACTTTATAATATAGACCCGGTGGACAAGTGCCATTATCAGGGTGGTCAATAACAGGTGGACATTGTTGTGTGACAGTGCATGAGTGAGACAGTGGCTCATTGTTTTTTAGTGTTCTAGCTGATATCACAGGATTTGGGAATAATGTCCAAACCAGGTTAAATTTTTTGGAAACCACCTTCATTTTTAATTTTAGAACTCTATATCCGGTGGGTTTGAATCAAGAGATATCTATGCAATTTCATTAATTTTCTTAGTCTAAGTGGAAATTAATAGATTAACTTATATATATTTATTAGTAGATATGTATTTATTTAATGTTTAACAAATATAATGAATTTTATTTTTATAACTAACTTATTCAGTTATCATGTTCTATATATTATGCTGGATTTGCATTTCACTAGGTGCTGTATGTGTTTAAGGTTTAATTGTTTAATTGTTTAATTAATGGAATAGGCTTATAATGTATTTGAATTAGAATATTATAAAAACTGTGATTTTTTGGATGTATAATATCCCATGAAGGCGAATAGCCGAGGTACCAGGAGGAGTAAACCTGAGGGTGTTATATCTATCACTGTGTGTTGTGTTTTTTATTCAGTAGTTGTAGGTTCATTGCAGAAGTTTTCATTTTGTTTGGATTGTTCTGTGACAGTTGCAGTAAGGGAGCCCCTCTAACATGGGAGCACACCCTCCTCAGCTAAAACAAGCAAACAGTGTTGTACTGACATCCTATAAAAGAAAGTATGTGACAAAATTAGCCTCCTCCACAAAGGATGACCAGAATCCATAGTGCAGTTACATGTGTAATCCAAGAGAAAAGGCCCAGATTGTTGGTGAACTTATACCTAATGATACTTCATATAATGAGCCTGTAGACATGGCTAACCTGCTGTCCGACAGGTTCTGTGACAACATCACTTCCCTGTACCCACCACATGTACCACATGACATCCCTACATCCTGTCCCATACCTTCTATATCTACAGGCAGGTCATAAATGGCCTCTCTAAGGAGGACACAGCATCTAATGGCCCTGTTAACATCTCAGGCTGTGTCCTATATGGGAGCCAACAAGGATTACTAACAGCATTGTGAACTCCTTGCAATCATAGTGTAACCATTGGCTGCATCCCAGCTGACTGAGAAATGGCAACTGTTATCCCCTTGCACAGATGTGGTGCATCCATTGACCACAGAAGCTATAGACCTATTAGCCTGAGTAGCAATATCTGTAAGCCCATGGGGCAAATCATCATGGACATAGTCAGCAAAGATAAATGTAATTTACAAACAGTTGACCCTACACAGTTTGGATTTCTGAAAGATAGATCATGTCTGATAAACCAGGTGGACATGTGTGAGGCGGTCACCAAGGACCTGGATGAGGGGACATCTGTGCATACAATCCCCCTGGACTTACCCAAGCTGTGTGACACTATCCCCCACTCAGGCATCATTGACAACATCACCAAAGTAGACATCAACAGTAATGTCATTAGAGGGGTCACTAAGTGGCTTACTGATAGTACTCAAACTAAAAATAGGGGACTCCACCTCAACAGCTGATCTGTAACCAGTGGTATACCACAGGGCTCAGTCATTGTTCTTTTACTGTTTGGAATCGATTTAACCACAGTATAAGCACAGCCTGCATGTCTGCGGCTGACAAGGTTGGCTGATGCCTGCAAACTGTGGGTAGTCACAGAATCTCCCAGTTATGTCAATATCCTACAAGAAGGTCTTCATGGGCAAATGCATGTTGACCTACTCATGGCATAAATTCCATGCAAATATGTATGTAGTATCATTCCCATTGCTAACACCAATCTGCCTGGTAAGTAGCACATCAGAAGCAACACCTGGTGTACATACTCAGGGGTGATATACCTGGGCACACAGGCTTGGCCACAAAGGTTTACACCTACTTTACTTACATCACAATGTCTCCCCAGTGGTAAGAAGGGGATTATATGTTGATCATGTCATAACTGAGAACACAGTCACCCTAACATGACATAGGTATAATCTCCATGTAGTCTTTCCTCAGCAGGCCAGTATCTGAGTGCAATGGCCATTTTGTCAGGTACCTTTACAAGCACTAGTGGCAATTGCACATAGCACAACTGTGCTTCACAAAGGAACTTTAGGTCATCAGTATATGTCCTATGGGGATCATCTGACATAACTCTCATTGTAGTCTGTGTGAAATACACTACTCAGAGGTGATCTCTGCCTTGCATACAGGGCAATGTGTGACCCTGCTTTATTGGAAATGCTGCATATATGTGGGTGGAATGGTACATGTATTACTCACTGTAAGGACATTAACCTGGTATGTGACATTACTATCACATGTTGGTGGAAGACAAACATGTCTACAGGCTTTAAAATACCTTAGAAATAGACTCCCACCTAATGGCAAACAGAACAGCTCATTGTCCCTCCCCAGATGCAATCTGTCTGATTGCCTGTGTGACTATTATTTCAGCATATGCCTTCTGCCTGCATCCCTTGTGGACAGAGGCAATATGTGATGATCATATAAATAAGGGTAAAAAATTTGTCTCAGATTGTAAAGACCTAGGGCCAGTATGCTAGTAAAGTCCAGTGATCCCATACACTGTTGTAAAATGCTCTCACATCCACACATGTGGCTACAGTGAGAATAGCACCACTACCAATTAATGTTTACAGAACACTGCATAGCACACACACGCACACTCTAAGGTGGCTATAATCAGATTAGAACCCCTACCTATTTAATGGTACACACTTACAGATCACAGTACTTAATGCACAGGCCACATCTCAAGTCTGTTATGAACATCTGTTTGGGTAATCTTATGCTAGATGGCATCAGCATGCCTTGTTGTGGTCAGGAATTTGGAGGCCTATGTCACCTGGTACAGAAAAAATACTGCAAAACCCTACATCTTTCTAATTCAGTGTAGCAATCATATGTATTTTATAGGTATATATACACACACACACACACACACACACACACACACACACACACACACACACACACACACACACACACACACACACACACCAAGTGGCCTGGAGTGAGATTAGAAGCCTTGCCTATCCAGTCTTACACACTACAGATTACAGTACTTATCACATGGGCCACTTATCGCACATGCCACAGCAGAAGTCTGCCAGTAGAATGGCAGTTGGTAGTCTTAAGATACATGCAATCAGCATGCCTTGTAAGAGACAGGAGTTTGGAGGCCAGCATCAACTGCAAGTGCCAAAAAGTGCAGCACCATTGCAGTTTGATATCAATGAAGGATTCTCATTTGTTTGACAGGGAGATTCATACACACTCGCACACACACACACACACACACACACACACACACACACACACACACACACACACACAGTGGACCAGATTGAGATTAGAACCCTTACCTATCTAGTTTTACATACTATAGATAGTACTTATACACACCATGGCAGAAGTCTGCCAGTAGAATGGCAGTTGGTAGTCTTAAGGTACATGACATCAGCAGGCCTTATGGGAGACAGGAGTTTGGAGGCCAGTATCAACTGAAATGGCCAAAAAATACAGCACCATTGCAGTTTGGTAGTCAATGAGGGCTTCTCATTTATTTTCTAGGGAGATGCACAAGCACACCCCTCAAGTGACCTGGAGTGAGATTAGAACATCTACCTATCTAGTCTTACACACTACAGATCACAGTACTTATCACATGCGCCACAGCAGAAGTCTGTTTTACACATGACTGCAGGTGAACTACTTGTGGAGTACATAAAATAGAAAACTGAAAAAATAAAGCCGAGTACATCAACTATGCTGGTCTTGAACAACATGTGTGGCCAGCAGGGTGACATGTGCTTCTTACTGTTTTCTGTATCTGGTAGCCTAGCAGTCAGATAACTGTGTCTTATTCTAGCTATGTGGCTACAGTAGCCATTTTGGCTATATGTGGCTGTTTGCATTTAGAAGGCAAGTGCAATGTGCCCTGTCAATGCTTGCATAGACAACATTATACGTTACACCACCTGTTCACATGTTTGTATATGTGTGGTGACATCCAGCAGGCACAGGGGCTGTAAGTAAGTGCATTAGCTAATGTTCAGCCCTTACTTTTGGTCCTTTGAGCAACATTATATATGTGTCATAATGCATACTTTACTCACCATTATCAGGCTATGTGGGACAATACAGATAAACACACTCATATAAACATATTTATATATGTATTTATGTATATAACAGGGAAGTATATATAAATGGAGGTGTGTATGTGTGTGTGTGTGTGTGTGTGTGTGTGTGTGTGTGTGTGTGTGTGTGTGTGTAAGATATATATATATATATATATATGTAGATATATGGGGAGAGACAGAGAAGTATGTGTTTATATATATATATATATATATATATATATATATATATATATATATATATATATGTATACATATAGAGACAGATATGCATCTGTAGGAGGAGAGAGATAGTGACAGACAGATATGTATACATATATGTACGTATGTATCTATAGACATATTGATATATAAAAAGTCATTCTGAGCGATGAGCAACAGGATTGCACTCTGCTTAACTAAGTGTATGAGAATGCCCAGTGTGATTTTCACTAGTTATAAACTGACTCCAGCCCACATCTGCCTTCACACCAGTCCAGGATTTTGTTTGTTATGCAAAATGACATCTGTCCCTGTTTCTTCACTGCTGCACTTCACTCACATTGGGTACAACTTTTAAGTTGTCTGATGTAATTAATATTTGACAGAGGTTAATAATATCACACTACACACAGAATGACAGTCTCTACAACACAACATAATAACACCGCACATCCAAAAGAAGTGTATACTTCAAGAATAGAACCATGAATGCCATCACACAAGCTAATTGCCCTAGTCCATTGAGCAACACAAGCAGCTTAACAGACAGGGGTCATTCATCACACAATCACCTCCATAAATATATACATTGTTATTCCTGCATTAAGTAAGACATACAATTTACATACACTGATCTTACATTGTATGTCTTACATTGTATGTACATTGTTATTCCTGCATTAAGACATACAATGTAAGATCAGTTTCTACGTTACTGTCCTGAGACTGCCTGACATGCTGATATATCATTGCTGAGTTACTGTTACAGCAGTTACAAGGGGAGACTGCTGTGTTGGAGGTGGGGGAACAATACCACATGTTGTGCTGGGATACACAATAGTCTGACTATCATGTCACCCCACTGTTGAACATCTCCCTCATCTCCTCCTATATTAGCTGTAAATTATTGAACATCTCCCTTGATTGATGTACCAGTAATCTGTTGCAGTAGGACTACATGAATATTCCATGCATGAGGCCTAGTAAATAGTAATGGAAACATGCTACCGGAATGGGTACCTGTAGACCCATGTGGATGTTATGTCTATCCAGGTGGCCCACTACATTTACTTGCATAATGTACCATCATAATAATCCTTATGAGCACTGTGCTGGTTATGGTCATAACTTGCAAATGCAGCAGGTGACACAACTGTAGTTCAGGGTTGACTCTGTCAAATGCAAGCAGTACACTGCCAATACATAGATAGGTACAGGATGTGTGGGTTTCCTGGCATCTATTTTAATTTCTGTATGTGAATAGGGGAAAGTGTAAGTCCCTAGACCCCTAGGTTGTCAGTGAATGTGTTATGTGTTGTCTTTTAGCCAAAGCCAGGGCAGACCTACGTCTAGCTACAGGGACACCAACAGGGGGGTTTCTCCTCCGAGTCCTCCTGTGTCTATGGCTGTGATGACCTAGGCACTGGTGAGGGGTTGTGCATCCCTTCCCTTTGCTGATTCTGCTGCAGCTGTTTCCACAGGATCAGGTTGTGTAGCATAGCACATACTGTGAATATCTGTGCACATGTAGCAGGAGAATACTACAAGCCTCCACCAGATATATCAAGGCACCAGAACCGTAACTTTAGAAGACCAAACACATGCTCTTTGATGTTCCTAGTTTGTACGTGTGCCTCATTATGGCATTCTTCTGTGGGTGTGTGTGTGCATTTCTGATGGGTGTCATCATCCATGGTTTCATGGCATAGACAGCATCCCCCAGTAAATGGTCGTATGGGATGTCCCCCCCAGCAAACATCTGATGCAGATGTGATGTGTACCAGATATGTGAGTCATTATAACTGCCAGAGCTGCCAGCACACACATTCAGGATAATTTCCTGGGCATGGCACACAACCTGCTAGTTGATGGAGTGTTACCCCTTATGGTTGACATAGATTCTACCCTGCTCACCAGGTGGCACCTTGATGTGTAGATGAGTGCAATCTATGGCACCCAGTGCTTCAGGGTAGCATGCTACACAGTAGAACTGTTGCATATTGCTGGCCCTCACCTCAGGGGAGAGGGGAAAGATATGTGCTCACTGGCATGTGGTAGCATTGTATCCAGAAATTGGTGGAGTATCCTGGATGTAGATGCCTGTGACATGCCTGTCATGTTCCCAGTCGGTCTTTGAAAAGTACTGTAGCTAGTATCCTAAGGGCTACACAAACCTTTGATTCTATTGGGATGGGTTGCCCTCTCTTGGTTCTGGCTCTAAGTTGAGGGCGGAAGAGCTCAATGAGTTCTTGTAATATGTCCCTGTCCACCCTGTCGCACTCTACAATCTACAGCTCATGTAGCTCCTGGAAGGTTACCCTGGGCCTGTGCACTCCTCTTCTTCTCAGCCTAGGTCTACTGCCAGCAGCACCAGCATTGACTTCAGCCTCTAGTACATGCAGCTGTAGAATAGCTGCAGCAGTCTCTAGCATTATCATGTCAGTTAATATTTCCAAGTCAGTACTCCAATGGTTCAGAGTATTGAGAGAAAATCAGATTGTAGGGTGTATGCATACTTTATACAGGTCTGCTGTAAGTCCACCATGTGTGATTGGCTACTTATTATGCATTTCACCTGCTTAGATTGTAATTAACATAATTTAATGGTCCTACTTTATTGCATAAAAACCACTTGGCACGACAGGACCCGGAAGCACGTAAACAAAGGCTTTCAAAATAAGCAGATGAAGAAATCAAACAGCTGCTAGGTCTCCAAAAAGATCCTTTAATATAACAAGGCAAAGTAAAAATCCACAAAATCTTCCAAGGCAAAAATATTGCTGGACGTTCATTCACATTAAATACTTCCACTATCATCACATGACTTTTCCCAACAGGAAAATCACCATATAAGGAAATTAAAATGCATTCTTATTATCATTAAAATAATTCATTTTCTAAAATCTTGGCAACTGGATACCATATTAAACATGAAATCAAAACAAACTGTTAAATTAAAATGTGTCAAAAACAATTCTGCAAAATTTTTAAAATCACAAATAAATGTAGTGACCCCTTTATAAAAAAAAGCTCAAATTGAAACCTAGAATTACTGAATAACATTGTAAAACATTTCTTTCCTAAGTTTCAAGTATATAACATGACATTCCATATATCTTATTATAAGATTTGATAAATTCAAAAATGAGTAAAACAATAAATGTCATGTGGTGCCAAACTGTGTTATAAACGGGCTTGCCTCAATTTCAGAACACTACCAATGTTAAGGGTGTCATTCAGACCTGGGTATCTAGTACTGCCAAAATAGCTCACGGTATTCTAATTTTGACTCCCAACTACCCCTCTGTTGTACCTGTTCCAAAACCATAAACTTTATGTTCATGTCCTTACATGTCAAAGAGTGTTTAAAAAAGGCATTACTTTCCTTCCTTACCTTGATGTCATTGAAGTGTTCATAAACCCTTCTCCTAAACACCCTTTCCATTTTCCCAATGTAAAAAGATAGACTACCCCTTTAGATCCACAATTAAAATGTTTGTTAGCGTGGAACTTGAATCTTCTAGAGGAAGGTAGAAGGACCCCAATTTCATATATAGGCATTTTGCTTGCACATCCCCACATGATAAAGTGCTAATTTCTTTTCTCTCTTGATTCTGTGGATCCTAATAAAAAAAAAAAAAGTTCTTTCTTCCTCCCTTTTCCTTTTCTAAAGAAAGAAACTGGGCATAGAATCCTTACAATCTTCCTGAAGTCTGAGAATGGGCCAATATTTTTTAATAATCTTCTCGATCTGATCTGAGTTGTTAGAGAAAGTATGTATAAAACTATTTTTTGACTGTGAAATGTCTTTTGAAGGGTTTGGTAACCTCTCATTAACACCCACCCTCAATAAAGGGGGATATTTATTAGCCCTCTTCTCAGAAATTTCTGTAAATAGTGCTTCTACCAGCACTACTTATTCTTGGTTGGATTTTGCTTTTAGTTTTGGGGCTACTTTATTGCATGACACAGTGTGCTGTGCAGCATATCTTATACAATAGTCAAAATCTATAATTCAATATCTCCGGTTTTAATTACTTGCTGCCTACATCGTCACTATCACCTGGGTGGTCTTTCAGCATGAACGTGCTGAGCTGTGCAGCATATCATGCAAACACGCACACCGGGAATTAAAAAATTCTTACAAGTAATGAGACACACACACCCCTGCTGGCATCTATATCCATTGGAAATATCAACATGGAATAGGAGCCTACAGGAAAGGGATCTGTGGACATGGTTGCTCCTTTTACCAATTTAAAAAACTCACCTCATTTGCATACATATCTGTGCTGACAGCCTGGCAACTACATGGTTCATAGCCGTATGTCCTGGACAACAGCACCAATGACCCATTGTGCGGACAAGACGCAACATCCTTGCATACATTTCTAACAAATATTATAAACTGCTTTTTATTCCTATTTTTTTTTTTTTTTTTTAGTTTTCAGTTAGACATGTTTGCACTCTGTGGTGTATAGTGCAAACATGCCGAAATTATTAAAAAAAAAATACTTTTATATATTCCCTTGATTTTTCAGATATCCACAATGTACCTTTTGTACATAGATGCATGTGTTCTGACATTTCCTGGGGAGTTATGTCCATATTTCTGATTTTTTACACCACCTTCTGTCCATGTAGAGTCCTGTACATGGAAAAATTCTGCATACACTACAGGCACAGACACTGGGTCTACATGGATGCCTTTCTGCTTGATGGATCGCTCAACCTGGGTCATTTGCATAAGATTCACCTGCTTATGAGGTAATTTGTGTTACACAGAACTTCCCGTGTGAGCACATGCTTCTGTGCTGCTAACCGATGCTTACTGAACCAAAAATGATTCGAGCTCATGTATGCATCACACCTCGATGCATACACCAAAAAAAATTTCTTTAAGCTTTACTGAATTCCTCCTGTTTGTTTTACTTTTAAATTGTAGCAAACTACTTGCTACAATGTAGCAAGCAGTTGCTACAGTTAGACTACACAGGGAGTGCTACAGTGCTGAGGTTTGACCGCAAATACAATACCAGCTTTTAAAAGATGGTATTGTGTTAAAGAAAGATCAGGATCAGCTGATTAGGCCCCAGCACTTTGCCCCCTTGCCGCATGCTAGCTACATTACTACCTACCATTTTTTTTAAATCCCATTTCCAGTTCTTTCATCTCTGTTACAGTGCTCACTACTTCAAATACAGTTGGCTATGATGTTGATTTCCATTTTCTAGTAATTGCTTTTATGGAAGCAACCAGAATTAAACTTAACAAGGCTTTACTATGTCTAGGCAATTCAGATCCTGTATCCCAGCTGAAAAAAATAATTTCCTTAGCAACATCCATTTGCTCACCCAATATTTCTGACAGAGTAATCTGTGGGGGATTTTTAATATCTGCTAACTCTTTACCATCCCAAAACATATGTTCCCAGTTACCACTTTCTTCCTCATCACACCTCCAACATTTGCCATCTACCTGAGTAAAAATTGTTTGGGGTCTACTTGGAGTATAAAAATACATATGCAAACATTTCTAGGCAAAATCCTAAATCTTCTAGACTTTGTTGCATATTTGGGAGCCAGCCATATGTCCTATCATTGTTTCTTTGTGAAGTGCTTGTCCAATCTTTTTTCCCAGTTTTTCTAAGCTCTTCTGATTGATTCTTATACTTATCATGCAATATTTTATATGCTGTACTAATTATCCTTTCTTTAACAGCAGCTTCTGTTCTAGATTTAACTAAAAACTTTTCCAGAGCAGGTCCTTCACTTAGGATTCCACCGCCTCTTTCTTTTGCCTATACTCTGATATCAAGTCTTTATAGGGAAGGCAGTCATTAGCCTGCAGTCCATATGTCTTTTTGGCCTCTTCCCATTATTTTACCTTTACCTCTCTAGTTATTTGCTCCCAATACCTTGGTTCCATTACTAGATTTCTCCAGTAAATTCCAACCCCTTTTGCCTGTTCTCTGTACCCCTAGTTGCAGTCACCCCTATCAGCAGAATCTCTTTTCTCCATTCTCATATTGGCTTAGTTCTGAGACTACTTTCTTCTACTTTATGAATATAATATTCTGTATGGCTGATGTTATTTTCCTTAAGGATCTGCATCAAAAATTGCAGTCTCTTCATATTTCTTGAATTTCTCCCCTGCTTCATCATCATTCCTTTCCACTTTGAATGATATCTTTCTGCTTGTGTTATGTATATGAGTCTTAGCTATGTATCTTTAAAATATGCCTTCAAATCAGGTAATCCTAAACTACCTTGTTCTACTGGAACTATCATCTTACCCCACTTGACTCTTGTCTTCTTCCTTCTCAGATACAATCCTTCAACTCTTTATTAATTACTATCTACAACCTCTCCTATGGTTGATAAAAATAGGCCTAACCTGTATATAAAACTAAAGGGACTGGAAACATTTTCACTGCTTGTATCTTGCTATCTATATCCATAAACAAGTGCTTCTGTTTTTCTCGATTTTTGTATTATCTTTTGTTTAGCATATTCCCACATATCCTTAGCTGCCATAACAGATTCCTTTTTAATCAATAGTCCTAGATACTTCATTTTATTGTGTTTCCATAAATGTGGGTATTGCTGAACCCATTCATGGGTGGGTATATAGTTTACACCTGAATTCTTTGTTTTATCTTCATTAATTTTGTGTCCTGAAAAGACTTGAAACAGTCTCAAAATGTTCCACAGCATTGGGATGTCCTCTATGGTTTTATCAGGTACAAAACAATTTAATCTGCAAATAAAGCCAAATTTTCTTGATTACTATACCAGTTATATCCTTGAATTTCTGTCTCCCTTATTTTCTTTGCCAGTGACTCCTAATATAATGCAAATAACAAACTGGGAGAAAGGACACCTTCTTCCTGGTTCTTCTTTTCAGACATAACTTATCAGAGAGTAACCTTACCATTATAATTTTTTTACTCTGATTCCTCATATGTCATCCTAATTAACATTATTATTGTATCAGGGAATTCAAATGATTCTATTTTCCTGTTCATAACATCTGAGCTTAATTTGTTTAATGTTTTCTCTGCATCAAGACCCACAAACAACAATGGTATTTTCTTACATTCTGCTTCCCTCTGGATCATCATTGTTCTATTAATGTTGTCAGATGTTTGCCTTCCCTCCACAAAACCACACTGACCCATATCTATCAAGTTTGGCAAAACCTTTGCCATTCTTTTAGCTATTATAAGCATAAACATTTTATAATCATGGTTTAAAATTGAAATGGGCCTATATGAAGCTGGATCTGAAAGATCTTTCCAGCTTTAGGTATTACAGTTACCTCAGCTTTCTTCCAGAATATCGGTACATTTCCCTCCTTTTAAAATTGTGTTAAACAAAACCTTCCAGACCTTTATCACTTTCTTCACTTCTAGCTTTCAAACTTCCAAAGGAATACCACCTATTCCTGGAGATTTTGTTTTTATCTCACCTCCTCCTATATTAGCTGTAAATTATTGAGCCTCATCTACTTCTAACATTGGCATTTCAGGGAAGCAGAATGTGAGAAAGTATTCAACAAACTCTTCCATACCTATTTCCATTTATGCTTTTTCTTGAATTCCAAACTTCTCTGCTTTATAAACATTTGCATAAGATTTTCATAAAATTTCCAACAAACCTTTCTACTTCCAGTTACCTAAATTGCCTAAGTTGTTGTGCTAAATGTTTTTGTGCTCTGGAGGTATTATCAAAAAAACGTTGCTTAAAGGCAATCTTACTAAACTCATGCATATTATCCTTTACTTGTTCTTTGAGATTCCCCTTATTCTGCAGTACTTTAATCTTTGTCAGTCCCTCTAAATGACTCTTGTTATGTCTTAACCATATCTGTTTTTATTTCTACCCTATTTTTAAACTCCACTTTCATTTTATCTCACTCATTAGCTATTACTTCTGAAGAAATGTATCTCTTCTCTAATAACTCTCAAATATTTTCCATGACCCATTCATTAAATTCCTCTCTTTTTAACAGGTAGGTAAGTAGGGAAGCACCAGTGTCTCATTTGTACTTCATACCCAGCATTTTTATCTTTGTTGTTAGTGGCACATGATCTGAAATGTGGATGTGTGTTGAAGCTTTCAATCAAATGCACATGTTCTTTTGAAGTATAATTTCTGTCTAGTCTAGCCCACTTATTGTACCTTGGGGAATAATTTGTAAATTCTCTCCAAGTTCCTGCTATTAAACTTATATCTTCCATATCAAATATTTCCATAAATTCCTTCAGAAATCTACCATATTCTGTTATATTTTCCCTTCTAGGTCTCTCAAATATACCGTCACTGTTGCAAATCAAGTGCCGGTTCCCACCTACAAGTAATACTCCCTACTGAGAGCTGATTATTTCTCCCAAAACTTTCTTAAGCTCCATAATAACAGCTTTAGGTGGAATATAAATACATGCCAGTGTAATCCTCCACCCTTGCCAGTAGCCCCTTACTACCACAAATCTACCATTATTATCTTTTCCTCACTTCTATTACTATTGGAGCTCCTCTAGCAATTAGTATAAGTATTCTCCTTTTCCTTTGTCTCTTATATTCTGCTGGATATCCATCTTGTCTCTTATATTCTGCTGGATATCCATCTTGAAATCCTTTGTTTATTAAATTCCCATGTTTACTTCTTTCCAAATGTGTGTCCTGAAGCATTGCTATTTACATTCTGCATTTTTTAAAATAATTCAATACTCTTACCTTTTTGTCTATACCTATGAGGCTATTTAAGTTCCAAAATAATATGGATAGTTTAGCCATTATAATAAGAAGCTGTTATTCCCATCTAATACATATGACAACTTTTTTTAAATGTCTGTTTCCAGCTTTTGTGTCACATCCACCCATGAATGTTTGGCAGGTTGATTCTTTTATACATTTTTTTCTTGTCATCTCCATGTGAACCTTTGTCACATTTACAAGATTTTTTGTTTTACTGAAAACCCTCAAAAAAAGAAAAAATTCCCCTGAACACGCCCATAATCTATTAATTGATTAACTGAAAGCAAACACACATAATGATGTACATCTTCAAATAATAAAGTTTAACCTTCCTGATAGAAACAATTGTCCCAAAAAGGTGCATATTATAGCCTGTGCTCCTTACACTAATTGCTGCCTGCTGTTGCTTTATCTTTATTGCCCTCCCAGATGTGAAAAACAGCTTGCATGCTTTCGGAAGATATTAACTTTTAGCCTTAAGAAAACTGCACTGGCTATTTTAAATAAACCAAAATCATACACTGTTTCAGTAAATGGAGTGAAGTATTTAGGCACCAGAAAAGTTGTTATCTCTTATTCATGTCCAGTAATTGTAAACTTACTGCTTGCTCTTGTACCGTTTAATTTTTCATTTCTCTCAGCCAGCAGTGTCCAGACCTCTCATGATTTATTGCCTTCACCTGTAGTTAACGTGTTTCCATGCAAAAATAAGAATATAATATACAGTTGGCTTCAGCTGGCAGACTCCGCAACTCACACTGAACATTTATTTGCTAAAGGAAAACTATTGATTACATTCATAGTGGTCATTTATTTTTAAAGCTCACTTGCTAACACACACACAAAAAAACTTATCAGATTAAGCTAAGGGCATTAATCCATGCATTCACCTATGCAAAAGAAAACATCTCAGCCTTATATATATTGTAATCAGTGCACTTTTACATCACACCCTTACACCAACAGCCCAAGATTACAGCCTGTGATGATTGGGGAGAGATGGGTGAAGGCTGCCAGCCTAGTCAAATAGAATTTGATACATAATTCTATCAACAGTATAAATAAATGTAAAATACAGGCTTGTGTTTTTAAATGTAAGAAAACACTGTAAAAAGTGAACTTCAAGCAATGTGGCAACATTGCCCCATTGCTGTAAAGAAAAACTAAGTCAAGCCTTTCAAATTTGTCTTTTGAAATTGAAATGATTTTATGACATTCTTTGATCTTTAAAGTTGGTTCCGGTCAGGCTGGCTGAAGACATTCTGTGTATTGTGTTAACTAAGGACTAATTGCTAGAGTGTATATGTGAAATGCCTTTTAGTGTTGTAGTCTCCTGTGCAGGTGTTAGCTTGCTAAATAATGCAGTTTCTATTAGCCTGGGAACTCCAGGTTAAGTGTCAAAGAAATGATGTAATGGAAACTAACTCAAAATTATGTAATCTGGGGAGGACCCAGAGACATGTTTGTTAGAGATGTTTTATAAACTGTGTCTCAGAGAGATACTAAAGAGCATTTTGATCTTGATATCTAACTTACCAGCACTCTACTTATGCTCACATGTTAGTTTTTAGCACTGTGATTTCTTGTAGGAATAGTTAAAGCTAGTAAAGATTAATTAGGTATTTTTCTTTGAAATCAGACCTGTCCTACACTATTATTTTAAGTTTCTGTGTGATCTCTGAACTCTTAGATATCTCTGTGGTGTAGTAGTTTTGTCTTGTGTTTTAATTATTTATTATTAAATATTTTTAAAACTTTCTACCCGTGGCTGCTTTGTGTAGAGATAAGCTCTAGAATACATTGCATATTTATAGAGGTTATTGTAATAGGCCACTCTAAAGTAAGCCTTGACCATTAGTCATACTACCACTGGATAATAATATTGCACAGTAATAATTGGATACCCTTTTAAGGGCCTTTTAGTAGCTGATATTAGTAACTGGGTGGTGGCAGTAATTACTATCGTATAGTCTGGGTAAAGGGGGACAGCTGGAGAATCTGTGTCAGCCTTTCCCAGGAGTGTTTGTGAAGTTGTATAAATACTTATCTCAAAGTGTGTGTGTGTGTGTGTGTGTGTGTGTCAGCTACTTGGCAGGGGCATGAAACACTGGTTGAACAGAGAGGGTACTGGAGGTTCTAGCTTGTCCAATTAGGCTGAGACCTGGATCCTATAGCTGTGCCAGTGGGGAGTCTTATTGGGGATCTGGTGAGGAAGAGAGAAACCAGCCCCAGACTGACTGTGATCTCTGTGTGCACTTAAGGAAAATTGTACTTTACTGTCTGTATTAGTTATCTTTTCCTCTTCTAGGAGACGACCTCCCTGGTGTTAGTGGTGAGGATTGAGGCTCCTTGATTTCTGGGCCAGGGCACGGTCGACACACAGCCTATTGACTTAAACATGCTTTTGTTCAGCCTTTCTTCTCTTTTTACATTGTAATGCCTACATTTCTTAAAACTAAAAAAGAAAAAAACAGACTTGTTTACTTTATCACATACAACAATCATTGAAAATGCTTTACTATATAATGTATATCATGAAATGTTTTATGCAAATACTGTTAAGAACAAAATTGTCTTGCTTACCATTACTTTTCTTTTCTTTTTACCTTTTAGTGTCCTTCCAGACATTAATAACATGAATTGGAGTATATGCCTTTCAGTTCTGCCACAAGATTAACAAAGTCAAAAACGTCTAATCTTTCTCAACCACTTTTTCTTTCAAAGCCATATTTCACAAATGTTATTGATGCTTTATAGTCTCACATTTATTTACTATTTTCAGTGTTGTTCTCTGGTTTCAGTCCAACGTACTCCTGATTGTTCTAGTTAACTCCTATGCTTTTTTCTGTCTCTCAAGCATTTTCTTTGGAACATTAGAACATGTTTCACTAGCAAAGTCTCTCTATGAGCTTTACTATCAAAGGAATGAGAAGCAGAGTCCCCATCTGTTTAATGGCTCATTTTATATTCAACAAACTTTTGTATTTCCTCCTTAGCCTGTTCTGCATCAAAGAATGACTTTGATCCTCCAGGAAAAATAATATTTAGAGGTCTGCCGAATACAGCAGCTTGAATTTCACACCTCTCTCAACATTCAGTGATTGCTGGGATAAATTTGCTTCTCATTTTCCTGGTGTACAACGATAATCATTTTCCACAAACACTCTACTGTCTCCAATTTTTAATACTTTGCCCTTCTGCCACAGCTTTATTAGGATCAACTCTTTATGCTGGTATGATTGCATCTTTACTAATACAGATTTTGGCTATTTTTTAAATGGCCAGGTTTGCAACATACTCACAATATGTCCTTTCAGTTAACAAATCTTGCTGTGGAATACAAGTCCAGTTACTTATCTATGAATTCATAAAATTAATACATTCTGTTCCTTCCATTTTCTCTGGTACAGCAGAAAATCTCAGGTTTTCTCTCTGCATGCTCTGTCCTTTAACTCTAGTATTTTATTTGAAACAGCTCTTCTTGAGCAGTCTTATACTCAACTAGTCTTTTCTTAATTTCAACATCTAATTTTTGCAGTTTTATAAGCTTATCTGAATAGCTGTTTATCGCTTCTTCCATTTTCCCAGCCTTTTGTTATTTGAGCTGAGTAGTTCAATGTTTTATTTATTTTAATCATCTCTGAGCTTATTTGGTGTATTTCCTCTAAATTACTGGAAGCCAGCTCTTGGACCAAAGCTGGAGCTTTGATTGCATTTTGCTGAACAGCTACAGGATTCCTTCCAGTAATTTTTTTTTTTTTACCTTTTCTAGGTGATTTTCTTTTAGGCTCTTAACTTTCTGATTTGGTGGCATCCAGGCAGTGCACTTACTAGCCAGTAACTGAATTTTAATAAAACTGGCAAAATTACTGGTTCTTATTTTGCAGCTTCTTTATTCACACTGGGAGAGTTGAAATTAACCTGTTGATCACGTGCAACAATCTTGGAAATCCCTAGGATAGACATCAATTTTGAGACAAACATAGGCTATGCCCTTAAGTGAGATTCCTGTTCTTGGGGAAAAGTAAGTCATCCTTTAAAACCATGATTCCTTGGCTCATTTTCTCCATAATTATCATTTTTCATCACTTGTTGATACTGGTACAATAATGCTGAGTTTATACCTCTCTGATTGAATTAATCTGGCAGCCAACAAAATTCTTGCTTGTATGTATATATTCTATATATGTTACTGTAATCACTGTATCTACTTTTGTACCAATTAATGTTTAATACTTTCTGTATCTATGTTCTTGTTGGAGCTTTTGTCCCTGGGTCTCCACTGAAAATGGACTCTTTTAGGCCCAGTGGACTTTCCCAGTAAACAAATGCAATAAATAAAATAAATAAATTATTAATCCTTCTGGCTGAAGTTACAGCAGCCACTAACAGTCTTTTAGGAGAAAATGTTGGTAAATGAAGACAGTCAGTCGAAACGGGGTTAGACTAGGATGTTCTAACTTTGCAAGAAGCAAATGATTAATGTAATATAGTTACTTATAACATGGGCACAACAATGGAACAATCTGATTGGCTAACAGGAGTGTATAAAAAGCACACAGAGCATATCTACAATATGTCCTTCTGCCAAATGTTTTCAGAAAGACATATGCTAGTTTATAAGTGCGACATATACTGTTGGGGATATATGCTGAACTAAAACTACCTTACAATCTGGGTTTTTCAGCTTATAGGACATGCACAAAAGTACCCTAGAGGTGTAATGAACTACATTCAATACATGTCCCACATGTGTTTTTACTTATATCTATTTCTATATCTGTCTATCTCTCAGTAGATACTTATATATCCAAAAACAGAAGAGGTTGATACTCCACAACAATCGAAGCAAACCAGAGTGGAGTATCAACCTCTTCTGTTTTTGGAATTGTGCTTTGCTTTGGGAGGTGACACCTTACCCTGATAGTGTTCTTTTTTGTCTGAGATACTTATATATGTTTGTGCTGTGTGTGTGTGTGTGTGTGTGTGTGTGTGTGTGTGTGTGTGTGTGTGTGTGTGTGTGTGTGTGTGTGTGTGCGCGTGTGTGTGTGTGTGTGTGTGTGTGTGTGTGTGTGTGTGTGTGTGTGTGTGTGTGTGTGTGTGTATGTGTGAGCTAGCATGTGTGTGTGTAATGTGTCCATCTGATATTGATCTAAAGTCGAGATGAAGAAATTTGTTGATTTGCATTTCCAGTGCTCTAAATTTGCACAGATATGTATCCATTACTGTGATTAAATTTGCACAGATATGTATCCATTACTGTGATTAAATTTGCACAGATATGTATCCATTACTGTGATTAAATTTGCACAGATATGTATCCATTACTGTGATTAAATTTGCACAGATATGTATCCATTACTGTGATTAAATTTGCACAGATATGTATCCATTACTGTGATTAAATTTGTAGATATCTGTCACTTGTGCAGAAGGATATGTGTTCTGCTCCCATCCTGATACTGTACTACTCATTAAACCTTTAGTGACTTGACACTGCAGTCACCCTTGAAGCTTAACAGCCTGACACTACACTAACTGTTAGTACCCAAGTGCAGTTAAGTAGCATGCTTTACATTCAGTGCACTGCTCTTTGAATGTGATATTAAAATTAGAACTCCTCTATTTCTCAGTAGTGTTGGGTTTCCATAGTGACCTGATGCACACTTCCTTCCCCATTAAACTGTGTAATTTTACTCCCTAATGCAGTTTGGGAATGCTGATGTGCACTGTCATTGCTACTTCTTATTTAGACATTTAACAGTCAGTGCACTGCATGAGAATCACTTTTGCATAAAATGTATATATAAATAAACTATATAATTCTCTCTTCCTTCCCTTCTTTCTTTCTTTCTGTTCTCAGGTTTGGAAGTAATTTATAGCTGGAAATATCTGCAGTGTAAAATCCACTGTCTTGCTAGCATTGTTGAGTACTGTGGTTTACTGTAGTGTCTGCAGCACCATGTTAATCATAGATTCTGTGGTCTGTACTTGTAGTAGTAAGAAAGGTACAAAACAAGTATATCTGATACAATGTATATCACAATTACCTACCCTACAAAATTAAGTGAAAGACAGTTATGCTATATATTTGTTTGTTGTATGTAAGCTGCTAAACAAACTGCATTATGTTTCTTTGTAGTTTTATGCATCATGTTTTGTTAAGTGAATTGGCAGCTGGACTGAACTATTTTAAATGGAGACCTCAACAGTAAAGCTCTGCAATAAACACCGGTCAAATGCATAAAAACATTAAAAGAACATTGCCATCCTATGGTCACAGAGGGTTGTAGTGAGAGAGAAAAAGTAGGAATTAATAAAGTGACTAATGAAGTACCATTGGGGTCTGTCTTGGGAACAACAGCATTTAGTGGGCTTTTCCCAGATTCATCTAAGGGACTACAGAACAGGATCAGCATTTTTGATGATAACAGAGATAAATGCAGCACTGGAGGATGGGGGAGGAGTCTAGTGAAAAGACTCAACACTTGGAGTGAAAGGGGCAGATGAGGTTCAGTAGAAACATATTCAAAGTGCTACACTTAAGCCACAACATTCCTGATGTGAAATAAATCCTGGTAGTAGATGAATGGATGACAACAGTATAGGAAAAAGTCCTAGGGTGTTGTTCAAACCTGGACTGGTCCACAGGACAGTGGTATCAACAAACAGAATATTGGTATATATATCTCCAATGGGATACCTTCTAGAAGCAAATGATGTTTCTGTTCTGTAAGGCCTTGGCCAAACTACATCCTGTGTACTGTGTACAGTTCTGGGGAGCATATAAGGAAAAGTACATCAACATGCTGAAAGGAATTCAAAGGAAAGCTGCCAGGGGGATCTACAGGTTGGAGGGGAAGGCCTTAATTATTTTAGTAATTTTCCCTGCTTTTTTTAAAGGTTTTAAGTTATTTTTAGCAGTTGTCTGAATCAAGTTCTTTTGGTATTTGGTTAAGTTATGTTGTCAGTTTAAGCTATTATTTTTATCAGTTTAAGTTATGTTATCATTGTCAGACCCTATATATTTTGATAGTCATGCTGTGAATCTGAAACTGTGTAAAGAGAGGAATAAAGGTATTTTCATTTTGTGTGTGTTTATCCTAGTGCGCCTTTTTTCTTTTCATTTACTTCTTTTACCTTGCTTGATTCTCTTCTCAATCACTGATGTAACTGCCTAGGGGCTGGGGGTGGGGGTGGGCTTGTGATTATATTTAAGTGTCTGAGGGTGTATGTGGATGCTTTCACAGTCATACTGGGAATCTGATGGAAGTGTGTAAAAAGTGGAAAAAACATTTCGGTTTATCCAAGTGCTCCTTGTTTTGTGAAACACTAGCTGCTTTATTGATATGTTTATTTATTACTTTCACAACATTAAGCTGGATATTTTGTGTATCTGTCTTTTATCACTCGGTGGTACTACTAACAGTCTTTTATGTATCTTCTTGCTGATTATACTTTCATAAATTACATTTGAGTTAAATAGTGCCAAAAGTAATGAACAAGTTAGCACACATTTGGGTCCATTTCCTGATGGAAGAAGGTGTTTCATTCCATGGTTGCAAATGCAGGACTTGTACTTTACAAAAGGAACTGTTTTTCAATATTGAGTATATCATCTGTAACAAGTGTGTTATACTCAATGATTTGGAATCAGAATTTCATGGTTTCAGTGTGAAGGCTGCCAGCCTAGACAGACAGAATTTTACAGATAATTCTATCATTTGTAAATATTAATGTAAGACACAGGCTTGTTGTCTTAAATGGAAAAAAAAACTGCTGTTAGATGTGGAACTAAAAAAACTGAAACAACGGTGATCTCTGCTGACCATGTAAAACATGTTGTGACCCTTTGATCTAAAGTCGGCTTGGCCTGTCTAGATGAAGTCATTCTTTTTATTGTTTTAACCAAGAGTTAAATTGCTAGATTTAAACATGCAAATTTTTTTTTATTGCTCTGCTTCCTGACCAGCTGCAAGATAACACAAGGAGATGTTAAAAATGTAAATGTAGTTTCTGTTAGCCTCGGAGCCCATGGAAGTGTGAAGAATTATGTAATGGGAACCAGGAATGTGATTTTAAAAACAGAGAGAATCAGAGAGAATTAAGTATTTTTGCCTTGACCATTCAACTCATCAGCACTCTGCCTGTTTCTATATGTAAGTTATCTTAGACTTGTGTTTTCTCTTAGAAATAGCTAGAAACTAAAACGATTAGACTAAGTGTTTTTGTGTGATGTCAGAAGTGTACTTCTGAATTATTTTAAGTATTTCTCTGTGATCTCTGAACTCTTGACTAGCACTGTGTAATAAGAAGTGTTGTCTTGTGTTTTTATTATTTATTATTAAATATTTTTAAACCTTTCAACTGTGGCTGTTTTGTGTAGAGATAATGTAAGCTCTAGAGTACATTGCATATTTATAGTGATTACTGTACCAAGTCACTCTAATAAGCCTTAAATGTTTAGTTATACTACCAATTGGATAATAATATTGCACAGCAGTAATTGGACACCATTTTAGGTGCCTTTGAGTAGCTAATAAATATTAGTGGGTGGTGGCAAGTGGTACTACCGTATAGTCTGGGAAAAAGGGGCACAACTGGAGAACCAGTGCCAGCCTTCCCTAGGAGTGTCTGTGTGGCTGTATAAACTCTTATCTCAAAGTGTGTGTGTGTGTGTGTGTCAGCTACTTGGGCAGAGATATAAAGCACTGGTTGGACAGAGAGGGTGCTGGAGAATTTAGCTTGTCCAGCTGGCTGAGATCTGGACCCTACAGCTGTGCCAGTGGGGAGTCTTATTGGGGACCTGGAGAGCAAGGGAGTGACCAGCCCCAGACTGATTGTGATCTCTGTGTGCTCTTAACGGAAATTGCACTTTACTGTGTGTATTTCTTATCCTTTCCTCCTATATGAGATGCCCCTTACTGGTGTTAGTGGTGAGGATTGAGGTTCCCTGATTGCTGGGCCAGGGCATGGGAGTCACACTGAGGAAAGCCATTGAATAGGGAGATACACCTGATAGGGTGACGGAACAGATTACAAAGGAGACTAGCACCCAATAGGATACATTTGCTAATCTTGTCCAGTGCTATGATAATGTTAGTGAAGCCTTGCATCAGTGCTGAAGTGGTCTATTTGGAGTTATCCAAAGTCTACAAAAGTATCCTGCACATGGTATTAGTCAACTCCCTGATCAACCAGAATGTCAATGCATATGTTATTAATTGACTAAAGGATTGGCTCAATAACACAAAGCAACACATTAAATTGATTCTAATGTCCAATGGGATGTATTCGGCCCATTATTGTTTATTGATGTATTTTTTCTTTTACCTAAAGCAACACATACTGAGACCCCATCCAAATATGCAAACAAAATTAAAATAGCTGCATTTTTAACTGGTTCCTCTGACTATATTAAATTCAGCTTATACCTATTGGAGGTTTACAAATGGTTGCGCAATAATGGTTTATATAAAAGTACTGAAAACAGTGGTGTTTTGTACTTCAGTCTATCCAAACCTATATACAAATTCTACTTGGTTGTAGATATTATTAATGAGATTTTTTAGTATAATGACTGAGGTGAATGCATAACACACAATCCTCCAGACTTTAAGAATAATGCTTGTACAGTCAAATTAAAGATTATTTGAGTTGTTGGACTATTAAAAACATTTTGGCACTAGAGTAGGGAAGGGTCTAGTTAAATTATTTATAACCCATGTAAGACCAATTCCAGTGTAATGCTACCACAAATAAATGTAGGCAATGAGTTAGACAACACTTATAAAGGAGATTTCAAAACAAACAAACCAACAGCAAAAAAGTGAGAGGAAATGCACTTTTTAGTAAAAAAAAAACAACAGTTTAATGCAGCAAATTAAATTGAGAAAATAGCAGTAATTTGCTTCAAAATGCTAAGGAAATGCAATATTTGATTAAAAGTACTTAGGATTGCCTAGATGACACTGTGTTCAGAATGTTTGTGCCTACCATGTCTTCAGATCTATGGTAACTATGGTGGCATCTCCATATTTATCAAGGATCATATTACCTTCAGACAAATTCTAAGAGACCCCGCAACAGAACTCATAGAACTCCAGATCCCCATAAATAAGAAAAACGAATAACTTATAGCCTGTTATATCACAACCTCTTGTATTCCCAGATATTTCTTCCTAGATTCCTGAAAGTATTTAATGACCTCCATATTTATAAGAACTTCATTATTTTTGTGATACTTTAACTACCTTGCAATTATCTAGAGAAGCTATACCTAAAATATAGGTTGCACCCAGAGATTTACAGACTTAATTAACAAAAAATTCTCGGGGTCAGTCAGCTAATAAATTGATATGACCTCTACATGTAGTATTCCCATGGTTTCTCCTTCCTCAGATAAGTCAGACCATAAACTTATGGCATTTGTCTTTAAAATCTCTAAAGTACTTGAAATAAATATCTCTGAGTTTATGGACTTCAAACAGGCAAATCTGACAGAATTACATGGCGATATCTCAAAATTAACCTGCATCAGCAGCAGTTCTGATGCTAAGACAGCAATCATCTTCATAAAGGAGTTCTACTCCCACTTAGACAAATGCATAGAATTAGCAGTCCCGACTAGTGCAAAGTACAATGGGAAATTCAATAACAAACCACCCTAGTGATCCATGACCCTTTACAAGAAGAGGAAAAAAACTTAAATCACATAGTAGATCCATACCTCCTCATAACATTGATAGTTTAAAAATTTTAAAAGAGAACTTAAAAATACTATTAGGATTAAGAAAGCAATTCATTAATGCATGTTGGTATCAGAAGATAAGGATAACTGCAAGTTCTTACTTCATTAGCTACATTAGGAAACTAGGAAACAATAGCCAACAATGTTCATAACTTAACCTAAATGGGAACATACACTCTGACCAAATAAGCATTACCAATATACTAGTAACACTAGCAAAGCAGTTTAGTGTAAACCTCACTCCCAAAACATGTATCCAAACTCCACATATCTCAGAATCCTTTATATTCCACATAACCACCATAGAACATGTTCTGAAGGTGCTATGAAAGACCAAAAACATTCCCCATGAGAACTGACAACATACCTGGTTGTTTAATAAATAGTACCAAACAAACATGCCTTCGACAAACATCTCATCAGATTGTTTAAATTAAACACAGCATTTGTTCCAGAATTAAGGTGCACTGCAGTGGTGATGCCTGTGCACAAGAGTGGCACTACCATGTACCCTGGAAATGACAAGCCCATTAGGCTTATAAACCTGATTTAGTAGGCCATGGGGTGTATTACAAGTGATCTCCTCAATTTTTATATCAAAAATCTCATTAGGCTAGACCCTTAACAGTTCATCTTCATCAAAGGGAGATCCTGCCTATTAAATCTAGTTAACATCTTCCAGAGGGTCACACAGGTTGTTGACAGTAGTCATTTTATTCACTCAACATATCTTGACCTAGCCTAGCAATTTGACAGCATATCCCAAATGGGCATTGTAAGTAATCTAAATTCTTTAAATATATTTCTGTATATGGTAAGATTGATAGCAAACTGGTTAAAATACAGAACACACATAGTTCGTGTGGCAGGTGCCTCATCTGAAAGTATGAGAGTAAAGTGTGGAGTCCTCCAGGACTCTGTACCAGGACCCCCTTTTTCCTGCATTTACTTTTCCGATCACCAAACTGAAAAGCAAGACTTCTAGTTAAGTCATTAGCACCTAAGTGGGATTGAATGTCACACATCCAGCAGCCTACACATAGCTTTGCATTCCAGAGCATTTTCTGAAAAATCAACTTAAAAGCATTAGGTAAACAAGTGTAAGTATTTTGTGAACAATAAAAGTTAGCAAAACTGTGCAGATAGCAATGTTATCCTTTACAGCAATAACAGACAGTGCATTCATAATCTCCATAAATGCTATAATATATAATAACTCACACAAATCCAGAGTTATATTTTTTGATAAACTTTCATAAACAAAATGTCATAACTTGTAAACTGTACAATCTAGACACATATTGTTAGAATACTTTTGTTAATCTGATGTAAGCTTTGGCATGACAACAAGAAATGTGTCTATGGATGCATGTTTATTGAGAGATTTACAAAAATATGAAAACATGCTTGATTGTATAATTAGCAATATAGCTAACATTGAATATCTCTGAAGATGTACAACTTACAGGACAAATATCTCTGACAGTTTTTTTCAAAAATATCTAACGTTTCACCTTATGCCATGCAACAGTTTGCAAGTCACTTGTTTTTTGAAGTATTAAATATATATGGAGATACTGCTTATTGTCATAATTACTAACAAAAAACAATTGCAGTACTTCCAGTATATTGTGATATAAAAGGACATTGATGTTGAATTTTCCTGTCTCCCACTATAACATTTTATACCATATCCCTGAATAGCTAGTAGATCTCTCAGTTATGAAAATATGTACATAAATATGAAAATATGAATAATAAGTGGCAAAGAGTTAATTTCTCTACTAAGGGACATTCTACATTAGCAGACTTAGTGTCATTTTATTAATTATTCTTTGCCTTTTTTAATATCACCTGTTATTAGCTGGTAAGTCATTTAATTAAAGAAGCCAGACCCCAAAAAAGTCTGAACATCATAAGAAGCTATGGGTGTTAACTGGACAAATACAAAAATAGCACTATAGGCTTGAATGAGTTAACTGAGTTTGCAGATGACTACAAAGTAGGTGCTATTGTCAAAAAGCCGCTTGATACCTGTACTCTTCAGAAAGCATTTACTCTAGTTACTGAAACTGGACTCAAATTAAATTTGAAAAAGTGTTACATCATTTCATTTGGCAAACATATTCTACCCTTAACATATAGTACAGACAATATTCTACTACTAAATGAAAATGTAGTCAGGGACCTGCGCATCTGGATTGATAGATCTGTCTCCTTTGATCATCATGTGGCAACTGTAATCAGAAAATCTTTCTATTTAGCACAAGTATTATCCAAGGATAGCCAAAGTTATATTGGCCAGATCTAAAGATGACATTGTTCTCTTAGATTCAGCACTGATTAGACCAGTTATAGAGTTCAGTGCTCCCTTCAGGATCTACCTTACTCAACATACCAAACAACTAGGGAAGTCCCGCTGGATCCTAACTAAGGGGATTTCAGGCTTGCAGACATTGACCTCCCAAGAGAGGCTAGATGCCGTACCTCCTAAGTCAGTATATTATATACTATT